>NW_024704759.1:9760896-10355896 GCF_018977255.1 Callorhinchus milii | reverse complement strand
CCCCCAGTCAGGGTGGGGAACTTGAGAACCATTCGTGGGGGACACTTGGGAAATTTCCCATTTTCCCATACACCCAGTCTGCCTCCGGTATATATACATATATCACTCTCTCACTGCAACCGCAGCTATTGCCAGAAGTGTTATTCTCTCACTCAAGCACTGTGCAAATTATGTGTTTGAATCTTGAAAAATGGCACAAAAAGAAGAAAAAAATCTGACGTTCATTAAACTCTGGTAGTGTTGAGAACACGACTTAGATTCTTTGAAGGAAAAAAACCCTAACTTGGAAATGCTGTGCTGTGTGTCTAAGGGTGCATGTGTGTGTTCTCAGCAATCTCATATCTTGTCCACTATCAATTCGGACTTAGCCTTGGGGTCATAAAAAATAATTGATAAAGGGAGTACAGAGTGCAAGGAATGACTGACCTGTTCAACGTACACTCACATATTTCTCTCTCTCGCTCTCGGCTGAGCTTAGGTGTTCCAAATACCTGTGCGCTGGGTGCACGAAAAAGTATCCGACCTGGGAGAAATCCAATTTTGCGCTTCTGGTGGGAGCTGGGAATGTTATACTATAGCAATGTATGTCTGATACAGAAGTGGAAACACTAGGCCAATTGCATTTCAATGTTTGGTTGCAAAGATCTTTAACCCGTGGACTGCTAAGATTGCAATATCAATTAAATTCGGTATAGATTCATCACCGATGGATAGGTTTAATTCAGATGTCTCCCCTGATGAGATTACTTTAAAGGCTGATGATTGGGCTAATAGGGAGACTGAACACCATGGTTTGAACTGGATGCGTATTGGAGTTATCAGGCCAACTTGTTCAATGAACATTCTGTTCACACTGAGAACTTCAAATCAGTCTGTATGCGAGAGCCTAAAAAATAGAATCCTGCGGGTGCAGATATTAAACCTAATCCGTTTAAGTGGTCCTAAAATGCTACAGTATTGCTATATTGGATTTAATAACGTGGACATTAATAATAGGCTGTAAGTTTCCACTTGTTGGGGAGTCCAAAATGAAAGGGCATGAATTTAAGAGCAGATGTAAAAGGGAGTTTTAGAGGAACTTCTTCGTGCAAAGGGTAGCGAGAATGTGGAACTCACTGCCGGAAGGTGCGGTTGAAGCAAAAGGCATCAATGTATTTAGGAGGAAACTTGATGCAAACGCGAGAGAGAAGGAATAGAGAAGTTTAGGAGAGGGGTTTAGGTGGGATAGAGGCTCATGCATAAACATGGGCATGGACAAGTTGGCCAAAGGGCTTGTCTCTGTACTATATTATTCTTCATGACTGTTTGTGGGACATTGCTGTGTGCAAATTGGCTGCCACAGTTCCCTACAAAATACACAGTCATTACGGTTCTCAGTATATCTTTGAAGCACAGGAAACACCTTTATATCAAATGTAAAGATTATTATTCTTGTAATTATTCTATATAATTCCACTGTATCAACAATTTTCCAAGGAAAAATCTAGTGAGGAAATTTTTACGTTGACTCCAGTTAATACAAGAATTTGTGATCGAGTTCCTTTTAACAGTACAAAGTATAGATTTTAAAAAGCTGCTTTCTTGATATATAAAGTTTTATTTTTAATTATGATTTAGCTCAGGTATACCTTTTTGAAAACACAGAAAAGTAAAGATATTCGCTCAAAAAGCCTGATCCATCGTTATCAAGACATCACTGTCTTGTTGTTTCTTTAGGATTATACTTACCTATGCCATTAACTGTAAAATGGTGTTTTCACAACAGAATGAGGCAATCAAGGAAGAAACATATCTGTTTCCAGAATTTCATCAGAGTTTCCGAAAGGACAAAAATTAAACTGAGGCCATTTTTTCCATGGTTAGAACAAACAATTAATTAATCACTTTTAACACACAAGGTACACAAGATAAGTTATTATGTTCTTTTGTGTCATCTGCCCTAATGCCGTGTGTCAGTATATTTATTTAGGAGTTCTACAAATTGTCACGTAGAGTTTGGCTTTGCGCTAATATAGTGCCTCTCCGAGCCAGCGTCTATTAAATATATTCACAGGAGGTGATGGCCTAATGACAGTAGCAGTGGGTGGGAATGTGTCACATCTTGGAGGTTGTCTTTAGATGGCTTGAAGCCTTTGACATGGGTTAAATCTATGTCACGCTTTGCATGCCAGGTTTCTTAAGACACATTTTCTGCTTGTAATTCTCAGTTGAGTTTTGCCATGGTCTTTGCAGTTTCCATTAACATCATTGATTTCTGTCTTATGGCTGCTAGTTACTGAAGGCTGGGATTCTTCCCCTTGGCTCCTGTTAACCCTGCAAGCCAAAATCATGTAGGGTAGGATAGTCCTAGTCGATGAGGCATTGGGAAGCTTAACTGATGTAACGTTAAGCTGCGTGATTGTAGCTCATTAAATTCAAGCAACAGCATCTTAATGGATACTCTGGAATTCCCAAACCTTGACTTTTGCTTCCTGTGTCTAAACTCTCAGGGATTAGATGAGTAGGATGTGTCTCTCAGTAGTTTGGTTTGGAGACTCTTAAACATGGTCATGGGTTTCTACTTGTGTCAACCACATCGATGATCAAGGCTCAGTCATTATGACTGTGAGTTTACTAATGCAGGAATGCCACATGTGTTCTAAAGGCTTCAAGGCCATCATGCTAGTTTGGGCAGGGAGAAGAGTAGAGGAAAATGGAAATTAATACTATAGTTTCTTTCCATTTGAATCAAAATGGGTTGCGGTCGTAAACCCATGAGCACATACGGTAGGCTCTGCAGCTGAACCATATGATTCAAAATGAAGTGATATTGTGGCACATGATTTATATGGTGGTGCTATTATACCACATGATTCCTGCAGCATGATGTTGTATCATGAGATCCACAACTGCAGTGCTGTTGAGCGACACACTGTGTACCGCAGCAACATTAATTTAGGTTTTGATTCACAGCACAGTACAAGGAACCAGCATATTGTCATGCTATTAGGGAACGTTACTGCATCGAGCTTTGTAACATAGAATAGACTCCTGTTGTCTCAGCAATCTTGTGAAAACTTAGAACAATATAAGATCACCTTTCATTTACTTTTTACTGGAAGTACTGTGTATTATCTTTTCTTTAGACACTCCCTAAAGCGTAGGAGGCACAAATGACTAGTTCAGTGTCATTGAAATGTTAATGTGCTTGCTCTCTTGCGGTGGGGGGTTGGGGAGTGGGGAATTGTAATGCCCTAGGGATCAGTAAGAAACTTTTTGGTAGTGATTATGTTCAAACAACGGACATGACTGCTGAACCATAACTACGGTATAAGCCATTCAGTGGTAGGTGAAATTATAGTCACATATCACCTTAACAACTGGCAATAAGCCATTTGAACTTTTCTAACAATTGTGGTTTGTAGCACTTAGGACAACAAGTGTGGAAATTCGAGTCTTAAGTCAAAAATGACAGGAAAGTCACATTTCATGGACATCGACTGTATTTCTTTAACAATTCATAAAGAAGTCAGCCTTTGAATCCCACCAGCAATGTTTGGATATTGAAATAAGTTAAGCTTAAAGTGCCGGATAGTTCCAGGTGTACCAAGGTGCACATGAGATGCCAGAGTAACTTTAAAGTTACGGTTAAAAGTCATCCATAGTATAAATCTGACAGTGAAAGCAATGGGTGAAAGGTGCCACCTTTCAGGTGAATTATTTGACATCAATATTTGTATTTTAAAGACAGAGTGCTACAGCTGCTGCAGACAATGCAGCAACTCCTCCAACATGTTCATGGAGTCCAGTGGCTTAGTGGTTAGAGCACTCGCCTCGCAAGTGAGAGACCTGGGTTCAATTCTCAGCAGGGGGCGAAATGTTGGGCAAGTTTCCTTACTCCACACGCCTCTGTTTACATGTCAGTACGTAGGAACCCGGTTGTTAGTTGATTGGCAGATCACATTTCTGGGAGTAATAATTCCTTTTTAAAAAATAATAATAATAATATTCGTCACTTCAATCCACGACTGTTTGTGGGACGCCACTGTGTACAGTTGGCTGCTGTGTTTCGCCCACAAAATATACAGTCAATTCACTTTACAGTATATTCTGGGAAGTGCTTTGAGACGTCTCGAAGACGTGATAAGGCGCTTTTTCAAATGCAAGGATTATTAATATTATGTAACGGGAGGCTTAGGCCTTAGGTCTTAGGGGAACTAGGTTGTGGGTTCAAGCCCCCCTTCAGGACACTTGAACTCACGTAGTCCAGGTTTAAAACTCAATGCAGTGCTGGGGGAGCTACGAATATACAATGCAATTGCCAGTGGAGGAGTATTACATTGTTAGTAGTGATGTTCTTCGGATAAGATTTTTATCCGAGATGCCTGTCTGTTCATGTAGTTATTAATGATCTCATGACACACTTTGAAAAGAGAAGAGAGTTTCTCCAAATAAAACTGGCTATTCACTATTTGGCCGTCTATGAGAACCTGCTGCCATCTTTACCTACAAATATACAGTCACTACACTTGACAGATATCCATGCGAAGGGCTTCGAGATGTTTTGGATTTATAAGTGCTAACTCAATATAGGTGCTACATAAAAGGTGTCAACCTGGCTCACGTGGAAGCACTTTCACCACTGAGGCAGAAGGCTATGGGTTCAAATCCCATGTCGCTAATTTTAAGTTTTATTCTAGGCTAACACTCCCATATAACGCAGGGGAAGCTGCTGTATTATTTGAGGGGCTGTTCCACACTTCTAACCAGACAACTACATTTGATATTTCTCATACACTTCATGTCAGAATGATGGTAGTATATTAACAAGTAGAGGAGCTTAACAATTCCCCACAAGGTGCATTGCTGATTTGCTGATCTGTCAGGAACAGATGCTCAGTGAACGCCAGCTTTTGCTTCGCAGTGATAGTTAATAACGATAATCCTTGTATTTCAAATAGCGCCTTATCATGTCATAGAGACGTCTCGAGGAGCTGCACAGAATACTGTGAAGCGGATTGACTGTATTTTTGGGCGAAACGCGGCAGCCAATTGTACACAGTAGTATCCCACAAACAGTCGTCATTTGAGTAACCACATTTTTTTAATAAAAAGGAATAATTACCCCTGGGAATCAAGACCACTAATCGACTAACAATCGGGTTCCTACTTACTGCTAGGCAAACAGGGGTGTGTGGAGTAAGGAAACTTGCCTAATGTTTTGCCTCACCTGGAATCGAACCCAGGTCCTCTCGCTTGCCAGGTGGATGGTTTAACCGCTGCCCTGCAGAAGGCGGTTCTTGGAAACTAACAGGCTTTTCATCTATTAAGGCTCTGGAAGCACCCACTAAAGACTGTAATCTCTTTAAGTAAGTTATTCAGAATATTACTATCCCTAGTTAGGGGAAACCTTGAACACATTCGGCCTTGTGACAACGTCTGCTGATTCAGTGAAGAATTGACAGGAAATTACATCAAAGACTTGTGATCGATAGCACAATAATACGACCTTTGATCTCTGATATATTCACTGACTCAATGTGGTAAACAAACACTCACTACCTTTGTCATAATGCAGCACCTGGAACTAAAAGAAAGGGCATGTTATTAACAAGGTGCCTCAATCGATGTGCCAAACACAGAATAAAATAAAACAGGAGCAAGTTAGGAATCAAAGTTCGCAAGCTTTACAATAGAGATTGTATTACAATATGTACAGGTTATGCTATTCCTCAGTCATATGCATGTTAAAGTTGAAATATATGACTATATGACTGGACTTTGTCACATGTTTCCAGTGGCAGTGCCAGATTTCAGAAACAGTGGGTAATGGGTCATGAGTGGGGCTAACTTCACATCGCTCTGTCCTGCCTCGAGATTCCCATCCCCAGTCCCGAACTGCCTCTCTTAAGGTTCGGAGGCGGGAGGCAGCATGGAGACGGAGGGGAAGAGAGATGGAACGGAAGGTAAAGGTGTCATGCATTCAACTAAAGTGTTGTATGAGTCCTGTAGCTTAGTTGTTACAGCACTCACCTCACAAGCGAGAGGACCTGGGTTCAATTGACGGGCAGGGCGAAATGTTGGACACGTTTCCTTACACCCCACACCTCTGTTTACCCAGCAGTAAGTAGGAACTTGATTATTAGTCGATTGCTGTGCACTATTTGCTGCCGCGTTTTGCCCACAACATGTACAATCAATTCACTTTACAGTATGTATCTGCTCTTATTACCTCCATCTCCACAATAGTACTTCAGTTCAAAGCATGCGATTTGATTCCAACAATCTGCATCCATTTTTGTCCATTCATAATGTTCCCCAATAGCAAAAGCTTTTTACTCTAAAAATAGAACAAGCTCTACTCATATACAATATATTATCGTACATGAATACGGGTAATTAGAATAGATTTCTAGAATTTAATACATTGCAGGAATCAGATGGTGCTAAACTATTCTCAAAGTTTATTATTTATCTGAATTTCTAAGTGACTGTAGCTAAGTATTTAATAATAATAATCCTTGCATTTGATATAGCGCTTTTCATGTCTTCTAGACGTCTCAAAGCGCTTCACAGAATATGCTGTAAAGTGAATTGACTGTATATTTGTGCGCGAAACGCAGCAGCCAATTGCAGTGTCCCACAAACAGCTGTGGATTGAAGTGACCAAATTATTATTTTGTTTATTTATTTTCTTGAGTGATTATCATCAGGCATGAAGAGAAAGGAAACTTGCCCAAGGTTTCACCCTGCGGGGAATTGAACCCAGGTCTCTCGCTTGCGAGGCAAGTGCTCTCATCACTGAGCTACAGGACTATTTGACAATAAAAGTCGGCTGTGATAAACCTGAAGTGTGGTCTATTGTATTACAGCATGGAGATCAATTTATAAAGTGCTCTTGCTTCTGAGTCAGAAGGTTGTGCGTTCCAAGTCCCACATTGGGATTTGGAACTTACATAGATAGTCTAAGATGACTCTCCAATGCAGTGCTGGAGGTGTTTTGCAGTGTCAGAGGTGCCTTCCTTCAGTTGAAAGTTAAACCGAGGTACCATTCACCTGTTTACATGGAATGTTAAACATTCCATGGCGCTGTTTGAAAAGAGAAGGGAGTTTCTCCTGGTCTCCTGGCCAACAATCCCCCGAATAAAATTGGCCATTTGTTTTGTGGCTGTTTGCTGTGTACAATTGTGCTGTTGCATGTACCTACAAATACTCAGTCACTCCATTTCACAGCAAACCCTGTGAAGCGTTTTGAAATGTCCTTCTGACAGGAGAAAGCTCAATACCTATCACTTCGCATTTGCTAGAATACAAGTTCTGGGCTACATTTGTGTTGGTGGAACGACAGGTTTGAAAGAAATTGAGTGATCTCCCCCATGGCACAGCGGCTCATTGTACTGTATGTGCAAGTGTGTTGTCATGGCAGTGCAGGAAGGAAGTGCTCGATTTACTTACTGGATTAGAGTGACTCACAGGGACTATTATGTGTAAAAAGGTCTCATTTTATAAAGATTTATAAAATGGAGGTGACAAAATTCACAATTCAATGGTTTCAAGTCTGGACACTCTCACTATGCATTCGGGTCAGCCTCATGCTAGCAAGACACCTGTAACACTCACACAATTTGCTGTAGTCCTAAAGAAGAGTCAATATATAGTTGGAATAGGATGTCATCTAATTGCACTTACACTAGTTTCATTTAAGGTTCCGACTTAAAAGAATATAGAAAACGACTCTGCTCCAAATCCATTGCAGATAAACTTATAGGTACCACGAAACAGAAAGCTAAGCCAAATAGAATTTGAATCCTTAAGGTGGTAAAGTCTGCAACATTTTATCAAACCATGTTCCTTGCATCAGTACAAAAGATGTCTTATGAAATGCCGCAAACTGTATTCAAGGTCTCGGATACTCTCTTATTCGACTGAACCCAACCAGACAAAATTAATGGACGTGTGTGTGAAAATATGATTGTAGAGAAATGTTCTGGAGGAAAAGGCACTTGACTGGAAAGCAAGTAAGTATGACATATAGAATTGAGTTTACTGAACAGACCTTACCCAGAAAACGTTTTATTCAGCTGGAACATAGTGATAGGGGTAAGGCATTGTAAGACCACCTTAAGATATTTACACCATGAAGTGTATCATCGTTATGTAATTATCTGATTTACTTTGGAAAGTATCAGCTTTCATGCGGGAAATGAAGAGAGAACATTCCAAGCAGTGAAATTGAAAGGTTTCATCAAAAACTAGTTCGACCAGCTGAGATGCCTGTCTTCTTTACCAAGATTATTATCAGGCTGTGGATATTTCTTCGGATGAACATATTCAAATTGGTTGTTGATAATCTTACCCAAGATTCACAATGATTGGTTTGGAATGTGTATCCTACCATTTCCCATCACAGCATTTAATTTTACACACGTTCACATCCTGACCCCACCACCCCTCCTACTAACATGTTCCAATTATTAATTACCCTTTGGGCTTGTGCATTGATGCGCCTGGTATGTACTTACCCGCAGGTAATATCTTTTATTAGTAAGCAATTCCACTGAAGAAGAATTAGAATAATCCTTTTTGCAAATGTCTCTCTCTTTCTGGAGGCTCTGACTCTCGCTGGGCTATGATTCTTGGAGTGTCAGCAGATCTCAGTTACTTCACATGAACAACTGGCAATTCTTCATGTGCAAGTCCAGGTTAGAAGAGAAAGCAGGTTATTTGACAGTGAAGGTTTTGTACTGAACCTACAGACGCAGGCCTCTATATTCTGTGAAGCGCTTTGAGACGTCTCAAAGATGTTATAAGGCGCTATATCAAATGCAAGGATTATTATTGCTTTACATTGGGCAGTCATCTGAAAAGGAAACCCTGACTGATTTTTTCCCTCCCCAAAACTTTGCACTCAAGACAATCATTAAATCTGCTGAAAGGAACCACAGAACAATTATGGTTGTATGGAAGGTCATGACTTTTATGTTCTTGTTGCTTCTACCCTTTTGCTGTTCATGAAATTGCCCTGCATTTCCTTTCCATCTTTCTTCCCTTGCGCACCTGAATGTGCATTACTTTAATACTGAGATGGTTGGCAGGAAACATGTTCCAAGTTCTTCCAAAGGCTGTGCAAGGCATCTCATCCTCGAAATTGTCCTCCCTTCCTATGGCAAAGCTGACTGGGGTACTTCATGTATTTGACTGCAAACACAACAGGTCGGTAGGTACATGTATCCATGAGCACATACCCTGTTATTAGATAGCAGTGTAAATGGAGCACAAAACTATCTCAGAGGTCTTCAGCCTTATTCTCTATAATCCTAAGAAAACTTGCCTGGATCATTGCACTTGTTTGGGATCAATTCCATTTTCTATATGTAAAGCAGCAGAAATATTATTTTAAAAAAATGACATTAAGCTTCAATACTGGGCAATATTGATGAAACCTTTGTTGTGTTATTATCAATGCCGCACTTTGGCCTAATCCCATAAGAACTCGAATCAACTTTAATAAAATGCAACGTTGAGAATCCGTCTCATAACTCTCCCATTCTTATCAGTTAAGAAACACAGGTTTGCCAAGGAAATCAGCTCTTGTAATACTCAAATCCCAGAATTTTTTAACTGGATGAATGTTTGGCAATGATTAACTCTGCATCACATTAATGCGCAGGGTACAATTTAAAAAGGAAGTGACCTAAGGTTGACCCACAAATATATACAGTATTTCAATGATGAAAGCACTCAATAAAAGCTTTGACTGTGGCAATTGCAATCCTAAAAAGGAATTGAAAATTGCTGGTCTGTTTATATCTGTATGGAGTAGTCACTTCAAACTGATTTGTACCTAGTTTTTAAAAGTACAAGTTGTTTCTCAGAATTTTAACATCACGATGACAGTGAAGAAGCAGTTTTCTATTATTATTTGCATCATTTAGAAACTAGCTTTTGCCTAAAGAACAAACTAATTCCATTCACATTTTCAAACCTGCACATAACCATCATATTGACTGATTTTCAAAACTAATGTCAACTCCAATTTTTCATCAGGTTACTTTTGATGATCGCTGCAGAATTTCAGGCCACCAGCAATTTTTTATGGCACCGGACATTTAATGTTCATTAAACCTGTACCTGATACTTTGGATCATTTCTTGAGCAGCTATCAGTGATATGGATGAAAATGCCCCTAAATTTCAGAAGCACAATTTGATTTCTACCTCTGAATCTTGATATTACCAGTAATTCTTTAACATAAGATTAAGATCACACAATGTCTATGCCTGTTAGTTTCCTACCTTAAACATTTTCAAATAAGGGACATTTAATTGTACAAGTAAGGAGTACAGGGCCAAACATACTCAAACAATTCAAGTTAACTTTTCTCCAGCGCTTTTTATTGGTGGCAACTATCTTTTACTGATAGCAGACAGATTCTCTAGGACAAAGTAGCAAGGCTACAGCTTGTATAACACACATTGTATATATGTTTGCCTTTGGGTCACTACCCTTTACAGCATTTTGTAAATTTACAGCATTTACCCATGAAGCATTTTGAAAAGTTACAACGGTATGATAAGGTGCTGTATCAAATAAAGTGATCATTATCATACATCAAAGTTTTTTAAGTCGCTGGTGACTCTTATTCAGTAAATACAGAAAGCAAATTATGTTAAAATGTCACATTTCACCTGTATTGGACAATTTTAGTTTTAATAGACATTTGTTGGAAAATGTTATTAGTTTTTTATTTCCTTATTTCTACAAGAATTCTATTATCGGCATAGTTCCGCATTGGCAAAAGGTCCGGAAAGAGTGGTGTGCTGCAATGCGCAACCGTTGAGGCTTACACAATAGAGGACATCACCCCAACAGGCAGTCTTTCATAATTCGAAAACCCACAGAATTTATAGCAATATGTGCCTGAAATTGCTATCTCCAGTGTATGGAAAACTAACATCTAAAAGGCAAATGCCACAAGTGACTGAAGTGACATTATTGACAGCTGACAAAATTATATGGTGTCCAGCTGTACATTCATACTATACAGTACATGGAGCGTAAGAAAAGGATACTCTGAAGCACAAAGTTAACATCAAAAATCCCACAATGTTTTGTGGACTTAGCTTTAAGATAATTGTACCCGTATTCAAAATTGTGAAAAATATTGGAAAATTCTTCAATCCAAACCTTAATTTGGAAGCCAGTTGGAACTATTGGAAAAAAAACCTTTCAAATAAAAACAAAGTTTCTTGATCTTGAATACTGAGGCAAGGGTTTGAAAGCCAAGCCCATGAGAAATTGTGGAACATTTTGATATAAATCTTGTAAATTATGAATGGAAAATCGGCCATTATAGTAGTATACACGTGTCTAGCTTGGAATGTGTCAAACAAACATCTAGATATGTACCTTTGCACTCTTAGACCACTGAAACAGCTGTATTTGCTTGTATGAACTCATTAATCTTCAATTTCCATTCGACTCATAGCCTTAATGTGGGACAATCTTGATTATAAATCCTTCGGACTTATGTAAACTACATCCTCTATAGAACGTTCTTTATAAGGCAAAATGATGTATGTATAGGAATGTGATCCATGATAAATCTGCTGTTAACCATAAATATGTGTATTGATTTCAGAAACCTCCTGACTAGGGGAAAGAGTGCTAGAGTGATTGGTTGAATCACTATCCCTTCATCGCTGGAAACATTTTTTTGGCTGGCTATAGGAAATTGTGCCGTAATTCAGTCCAGGATCATGGTTGAAGATCCTCTGTGTTAACTATTACTGAGACTCGCTGGCATGATGTGGGCATAGAATCTAAATGGGTAGATTAATATACGTTGCTTGTTCTCAATGGGATGGCTCCAGAGCGATGACATATATGTTGTTTTACATGCATAGAGATATGCTTGCATGTTAGACTACACCTACTGAGAGAAATAGTTTCAATTACATAGAACATTGCAGGCCATTTGCCCATCCAGTCCATGCCAGGGTTTGCCAAGCCAGAGAAGCTTGACAAACAGTTACTCTCACTGGTAAGCTATGCAGTTTTTAGTGAAGCCTTGGCTCTTGCCAACCTGTATCTGACACTTTCCAGAATTAGGCAACCAGAATACATCCCTTTGGGGGTAATTGTCATAATGAGAGTAGCGTGGAGATTGCTGAAGGATAAGGAGCGCATTTTTGCTTTATTTAGTTAGCACCACTCCAGTATCTGCACTGGCACACTACATGCTCCTGTCAAGATTACGTTGATTATGTAATCTTGCCAGTAAATATTGTGCAAGATTCAACATGTTCAGTTGAAAATAGTAAAACTTCACATTATTTGTTTTATAGTAATATTTTAATCTTTTGCTCTTTAACAGGGATTATAAGCACAATGCTTATTGTGCTTATGCCTTACATCCCTGTGCAGTGGAAACAGATTATTGAAATCTAATTTGCTTCCCCTTGTGTGTTGGTGTATTTTAAAGGCAGGAGGATGATATGCTATTTCTAAAGATTATAGAAGGAAAAAAAAACAGTTCCAGGGCCCAGATATATACAACCACAGTATTTCAACTCTCAAAAAAAAGGAAATTTTACTAACTCAAAAATTCTACAATTGTGGTTGTCGTTCGTCGGGTCTGATTGACAACTCACGTTGTTTCGATATTCACCAAATATTCACCTGGCCCACACTCGCACCACTTTCCATAAAACTAGAGTGGTGCAGTGTGGCAATGTAATATCACAAGTCACAGGATGTGGCTTAAACTATTATGTTAGACTTTTGTCTAGCAAGTGTATCAGAAGAGCACAGTGAATGGAGCAATTTAACTCTACAGATGAGGCAAAACTCATACAAGTATTTAAAAGGTTCCACCAAAGGGCAAGATAAACAAAAACTGGAACAAACCCAAAGGCCATAAGTGCAATAAAATGAAGAGCACATATAATAAAGAAAAGTACAGCTGAAACCTGGTTATTGTTTGAGAAGCCAACATTGGAGAACTATCATAAAGTATGTTGACAGAAGATGGAGTTTCGTACTTAACCATAAGTGTGCAGGACTTAGAACCTGGCTAATGTCAGTAGAACATTGCATTATACAGCTCGCATTATACATTTAACAGATCAGTGAACCATCAGAAAAGATCACTTCAATGTGAAGTCTTTGTGAATATCTTTAAAGCGATATCTGTTTGTTCCTTTATCAATTTGTCTATTTCATTATTATTATTTAACTATTTGTCTATCAACTATTTGACATCCTTTCGACGTGAAAGGCACTATATAAATGCAATTTATTGTAGTTGTCTCCAAATTAATTTTACTATGCATTATTTTCTGGTTTTACTGATCTGATCTGGTTAGACAGCTAACCACAATGATATAATATTACAGCGTTCTTCCAGGGAACTCATTTATTGTTAATAATAACAACATTATCTCATTTCATGAATATGCAGTATAATTGCCAACGGGGAAGTGCTGAGCTATCCTTTGGATAAGATTTTTCACCAAGATGCCTGCCTGTACAGGTGGACATTAAAGATCCCACAAGAGACTTTGAAACGAGAAGGGAGTTTCTCCCTTGTGAATAATTCCCTCAGATAAAATTGGTCTTTCACTTTATGGCTGTTTGTGGAACATTGCTGTGAGCAAATTGAAATACACAGTCTGAAATACATAGCCACTCTACAATAAATCATGTGAAGCACTTTGAGATGTTCTGCATACATGAAAGGCGCTATATCAAACGCAAGGATGATTATTATGAACATTAGAGGCAAGTTTTTAAAAAATTATTATTCCATTAATGTAGTACAGAATAATTTTGAATATTTCACATATAATTTCAGAAATACGATGGTAATCAAATCTTCCACACCTTAACCTCTGGGTTACATAAAATGTTTGCAGAAGTCGGTGATCAACAATGTGTTCTGTAACATGAAACCCTCCTTCCTTCACTGCCAAATGTGTGTTACTATGGAGCTCCTGACATCAGCAGTGTACCTGATCTTGGGAATGCATGCAGAAAAGAACACACATCAGTCAGATATGCTTTGACATGCACGTACGCCTGCTTGGTGGTTGAGCATGAACCACACCTCCTATTCACTCTTGTCTTCTGTACACACACACACACATGCAAAGATGCATTTGGGACCATCAGTGTGTGCTTTTCGACCCTTCCCAGAAGCTTAGGGTCCATGTCAAATCCTGTTCTAACTTGGTTCCCTTTGATTTACATTCAGGAGTGCCTTTCCTCCATGCTAGCATGAGGAAAGACACAATGTTTTTATGTTTTCCACCAACACATTAAATGGAACGGTGTTAACCCTTAAGGTAATAATCAAGCGTTGTTCTATCAATTTTGCGTTCATTCAATTACCTACTGTGACTCTCACCTGGGGGTGGGGAGGAGTTAAGTGGAACCTCCTTGGGGCTGAGCTAGTTCTAAGGTGTCGTGCTTGACAAGAGAACGTTGAAATTGAGTCAGCCCTATGTGGTAGTCTTGGTAGTCTTGTTCCTGAGCCAGGTATGTCTGTGGTACTCCAGTGCACTGCTGATGACAGGCCAGTCAACCCGATTTATTGGCTGGACTTGGAAGGGCAGACCAGTCACTGGGGACAGGGATTCTTCCTGCTCAGCTCCTATTAATCCTGCATACCAAAGCTCTAACAGGTAGGGTGGTTCTGGTTGGACAAGCAGCGAGAAGTTTGCTAGTCAGAGCTTTCAATGGCAAGCTAAACCACAGCAGCACCTCAACATACACTCTGGTGTCCCCAAGCCACGTCTGTTGCCAATCAGTGCCTAATACTCTCTAGAATTAAGTAAGCAGGATGTGTCCAAGACTGAGGTCTCAGTGTCCAAGACTGAGATTGATAGATTTCTTGTGGATAAAGGGATTGAGGGATATGGGGATAAGGCGGGTAGGTGGAGTTAGAATAGATCAGCCATGATCTTATTGGATGGCGGGGCAGGCTGGAGAGGCTGAATGGCCTACTCCTGCGTCTAATTCTTATGTTCTTATGTTCCAGACTAGGGAATTTTCCATGTGGAAGTGACAAACTGATGTGGAACTTTCAATCTGGTTTGGATACTCAAGCACGGAAATGGGTTTCTCCCAATAAAAAGTCCTTGAAACACTGTCAATGCAGCACCGTAATGTTTGTAACACCAACATCCATTGCTGTACCATGTTTTGCAAAGCAGTTTGATTTCAATATGAAGGGAAGTCATCAGAGTTTAAACCTATCTTTTAACTGGAAATATCTTGCAGTGTTTTATTTGCAGGTCTTAACTATTTCATCTCAAAAGCAGTAACTTTCACCAGCATTTGTTGACTTTGCCTCCCTAAACCATAATGCCTGGGCTGGTATTGGGTGATTTCTCCAGGAAAGGACAATTTACCCTCAGTGTCTCCTCTCATTTCCCTATCTGCAGCTGACTCTGCAATCCCTCCCTAATTCTCCTTCCTTCTTTATGTTTCTTGGTCAGCTATAACAAATGTACAGGAATATAATTTCTTTTGCGATGTTTGAATACCAGAAAACCCACACTTGACCAGAAATAGCACGTAATTGTTGCAATTGTTGTTGAGAAATATAGCAATTTAAAGCCATGACATAACAATTCAACTAATGCAGCCTTTAAAGCATGGCTGTTCGTTAAGGTATGTTTCTGTTTTCACAGAGCGTAACTATTTTCAGTGTAATTTCCACAGCTGTAAAAATTTATCCGCAGTGTGAAAAAAAAATCTATCAACTTGTTCGAAGGCAGGATAACTAAGTTCAAAAGTATTCTATCTCCAATGACCTGCCCAGATGAGATGTTGTTCCAGGAGGGTTTAGTTTGTGACATTTGTGTGAATCAGAGACCAAGTTATCAAAGCATTTGAACACTTGAAATTGACATATCAATTTGAAACAACTAGAGGATAAGTTAAAGGATAATCATTGTGATTTCAAAGGAGATGTCATTTTAGGATAGACTCTTAGATTAAGGCCAGGTATGATATAGATGGCACGCAACACCTTTCTAGTTTCACCACCTCTAGCCTTTGCTGTTGACTCCCTATCCTCACACAGTATGAAATGAACCATTTCCAATTCTTTCATTACTCCTCCACTATAAATAGGGGATCACTTTGAGGCGTTTAATTCAATTTAGTGAAATTGCATCATTTTATGACAGACTCGATGTGACTGCCCTTACTCAAATAGTAATATTTTATCAATATTTATCAAAGTCAGCTCAACCAGTTTGTCAGTGAGCAGATGAAAATTAGCAAGAGATTCTTTTTTCTACTTAAAAGCAGAAGACACTGTAATCTATATCCAAATCTTGTAAGACAACAGTTCTGAAGGGAATTGACGCTAGTTACTCTTTAATTAAAAAATAAGGTTGTCAGCCATTCACACTTGTCACTTATGTATAGGCACAATACCTTCTTATCTCTCTAAAGCACTTTAAGACGTTTTGACAGGATAGGCCCCATATCAAATGCAAGGATAATTATAAAACTATAATTGCTGCATTGTACAATGAGAACAGGTTTCTCTCAATGGGCTTCATTTCATTTCGGTCGTGGTAAATGCCACATGATTAAAGATATGAACAATGAAGCCATGTATATCAAAATACCACTGATTCTATCAGTGAAGCATGAAGCAGGTGTAAGGTTAAGAACAGTTTATCAGGAGAAATGTGCTACAAAGTAGAGAAACAGAATTTTGCAAGATTTTTCAGGGATTTTGCCTTCAAATTGCTGAAAGTGCTCTTGCAATTGAATCGTACCAAGAAAATAAGAAATAAAAAATACAGGTGAAATTGCATCATTTTATGACAGACTCGATGTGATAATTATTACCTTATTATTCAGAAACAATGACAATTCAGTCAATAATTATGGAGTGGTTTCAGGTGTGAACACCCCTCCAATATCAGCTTATAAGGTTGTGCCCTGAATGCATGGTTCCTCAAAACACACAGTCACTGCACTTTACAGTATACCACGTGAAACACTTTGGGACATCCTCCTGATGTGAAAGGCACTATAGCAGGTTTAAAGATTATTTTCTGAAAAAGGAATATCTGCATCTCTGCGTGAAGATTAATGGGTCTTGAACTTTCGCTGTTCCACATAGTGCCATGGATTCCCTAAAGAAATGAAGGCTCTCTGTTTACAGAAACAGAATAAGCTTGAGCAGAACATACCATTCATATGTAATGTCATTTTTGAGTTCAAAGGTAAAATATTAATACAAGATACATCCCTTGTGTAGAGAAACCAGCAATGAAAGTTCAGGAGAAATCTTGAAAAACTTATTTCAATTAAGAAAGTCAAAATACTGAATCAAAGTGGAGGAGGAAAGTAAACCTTTCCTACTTTGATCAAAATTTATGTAGAACTGTATAGTTTTCTCGTGAATTTAGGAAGGAAATTCTAGCAGAATGCAACTTGTTTTCCATTTTATGTGGAATATAACAATACAACTCATTAAAATCACCGATAGAGTTAAAGAAGTGGGGAAGAAAACATTATTGGGTCTATTATTCTGGGGATATGAAGCCCAGTACAGCATGCCAAAAAAATCTGGTGTTGAAGGGAGAGAAATTAAATTCTTGTGTTCAGGACATTTAATTTCATCTTGAGTCATCATACCTACTGGAGTCTTGTGGTTGATCCCTTGAAATTAATAATGGGTGTAGACATTCCCCTCACGTCTTTATATTTGGAGACATCTTATTCATTTCACCAACTTGGCGTACCAAAAGAATTTCCCTCAAGGGAGCCAAACACATGATCCTATGGGGATGGTATTCTAAAATAACTCTGGTAGCTCTAGTTGGAGAATAAGTTCAATAAGTTAGCCTTTCTGTGCACATATCCTGCATGTCCTGATCCTCAGTTATGTGTGACTTGATTGCTTCTTGTCCAGTGTGAGTGCCTTTTGCCCTTCACATTCAGTTTCACTCAGGTGGTTGTTTCCAGTCATGAATTCATTGAGTTTCAGTTGCTTTTACTTTTCCTGTAAGCACGTTGGTGATAAATACAAACAAACAAACAAACAACTTACTGTTCTTATTTACTGCTCCTCCATGGTTGTGGTATCTTCCACATTCCTATTTTTCATTTCATTACAAGTGGTAACCTAAGCCACACAATGCTAGGTTTGCATAAGGCCATGTTAATTCACCTCACAATAACCAGAAACTAATCACTTTGAAATTTGTTAAAGGTTGGCCTTAATTTCTGCTGGTGAACAAATGAAGCTAAATAAACTCGGAAATCATGCTAAGCTGAAAAGTTTAACGTTTAAAAAAAAATCTTCCTCTTACGATCTACGAGCTTTTAAAACCACAAACTTGGGGCGTCAAATACTGTAATTGAACCCAAATCGCCGAAATGTCAACGTATTCACTGTCACCACACAGAGTTTAAGAAAAGGCTCAAGGCCCTTAATAGAGTGGTTCCACAATAATCAAAGGAAAATTATCATTGTGAGTTAGTAACAGTAGTTCCTATCATTGTATGACTCAAATAAGCAGAGTCTTATGTGATCAAAATAACGTGTGATATTAATGGTGACTAAAATGTGATATTTCTTGATGAGAATCTTTAAAACCGTTAGTAATCCTTATGTTTGGTACACTGCCTTTCATGAACCTCCCTTCTCTTTTCAAATAATGCCATGGAATCCTTAATTCCAACTTGACCAGTCAAGACGGGACATCGACTGAACATCCCATCTGAAGCACAGCACCTACGACATTGCAACACTGAATTGGCTTGAATTGGAGTGACATTCTACAACAACAACTTCTTGCATTTATATAGCGCCCTCTACGCAGGGTAACATCTCAGAGAGCTTAACAGTGCCTGACCCTGAGCCGCACGGCCGAACAGGAAAGTTTTCAGGTGGGACTTGAAGGGAGGGGGCAAGGCGGAAGGATTGACGGAGAGTGTTCCAGAGTTTCGGGGGCCTATTGGCTGAAAGTGCGACCTCCGATGATGGGGCAGAGGGTGCGAGGGATGAGCAGGAGGCCGGTGCCAGTCGAGCGGAGGCGCCGGGTGGTGGATTGGGGAGTGAGGAGGTCGGAGAGGTAGGGAGGGGGCAGAGAGTGAAGGGATTTGAACACGAGTGTGAGGATCTTGAAGTCGATCTGTTCGGTGATAGGGAACCAGTGGAGCCTGGGCCAGAACTGGTGAGATGTGAGTACGGAGTTTGGTCCGGGTCAGTATGCGGACAGCAGAGTTTTGAATTCAAAACTGTGTACGATTTCAAAGTCTTGAGTGAGAGATTTTGGCTCAGAGGTGAGATCGCTGAGCCAGGCTGACACCAAACATTTGTTAAGTTATATATCAATATCGTCTCTGATTTGTGCAGAATGACTTCAATCATTCCGACCAGCAGGAACCCCATTCCCCCTGCCATCTGCTTCCAGAGCAGCGTTCCCACTAGTTGATCAGAATTCTAAGAGGCATTGGGCTTGGATCAAAGCAGCATAGGACAATAAGAAATGATATAAACTCTACACTGTATCTAGTTTGAATTAAAGTGGAACATTTCTAACAACATTTCCCAAAACGTAGATTGAAACCAATCTTATAAACTTATAAGGTCTGCTTCTTAATGATTGTCTTTATTTATGTACAAGCCAATTTGGCGCATGATTACATGGAAAATGCAAAGTGACAGTAATTGTCATGGGTATTGGATTATCACTAGGGTCACATACATCGTTCAGCAATAAATGAGCTTCTAATATTACTGTACATGTTACTCTACAGATACTACACTATTGCGTGGCTGAAAATCAAATATTTTAGCCTATTCCTTTGGATGCTTAAATATTTCATTAATTCATTCCTCTCTTTTCCCCCTGTTCAAATTAGGCTGATAGCATTACATTTTTGGTGTCAGGGGTAGAACATTTGTTTAATCACAAATATGACTACCGTAAGAAAAGTGCCTCTTCACAACAACTCCCGATGACCCAACTGAGTTTGGGAATTCACACAAACATTAGGTGTTCATTCATAATCCGTCGTCCCGTAGCACACTGCACTGAATACAGGGCCTGGCGCCTCTCGTATGGTGAGTCATCAATTAATTGAACAGAATAAGCATCAAAAACCTCTGAATCAATTATGAATGTCAACATCAGATAACCCTGTGTCCTGATATGCTTCATGTTTCTGGTAAAGGTTGCAAATCCTGCATTTAATAGCACAACATTACAGTACAATGCGAATTTGTAAATTTCTATTGCATCTTTCAAGTTGGGAGGACCGTTCCATGGAATTAATATCATCAATTATATTCGAGGTTTTGAACCTGGAAGTCTGGAAGCAATGATGTGAGGCTGTCCAGGATCAGATTCAGAACAAGACACGATGGATAGTTTATGGTATTTCACACAAACCTCGTCTTGTCCAGGAAATCAGACCACAATGTTTCCCTTTCCACCCCTAACCCCCAGTCTGTGACGTGCACTGTCTCCTTAAGGCAGACCTGAAAAATCAGTACAATTAGTCATTACTGTAATTACTAAATAATTTCGTCTTGAAGAAGGCATGAACAAGCGTGTAACACGCAATAATAGACAGGGTGGGAATGAATTATCAGACAATATTACAATTGAAGGACTTAGAAGCTGTCAAACACCATGACAGTTAAGCCTCTCTGATCCTAACAGTGTGTTACTGTTTTTTAACTCATTCCTGTCTGTAGTTTGTAACAATGCAGTACAGAAATGTTGATTTGCACTTCCCAGTAATAACTTCTCTGACTTCTTGCAAAGGATGATATTAAATATAGATTGCAAACACAGCAGCAGAAGTGAGTTTATGGATTCATGTGACCGGCAGAAATTTATTTATCTTCTAATATTTATATATAAATTCACAGTTTAACTGGAGTGTATCACACAGTTATTACACAATTGAGGAGTTCAAATGATACCCCAAACGGGATGGAAACTTGAACGGTTGGTGAATATCTTTGGATGATTCTATAACTCACTTCAATACAAATATTTTACGTGATGTACAAGGGTCTCAGGTACCTTTGTTTGTGCTCAGGTATAACTAGGGTTGATAGAAATCCATTTTTATTTTTCCTGATTTTCGAGACATAAAATTAATTATTCTTAATTTTTTTTTATTTCGAGCGATGTTTTTAACAACCGAAATGGACAATTTCTGGGTTATCATGGACATCACTTTTCTTGGTACTTTTATTCTGCCTTTCATTATGTGCATCATTTGTTTACATCAAATAGCCTGCCAACACCTACATTATCCATGCTTTGTATGATTTTAAAGACTTTATAGAAAAATAATCCTTTCATGTCATAACGATGTCTCATAGTGTTTCATAGGATGTTTTGTAAAGTGCAGGCATTGTGTGTTTTGAGGGCAAGATTTGGATCATGTCATCTCTCATCGAATGAAAACAAATTCAGCTCTGTGAACTTTTCCCCATAGCTTGGAGCTCTGAGCTCCAGCATTATGTGGAGTCCTATAGCTCAGTGGTTAGAGCGCTCGCCTCGCAAGCGAGAGACCTGGGGGTTCGATTTCCAGCAGGGCAAAATGTTGGGCAACTTTCCTTACTCCACGCACCTCTGTTTACTGAGCAGCAAGTAGGAACCCGATTGGCGGTTCGCTTTTCTGGGAGTAATAACTCCTACAAAAAAAAATAATAATGAATTGGTCATTTCAATCCATGACTCTTTGTGGGACACTGCTGTGCGCAATTGGCTTTCACATCGCGATGATGTCTCAAGAGCATTCAATGTGCTGGATTGACGCTCAAGTAGGGGTGGGAATCAAGGGGGTGAGGATTACATTGATATATATATTTATTAAATAGATTTTTTGGTAAGATTCGATTTTTAATGGGCGCTTAATTTTACTTTAATATATATCCGCATGGCCTCAAAATGTGAATGCACAAACTAAATTGACCTCAATGGGTCTATGTGAATTCCAATCACCTTTATTTAGGAAGCTGATCTCAGCAGGCAAGAGAGTTCTTGAAGGAGGAGCAGTCCGTTTGGCTGTGTTTAATTTAAGAGGGTCAAAAAAAACATCTGGAAAATGAATAAACAGTAAAAAGTTAATTTATTAATGCAGCAGATGAGTGAAATTGACTTTTTCTCACTGCATAAAGCCTGTGTTCGGCAGGAAACAGTTTTCCTCTGATGAGGTATCAACCCTTACACTCAAAAGCTCTTTACATTTCAGGGAGACAATTTGCCATTGCCAGAAACGTGCTCAATAAGGTATGAGAAACAATGTGTTGGTGTGAACAACAGATTGTTACATATTGAGCAAATATTTACAATCAGCGCCAATTGAGTTGTGCCAATGGGATTTATAACATAGGAGTGGAAGAGCAAACAGGGGATTTGATCCAGCGCAGACAACAATAATATTTCAACACTTGGACAAGGTGTTCAGTAACAGTCCGGGAACTGGTTTACTTAATTGCAAATTGCAATTAAAGGGCAATAATAATACTTGCATTTGAAATAGCGCCTTCACACATCATTGATACGTCTCAAAACCCTTCGCAGAATATACCGTAAAGTGAATTGACTGTACGTCTTGTGGGCGAAACGCAGCAGCCAATTGTGTGCAGCAGTGTCCCACAAACGGTAAGTGTTTGTATGTGCGAGCAAAGGCAAATGGGGAGAATTTCAACTGCCTTAATTTGTAGCTGGTTTTCTTTATGTTTCATTGAAGAACCACAGAAAGACAATTTCAAGAATGGTTGAGACTGAATTCAACAATCCGCTCAATTCTGGACGCGATGTAAATAGAGTAAATCTCGATCCCGGTGGAATGGTTCCTCAGTGTGTATATTGGTAAACGAACTGATCACGAAGGGAACATCCCCAACCGATCACAACCCTATGCCCACCAGACATTCCCACAAGCATATTTTCGGCATGCTTTGCTGGATAGCGATTAGAGTGGAAAGTGTGACTTATACATTTCCCCGCTCTCATCCTTGAGGGCAGAGGCCAATGGTAACCCGCCAACCACTGCCAGACTGAGATCAGATTATTGAGCACAGCTCAAAACTGAATCTGGGACTTTCCAGTCTGTATGGCACAGTCCATTATCAACTGAAAGAGCAAATGTTAAAATATCTATTTCCAATACGTCTGAAGCATTTAAATCAATGCCGTGCAGGATTGCCTTGCATTTAACAGCCCCTATTATTACTGCAAAATACAAAATACACTTCTCATGTGAGCAATAACTTTTAAACAAGAATAATGTTTGGTCCCACACCTCTGGGGTTTTTTTTCCCCCCCCTTCTCGAAAACCGACTATTAATCTAACATCTTACAAGTGCAAAACGCTGCCTGTATGAATAGTTGTCAGATAGGCTGATATTTTGATGAAATGCAATTCGGAGAAGTGCCAAACAGTTACTTTGTTACAGCTTTCTAACAAGCTCCAAGTCATCCAAAACTTTGAAGCTCATATTCTCTCCCACACCAGACTCCGCACACCTATTACTCCCATTCTCAACCGGCCTCCGCTGGCTCCCAGATGTAAGCAAGCGCTTGGTTTACAACCGTGAGAGCAGAACTTGGGGGCATATGCTTAACATTAAAAAGGCATTGGCTGAGTAATAAGTCAATGCTTTGGAGATCTCATTTGCACCTGAAGTAATTTGTTGCTCATAACAAGTGCAATCATCCTACTGTAAAGAAAAAAAAGCTTTTCAGAATGCAATTAGAGCAGAAAAATGGACAGTTGGTAGGTTCAGTACATCATTAGCTCCAGCTAATAAACAATGACCATTTGGCAGCATTTGTTTTAAAAATGGAAGCAGGTTGGATTAATTGCTGCTCTTTTCATAGAATCATTGAAATATATAGTGTAGAAGAAGGCCATTCAGACCATTGCATCTTTTGTGCTGGATCTTTGAATCTCTTTTCCCTCAAATCCCTGGAAATGGTCAGATATTCTCCATTCAACAAAGCTAATTATAACCCACCTTGAAGACCTATGATTTCTTCCAAAGAAAGCTGAACGCCTAGGGTCTTGTTCTCTCCAAACCGCAGCTTCAGCCTCACAATAACTCAGGAATCGGAAATGTTATTTGCTTCTGAATAAGCATTCAGTCCAAACTGACTAGCTTGAGCTGGATAAACCTCAGAGGTATTGGGAATTACTGGGAATCACTCTCAGATGTAAAATTCCTGGCGCCCACTTTCAGTATGTGGAAACATTTGAATCAAAACCAATCAAATCAAAAAATCAAATAATTTATGGCATAGCTGTATTATCCCTGTAAACAGTAGCAAACTGCATTTATATAATGCCTTTCACATAAAATAATATTTTAAAGAGTTTGATAAATGGGCACTGAGCAGGGAAATTAGAGATTTAAACACCAAAGGCATATTTTAAAGAGTTTTATTTAAAGACAAACAACAACATTGAAAGGGTTAATGTGTGTCCAACCAGAAGAGACAACAATAATAATCTTTGCATTGGATGTAGCACCTTATCACATCTTCTAGACGTCTCAAAGCGCTTCACAGAATATATTGTATGGTCACCTGTAATGGCCCCTTCAAGACACTGATGAAAACTTCACATATTTCAACAAAACAACTTGTAATTATATAGCACCCTTCACTCCACAGTGTCTCAGAGCACTTAAGCCCGAAACAGTGGTCAAACAGAGAAATAACAATTGCGTTTTGATAGGGTTAAAAAAAAATGTATAAAGATGATTTATTTGCTTTAGTTTCCAAACTGAAATCAAACAACAATTACAAATTTACCTGTGTGCTCTAATGCAGTATTTTGGCTCTCCACCTATAGGCTACTGAAGGAATTTCATTAGACATCTCAGTGCAGCATTCAAAATATGGACTGGACTCATTCATACAGGGCTCAGAGATGTTCCAATCTTTCCCTCCCAACATCCATCCCCCAGTTCTGACGAAGGGTCATGGACCCGAAATGTTGACCCACTTTCCTTTCTCCATCGATGCTGCCTGACCTGCTGAGGGTTCCCAGCGATCTCTGTTTTTGTCTTAGAGATATGTCTGTTTCAATCCCCCAAATCGATAGCATTGCTATTGCCAGTAGGAACTGGCGGGAGATGGATATTTCACTTTAGTGTGAAGCTGTCATCTACAGATGGTCGGTTTGTTCTGGTATTCCACTTCTAGAACCTTACTTGGGGATTCACAACATAAATATTCCCATTGCCTCAAGTAGCTATTAGTTCTGTACTGATTTTCGCACTAACTTATATATACTATATATACATACACACACATACAAATATGTCCTTGGTTCCTCCTCATGGCAAAATCTTGATTGTATTTGTTTTGTAAAAATAAATCATTCACAGGGGGAGGGGAATGTAGTTTGACATGTGATCATGTCTTACATTTGGCCTCTTCTCCCTCTGCCACCCTTTAGAGACACCAGTCTATTTATAGGGTTTGTAACCACTGAGGTTCATCTTGTATGTTGTAAAATAATCAAGGATTATTGTGTAGCACACAAAAGGTGTAGCGTGCACATAATCATTAATACAGGGCATCGCAATGACAAAAAAAAGGATCAACACTCTTGCATTACAATGTTTTGTACCACGGCCTCTTTTGTAATGAGGCACTCGTTACAGGCTTGCTCTGAATACACTTAAATCTCCTCTGCAACTCAGATTAGATCCAGATTAGATCATTTGTCTTGATAAAAATGAAAACTTTGCAATGATGAAAGGGGCCTGGAATTAACCTCAGAGAGTATAGTGAAGTTCAGCAATGTGCCATAGCAGCAACTTTCTTTGTTTTTAAATTGGATATAACTTCCCAATGGCCAGTCAAAAGAATTGAAATGACCCTCACTGGCCCTCACTGGAATTTTGATTCTTTTGACTATATTGATAACATATACAGATTATAAATTTGGATTAAAAATTTAAATACACATCCTACAAACCACCCTACTCCCACTTGAGTGCAAACAAGATACTATTGGCTTTGCCAGGAATTCTGCAAGAGATGTAATAATAATAGTAAACCTTGCATTATCATGTCGTTGAGACATCTCAAACGTCTCAACGACGTCTCCAATATCTCAAGTATGTTGTATATTACAAGATATACAACAACAACTTGTTCTTATATAGCGCCCTCCACACAGGGTAGTGCCTCAGAGCGCTTACTGCAAAATGGATTGACTGTGTATTTTGTGGACGAAATGTGGCAGTCAGTTGCGCACAGCAACATCCCAGAAACAGCCATAAAGCGAATGATCAATTTTATTTGGGTGATTGTTGGCCAGGACATATATGAATACTAGCGAGCAGTACTAGCAGCAATAGGAATGGCTCATAAAAAGAAACACAACTGTAGTTTTGTTTCTCTTTTAAAAGTAAGAGAAACAAAGAAGAAATGCTTTGGTAGATAAGCACTAACTCAGCAGCCTGACCCTTCAATCTACTTTGCCTAAAACTAAGGCAGTGCACTTCAGAAGCAGTGATATCCACAAAGTAAAGACTCCAGATATTACGCACCAGCATAGCCCAATACAGTGTGAAACCATTCCCTTCAACAATATAGTTATACACTTCCCCGAATGACTTAAACTCAAAAACAAATAGAGGCAATGTACAGCAGATCAATCAGCATCTGAAACTTCAGGTCTGATAAAGGCTCGCATACAAAACATTAACCTATCATTGTCTTTCCGTTACTTGATCAGCTTGCTGTGTGTTTATGTGTTTATTTTTATGTGTTCTGGGTTTGTTAGCTGCATTTGCTGTTGTTACTTTGCCTCTCCAAAGCTTAGAAATCAAAGTCCTATGAATTCAATAAAGTATTGTGAAGCCTGTGGAGCTCCATGGGTTACTAGTGATGTTCCAGTTTTAGATCAGCTGGATTAGTTTTGCTCGAGTGGGAAGAGGGATAGGCTCTCCTACACAGTGGCACTCCCTTCCAAAGGTATTTATTGAACCTTACCCTCGAACTCTGCCGATTTTATATACCTAAACCTTTATAAGTTTTGTTTGTCTATTACACAGCTTGTACTCTGTACCATGGCACGCCCTGTGGTTTATGCACCCAAAGTCCAATAAAAAAAGCCTCACTCTTGGAGCAAAGAGTTACGGACGCACACGTACACAAATAAAGCGTAAAGCTACGTTCTGGCCTAATGAAAGATACTGCTTTTAGCTCCTGACATTTGAAAAATTCAGTCTAAAAGTTTATAATCTTTTACACTTCTAGACTAAGTTAGAAGTGTTTTACATGTAAATTGTACTATAGTTGTAAACCGTACTGATTACCTTATGTGTGCTGAAGGTGCTGTAACAAATACCATGAATTTGCTCAAATACAATAAAATACTATGAGTTTACTCAGCAAAGTACAAAAAGGATTAACATTACACCGAGTGCGCCTCTTAAAAAAATCTTAGACTCACTGAACTTGAAGCTTGGCAAAAAATCTTTGACACACACATACACAGACTTTCCTCTGTTCGTACCTGTGCAAAACTTACTCTTCCTAGTCTTTGGCAAAGGTCAGCCGGGATCTGAAAGTGCTCCTGAATGATGCTATCACTCACAGCATTATTGAAGTTGATACTTCTCACTTAATAATAATAATAATAATAATCCCTCCAAAACAAAACAATAATAAATTGGTCATTTTCAATCTACGACTGTTTGTGTGACCTTTCTGTGCGCAATTTACCCTCTGTGTTTGAATACAAAACATACAGTTGGTACACTTCACAGTAAATCCCATGAAGCGCTTTGAGATGTCCTCCCATGCGAAAGGTGCTATATCAAATGCAAGGATTATTATTATGGTTATTATTCATTGCAAGGATTCTCGCATAACTCATTGTAATTCGGGCAACGTATAATAATAATAATCCTTGTATTTGATAGAGCGCATTTTCACGTCTTCTACATGTCTCAAAGCGCTTCACAGAATACACTGTAAAGTGAATCGGCTGTGTATTTGTGGGTCAGTTGCGCACAGAGGTGTCCCTTAAAAATAACCTATAATGTGATCGTTCAATCCATGAATGTTTGGAATGTTTGTGGGACACTGCTGTGCACAATTGGCTGCTGCGTTGCACCCACAAAATACACAGTCACTACACTTTACAATATATTCTGTGAAGCGCTTTGACATGTCTCAACGACGTGATAAAAGGTATCAAATGCAAGGATTATTATTGTTATATGTTTAGAATGACA
Organism: Callorhinchus milii; assembly: GCF_018977255.1. NCBI lineage: Eukaryota > Metazoa > Chordata > Chondrichthyes > Chimaeriformes > Callorhinchidae > Callorhinchus > Callorhinchus milii. The sequence goes on along the minus strand of NW_024704759.1, from coordinate 10,327,650 downwards.
AGGATCTATGAGTGGTTCTGGGAGTGTCCTCAAAAGTTGAACAAATCCTGTAAAGTATTTGTATCTCATAAGGTGTGGTTGGTTGCTCTTTTATAAAGCCATTTTCCACTGATGGTCTTGTGTAGGATTGAGGAGGAGATATATCTAAATCTAAACTCTCGGCAGGTCATGTCCTCTGCTTGCTCACCTTCCTCAACACTTAAACTTTGGACTGAGTAAACTTTTAGGACAATGTAATTCCAAGGTCTACGTTTATCTATAAACCAATCCAGTTTCTAATCTACTTCTCTTCCTACAATGAAGGATGCCCAATTAACAGCAATCCTTCTCCTTCCCCCACAAGGATTATCTCTACTTTATTCCCACGACAATTAATTCACAGTAGTTTCCAATCCTTAGTCGAAGAATCCATTGTCCATTCATGCTCTTCTTTGAGATAAGACTACTGAATAAAATATCAAATTGAGGATTGTGTTGTGTTGTCTACTCATGTCCACAGGTCGGCATTTTTATAGTTTGATGAAGAAATGAAAGTGCGATATTTCCTGGCATATTAATTAAAAGGAGTTTTGATGTGATTGAAGCTGGAAAGCAACTAAAAGCTAAAATTAATCAGCGGAGAAAATAATATACATGATAAATAAAGTTGAATTGGTCAATTCACCAGAGCATGTTCTGTGCCAATGCACTCAGTTTCTCATGGAAAATTCCCGTCATTAATCATCACTCCCTTGTGATATAACCCCAATGTGCGGTCAAGGAAAAATGCATTGATGATAACACAGTGTTTCTGATCGCTTTTGCAGTTTGATTATATTCCAGAGCACAATGCAGTGCCACCTGGAGCGCAAAATGATGAGGAAGATGAGATTCAAGAGGCGAGTGAATGTAATGTGCAGATTGAAAATGTTTTGCGAGCACAATAAAAAAAAGTGTTGGGCTGTGGAAAATATTCATGTTTTAAAGCATCTTTTCCGACAGATTTTACTTTATTCCAGCATTGGCTTTGGTGAGAGGGAAATATGAACACTAGAGAAACAGCACTGTTGCCCTCCGACAAAGAAATAGCGACTTTGATCTATCAAATTGGTGGTTCAAGCTGTTTATAAAATGAGTCCAAACTCCTGCTTCAATCACCCTTCCTGGTAACCTATAACAATCACTGATCATGATACAGAGTGCAAGTCTGGTTTTAGCTACAGCCCTATCTCTTTGAGGTAATTTTACTTTTTTACCACAAATCCACCTCATCACCTGGTCCTGGATCTCACGCATGAACCACAGGAAACCTTTCCATTGCCTGGAGCTATGTTTGGAGACATGTCTTATACACTGCAGGTTTTTACCCTCATTGAAGAGAAACAGTAAAGATCAAAGAGCCCTTCCCTCCTTCCCATCATGAGAAGAGTTGTGTCCAAGCTAAAGTGGGCATCTAAGAAGAGCCATCCCTGAGTCTCCACAACTGAAGATATGCTTTGATTGAGGAGAATTATGATTACATAAATTAATTCTAAAGAGTTATGGAGAGTTCAGTGCGGGTGAAATTATTATCTGTGATAATAAAAATCCTTGCATTTGATATAGCGCCTTATCACGTCTTCGAGATGACTCAAAGCGCTTGACAGAATATACTGTAAAATGAATTGACTGTATATATCTGACAGGTTTTCTAATGTTTTTCAAGAGCTGGGAGCGATACCGAACCTCAAACAAGGTTACGAAGCTTTATGGTGCTTCAATGGATCACCCCAAAAACTTTTACAATTTATTTGATTTGAAGTTCTCCCAAAGGCCTAGAAGGTGAATTATACTGCGCCAATCATTACACTTACCCATCGTTCCAAATATCTGGATGGCGTCTCTCATTGCTAGGATAGAGGCAGGTCAAGCAGGAGTCGTGATTTTTAATGAACAAATGTTTTCTTTTCTTTTAATGAGATCTGTACCATCATTTGTTTTCACAGCCCAACCCTCTTCTTGCCAGGCCTCCACACACGCACACCTCCCTTCCGTAACTTGGGGCTGAATACATCAATAAAATCTGGGAGTGATTTATCCCCAGGTACATTCATAATCCAGAATTTCACGTCAACAGTAATGCATTAAACTTTTCAGCATTTCAGAATCATTTCAGCCTCACAATCCACTCCCCACAAGTACCAAAGGGGAAAAAAAAACACAAGACTAACATTTTCACCAAAAAGAGAAGGTTAGTAGGAAGAGGCTTTAACATTCACTGCTAATTGATGCATGTGTTCTGTCAGTGACGGAATTTCTTTTCAGTGGATGTCGTCTGACCTAATTTTGAATGATTGACATTTCACGCCAACAGCGTTAAAGCAACTGTCACAGTGTGTCCAGGGGAAATGCTGAGATTATTTAGCAGAGCTTCGAGACGTACACACCCGCATCTATGACACGGACATTGTTCGTTCTAGATTTAAAGATTGCGATTTAAGTAAAATAACTATTGAACCGGTCCAAAAAAAAGACAGCTGAACAACATAGAAACAAGGGCATAAAAATCGGCTTCTTTCGCCAAAAGAAAATGAATCAAGACCCAGCATTTCATAAATATCTTCACTGGTGTTCCACCGAGTTAATTCCGTGTGAGAAAGAAGCAATTCACTGCGCTGCAGTGCTTGTGGTTGTTAAAGCAATGATTTTCAATTTAACATGAAGCCACGCAGGGCTACACGGGTCTGTCTATACATGCCATGCACTGTGAACGATTTCTTCATGCAGATAATGTTCCTGATCATGGCGATTCAAGGGTTGATGATCCACCAGGAAGGAAATACTGAAATCTTAAGCCCTGCCCTGTCTGCTGGCTTTGTACAAGAAAAAAAAGGCAAATTGGACTTTTCAGGGGATTTCCCTTTCACTGAGATGGTCTATTCATTTACTTAACGATCACCACATGACCCTGATTCCTAACTGCAGTTACCGTTAGTGCTGTCAGTGACTGGTGAATTTCATCACTCCCTCTGTTGAACTGTACAGTTTATCTGTTTTATGCCAAGAATTACGCATCACAAAGTTGCTTCACAAAGAAGCCTTTCATTGAGCATTTTTCTTACACTTTGTTTAGATGATTCTCCCCTCGAGAGAAGGGATGGCTTTCCTTTTACTCACACGATTGGAAATTCCCAAAAGACAGACATTCATAACGGGCAAATTGTTTCCTTTTGTTTTATTTTTAAACTTTGTTTTAATCTGAACACAGGAAGAAAAAGAAATATCCTTTACAACTGGGTAATGAAATGTGATTTTTTACCTTGTAATGCTTTTGTTTCAAGAATCAAACCGGACAAATCTGTCCATTACTTACCGTGTCACCTAATAAACCGCCGTCACACCTCTACATCACTACTGCACTGAAACAGGGCTCAGCTGGGATCAGAGAACAGTATAGAGGACCTTCTGGTCTATATATCTCAGTGCTAGACTAGACAATGCCTTCGCCTGCTCGGCCTTTGGGAGAACTTCAAATAAAATTTAAAAGTTCTAGATCCTTTCGAGCACTATAAAGGTTCACTTTACAGTAATATTCTGTGAAGCACTTTGAGACGTCTCAAAGACGCAATAAGGCGCTATATCAAATGTAACGATTGTCATTATTATTATTATTATTATTATTATTATTATTATTATAACTTTGTTTGAGATTTCTCAGTACTCCCAACTCTTTGACATTAAAAAAAACATTAATTTCACCTGCACTGAACTCTCCTTAACTCTACAGAACAATTTGGAGAAAGCAAGCGTAAATCAGGATTTCCACTGCCAAGTTACTACACTGTTACAGGCCGTGGGCTCTGATGTGTGGCTATTTCTAACAAAATTCCTTAACAAGCTCTCTGAGATACTATCGCACGTGAAGACTGCTACATAAATGCAAGTTGTTGTTAACACGTTCCTGACAGAACGTCACAGCGAATCACAGGAATCCCGTTCCAAACATAATTTGCTTCAGAATGCCAATCAGTGTGATGTGCGCGCAGTACAAATATGCTCTTTATTTCCAAACTACACCCTTTTTTTTTAAACTGTTGGAGCGATTGGACACTTAAGTCTAACGTGTGTTGATTTCTAGTAGCCTTCCTTATTAAGAAATCAACACACATCGGACTTCAGTGTCAAATCACTCCAGCACTTTTTTTAAAATAAGGTACATTTTAGAAAGAGAGAGTAGTAGTGCCTTCGAACCTACACTGAGTCAGTCCAGGCTTCATGAAATATTCATACACGTACAGCACTTGGCAGGTATCCGTGAGCACGGGTGGGGCAAAAGAATGTGGAGTGAGAAAATCACTTAAATGCATTTTATCCTGGAGTAAATAGGGCTAAGGGTGACCGAGAAGAATATAAAGAGTTCACAGGCAATGAGGGGGTGGCAGGTGCCCTTTGTCAACAATTCTTGTCACAATATGTCTCAGAGAAGGTGGGGGTAGAAGAGCAAGAACTCTTTATACTTTTGAAACAAAAAAAGCATTTAATATTTTATGGGTAACTGATGATAAAGCACAACAGTTTTAATGGAAATCTGTCAAGATTTATTCCTCCAATGGGCAATCAGAGGAAACCCGAAACTTCACAATCTTACCTGCAAAACTATTTTTCCTTAACATCTAAGGTAATAACACGATGACATGAACTTAACTTCTCATTCAAGTGTACTTTGTAAAGAGTTTCAAAAGGTTTATTTGACACGAAAGGTGCTATACAAGTGCAAGTTGTAATTAAATTCATATTTAAGATTGCATAGAATTGTGGGGCAAAAATTCAATTCAGACTTCATTTGGAAGCCAGTCCTTTTTAAGAACTGGGAAGAAAACACCTTTCAAATAAAGACTGAAATGAAGATTTTTTCACAGATCTGCACAAGCTTAAATGTTAAAGAGAAAATGGTCTCGCAGCCTAAGAGTCAGTGGAATTTCAACCTCTGAAGGAGCTGAAGGAAATTAGCAAGTCTGTATCTTTTGGCTGTAAGCATGACTGCATTATCTCCGTGGATATCTATCTTCATTATCTTTTTAAACTCTGGACTCTGAATCACATCAGTCAGCAGAGCATTCCCTGGAATTGACATCCTGGGGTCAATCTTTCGAGTCAGCTCACGTCGAACTACGTACTGGGAGAGATGTATTCAAGTTTACCATGGTCATTTCCCACCCTGATAAAGTGAGGACCAAATTATCTACAGCTGGCTCTTATTATCTACAGACACTTACGTCAATCACCATTGAAACCCGTACTTCACCTGTACTGGAGATGAGCGAACATGCTTTGGCTCAGATTTCAAATTAAATTTGCTCTGGATGGACTCCCAGCCCAGCAAGCTGAAAACTGTTGACAAGAGTCAATACTGATAACAGTCAGGCTCAGCTGGAAGCTTTTTACCTGCTACAAGTATTTAAATGCTTGACGAAACATGCTGCACAAGCTCTCTCGGTGGGAAAATGATTTCGCTCAAGTCAGTTTTGCTCATTGGCTGAAATACCCCAAAAAACGTGTTTGTTCAATAGCACTCCATGTTTAGACATTTGATTACATGTTTCTTGTTCAGATTGGGGGGGGGGGGGGTGTGTGGGGTGAAAGATGTAGCGTGTGATGTACTAATTATCACATTCCCCAAAATTGTGGTCAAACTAGTTGATAAATTATCAACTAGCTACAGGAGTATCGATCCCCGCACCCAACACCCTCCAGCAGTTACCCCAACAACAACAACAAGATTTCATTTATAGAGCGCCTTTCACGTCGGGAGGACGTCCCAAGGCGCTGGACAGTTGGGTCAGGACCCGAGCAGGGGGGAAATGGTCAGGGTGAGGGGAGGGAAGGGAGGGAGCGAGCGAGGAGGGGGTAGAGAGTCGAGAGGGGAACTGAAGGCACGGTCAAAATGAAAGGTCTTGAGACCGGCCTTGAAGGAGGAAAGGGAGGAGGCGGCGAAGGCACTGGGGGATGGAGTTCCAGAGCCTCGGGGCTGAGAGGCTGAAGGCCCGGCCACCGATGGTAGGGCGGTTGGGGCGGGGGATGTGGAGCAGACCGGAGCCAGAGGAACGAAGGGTATGGGCAGGTAAGTAGGGGGATAGTAGGTCGGAGAGGTAGGAGTGAGCAAGGCCGTGAATGGCCTTGTAGGTGAGGATGAGGATCTTGAATTCAATCCTCTGGGGGGATGAGAAGCCAGTGGAGGCGAGCGAGGGTGGGAGTAATTTGGTCGCGAAGCCTGGTGCGGGACAGTACACGAGCTGCAGAGTTCTGAATGACCTACAACGTAGACTCTGGGCTCCCCAAGCCTTGGCTCTTGCCAACCTACGCTGGATACTCTCCAGAATTAGGTAAGCAGGATGTGTCCCTCCAGGGAGAGAGTGCGCATTTGATTCCAACAATCTATCTCGGGGGATTGCCATGTGTAGGTGGGATGAATGGAAATCTCAGCTTGGTTTGGATCTTCTCAAGCACGGTGATGGGTTTCCGCATGTGGCTGACCAAAAAAAAAACCTCCAACAAAGATTGGCACAACTTTGCGACTGACCTGAGGCCTTTTTCTGGAAAAGAATCAATAGAAAGTTATCGTATTCTTTCAAGAAATGTTTAAAAATTCTGAGCGAGAAATATAAAGGAAACTGCAGAGCAAAGCTCGAAACTTAGATGCTTCTCTGACCCGCGTGCTTTAAAATCTAAGTGCAGGGAATTCTGCTTGACAGGAGCTTACTGATTGTGGTGGCTTGCACATATAGTGGAGCAACTCTATAAGAAGTCAACACTGCTGAGGGGTACCAGTGGATTTTCACCTATGCATTCCAAGCCTCAATCTTGAAAATTGATTGACGAATAGAATCTTTTTAAAATAGAATCAATCAGCAAATTTTATCCCCCCCACCCAAAAAAAAAGAGGGAGCCCCAGATTGTTCTGACACAGTTCGGCCATCAATCTGCTGAGTACAAATTTAAATATAGCTCACCAAAGTATATATGATATCACACCTTCGAGAATGATAAAGGAAATATAATCAAGTGGACGAATAAAACCAAACTTACTTCTGTTTTTCAAATAAAAAGTTCTAGCGCTGATTGTGCTTATTGTGTATCTTACCTAGAATTATCTTGCGATTTAATTCGAGTTCCAACCTGTCTACAGGGCAATTCATTTTAATGGCCAGCTGACTGTATGGACAAGAAATTGAAGTGGAATTCATGGTTTAGTCATATTTTTGGTTTGTACCATGCTAGAAACACATTGGCCTCAGCAGGAATTGGGAATTTCAACCTTTTAAGGACCGAGATTCTTTGAATTGAGAAACACAGCTAATCCTTAAGTACATATCAATCTCAGGAGTTGCACAGTTCTGTACACTGATACAGCAGGAGACTTATCTTGAAGACAAGATAATACCCAGTGTGATCATTAAAATCTATATTTTCTATGTTTTCTTCAGATCATCTTGAGAGAGGGAGGCATTCTCGCTGATTTCAGTCTTTCTCTATAAAATTGTACAATTGAACAGACTCTTAATTCATTTGGGAACGATATTAAACATTAACTTTTTAAAAACGAAGGAGATTCATCAAACTCCTGTCGCTCTGGGGCAAAGGTGGGAGGAAATGATTGCAAGTAAGATTGAAGTGAAGAAAAACCTTTGGTTCATTTGATCTTATCCTTCCAGGAGACCCACCCTACTGTCATCCCATCAAAGCATCAAGATGTGTTTTATTTAAATGAGCCCAGTGTCTTGGCCTCAATCACCTTCCTGTTCCCATCACTAATCACACTCTGGGTAAAAAAAAAATTTCTTGGTGTCCTGAAGTTGTAATCCTAAACCTGTATCCTCTTATTCTGCTGTCACAGGCATCTGAAAGTATTGTTCTGAGTTTACTTTCTCAATCCCATTTATAATCTGGTTTATATTCAGAAAGTGACCTCTGAGATTTCAAGATGGCAGAGGCATAGGGCAATTTTACAACCACAACAAGATTACATTTGTATAGCGCCTTTCAGACCCGAGCTGGGGTCAGTGGGGGAGAAGGGAGGGGAGGGAAGGGGAGTGACCGATGCCATGGTTGAAGAGGAGGTTTTGAGGAGGGACTTGAAGGAGGCTAAGGAGAGGGCGATTGGGAGTGATTGGGAGATGGAATTCCAGAGGTTGGGGCAGAATGGCTGAAGGCTCTCCCGCCAATGGTGGGGTGGGTGGGTCAGGGGCTACGTGGAGCAGACCAGAGCCGGCTGAGCAGAAGGAGCTGGCGGGTTGGTAGGGGGTTAGGAGGTCACAGAGGTAGGGTGGGGCGAGGCCATGGAGGGCTTTGTAGGTGAGGACCAGGATCTTGAACTGGATCCTCTGAAGTATAGGGAGCCAATGGAGTCGGGAGAGTGTGGGGGAGATGGGGTCACGGAGTTTGGTGCGGGAGGTTTCAAGACAGATATGAGGAAGTATTTTTTAATCAAAACCTGTAAAGGGTTACTAGATAGGGTGGGTTAAAGTTAAAGTCAGGACACTGGACTCCTTTTTAAAAAAAAAACTGCTTGAAATAATGAGAAGACGTTAGCATTTATATTCTGAAGGATGATATTAAATGTGCTCAACTACCTTATTTATAAAAACATCTCCGATGATCCAGTAACATTGTGTTTATTCGTCAAACCCAATCTATTCTCGAGCGCAGTTTTGGGCAGAAAAGGGGAACTGCAAGGAATTGTGCAAGAGCAGGAAGTGTTCAAACTATTAAGAAGAGGAAAATGTGGCTGAGGAAAGTGTAAGCTCAAAAAAGTCTTCGCAACGAAAGAATCTTACAAAAGGCTAAAGAGTGTTTGTTACTATAGTCCAACCCACTTATCTCCAACCTGTTAATGTCGACATCCTGCTTATACAGACAAACAAGTGAGGTTCCTGCCACTTCATTGTAAATTAATACTGAGAAACTAAGTCAGCAAATTGTATAGGTCCCTAATGGTATTAAGGCATTGTTTTATAACCATTTATGTTGACAGTGCACTCTTAAATGACTATTTTTTACTTACACGACTATTTTTGTAAATAAGTTAACAAACGTTTTGGAAATAAGGTAACGAAAATATTTGGTTCATAAACGAGTCAGGAATTTTATTGAAACATGACTTTTTTACATAAATCATTGAAATTTCATGTCAATACATGGTTCAGAAATTCACAGAATATCTATTATCCACAAAACGCAAATGGTTCCTGACATGTCTACATAAGTGGGTAGGATTGTATAATCATTATTGAATGAATAAGACAGGGTATGTAGGGGACAGAGGTTTGAAAGCAAATTAAGTTCCTAAAGATTTCAAGAAACACTCAGAAATATAATATATCCTTATTAAGATTTTTGTTAATCCTTGCACTTGACATAATGCCTTTTGTGTCGGGAGGACGTCTTAAAGCACTTTGCAAGTTTTTCCTGTGAAGGTAGTACTATGTACTTTGAGCAGTATTGGCAGGCTATTTGTGCACAGCAACGTCCCACAATGGGCCATGAGGTAGGCGCATGATCAATTTTATCTCGGAGATTGTTGACCCGGGAACCTCTTTGTCTTTTTAAATAGCGCCACGGGATCTTTGACGTGCACCTGAACAGGCAGATGGCAGATCAGTTTAGCATCTTAAGGTCGACACCTTCGGCAATGAAGCACTCCCCCAGCACTGCGCTGGATAGACAGCCTAGACTGCGAGTTAAAAATCCTGATGTGGGATTTGAGCCCCCAATCTTCTGACTCCGAGATTTTGTTACGTCCACAAATACGCAGCTGATCCACTTTACAGTGTATCCTGTGAAGTATTTTGAGACAACATGATAAGGCTCTGTTTCAAATGCAAGGATTATTATAATATTCTGAGAGTCCGACCAATTAATCTGGGCGGACACCTAAATATTATCAGGCATCTTCTTCAATCTTTTAACATACGTGTTCCGGCACTGAAATATTTTTTAAAAAAGTGAAATATTCTGAAACATACAGGAGATTTGTACACCAAAAAAACACAAATTTTATTTATTTCTGTGCTGATGCAATACAACAACAACAACAAGATTCCATTTATAGAGCGCCTTTCACTTCGGGAGGACGTCCCAAAGCGCTGGACAGTTGGGTCAGGACCCGACCATTGGGGGGAAATGGTCAGGGTGAGGGGAGGGAAGGGAGGGAGCGAGGAGGGGGGGGGGGGGGGCGGAATATGAATATGAATTGATTGCTCCTCACTCTGTAATTCTAACTGGACAGTTCATAACAAGCAAGTGGCTTTACTGTGATTGCTTGGCATTTTTTCCACTTCCTGTGATTGAACATCGAGCGCTGTCTGAATTTTTTTCAAAGGTTTTCAAACAGTTTTTCAAAGCAAGGCAATGGTGATATCATTTTAATAACGTACAGTCGAAATAACACTGTGACACTAAGTGATTCACTTGTGATCAGGGGCAAGGCAGCATAATATCCAAGCTAGTTACTTTTGGTCGAAGTCAACATAAAGCAATGGAACCAATTTGAATCCGAGACAAACTAATGACAGGGTGTGATGTTGATGATCGATCATAGTCAAATGGTCTATGCCTTGTTTTTCAGATTATAGCAGCTTATTACAAAGAGAAGTCAGTTGTTTTTAGCTGTAGTGTGTCATTCAACCCGCAAGAACAGTGCAGCATAATTGGCTGACTCATAACAGCCAAATTATACGTTGGTAAAACAAGAAAAACAAACTGCAATGAACTAAGGGTGAAGAGGTTTTGTCTGTGTCCTTGAACAAGTTGACAGCGGTAGATGAGGTCGGTAACTTGTGGAAACCTGGTCAATGATGCATAGCTTTCAAGAGTTTTATGAAAAATGGCACATTTTCACATTCTGTGTTCTGATCTGTGGTATTTCTAAGTAGCGTTCCATGGCTGGAATTCCCGTTGGTCTGTGGGACCTGTGCCCGGAAGTACATCTTCAGAGTGCTGTTATAATAATAATAAACAATAATAATCCTTGCATTTGATATAGTGCCTTATCACGTCATCAAGACGTCTCAAAGCGCTTCACAGAATATACTGTAAAGTGAATTGACTGTATATTTTGTGGGCGAAACGCAGCAGCCAATTGCGCACAGCAGCGTCCCACAAACAGTAGTGGATTGAATTGACCAAATTTTTTTTTGAAGGAATTATTACTCCCAGAAAAGCGATCCGCCAATCGACTAACAACTGGGTTCCTTCTTACTGCTAGGTAAACAGAAGCATGTGGAGTAAGGAAACTTGCCCAAGGTTTCACCCTGCTGGGGTGAAGATTGTCACTTGCGAAGCGAGTGATCTAACCACTGAGCTACAGGACTCCATATTCCTACAGGCCGGTATGTCAAATGTTACCTGCATCGTTCACATCAACTTGGTTGTAAAAAATCAGTCAGGATTCTGTCCTGTAATCACGTGCTCCCTGATAGCGATTGTGTCCGTGTGGGCAATGGATAACCATAGAAATGTACATCATGGTCATGGCCATTCGGCCTATTTTTTCGTGCCAGTGCTTGCTCCTTCAAGAAGTCTTCACCCTAATCCCGATTCACTGCTCTATTGCAGTACCCTCTATTACCCTTCCTCCGCAGGTGTGTTGTCCGATTTTCTTTCAAACGCCTCAATCGAATCTTCTCGAACAACCACCCCTTTCATATCTAAACAATCTACCAACACTCATTCACTGGAATCCCGTAGAGATTAACTAATTATTTGATGCACCATAGGGCACCCAATGATGTGAAACCATAAACCAACATGAGTCAGCATCTTAAGGAAGGTGGGAACAAAAAATAGACTTAAAGCCTTTTAAAATTACCTTTGTGCAAACAAAGAACTTCACTGTATAATATTAACTATTTAAGTGTTTGTTCCAGCTCGGAGTTGGCAGTAAAGAGCTCTACATCACTTTAATAACAATGGCACGATGAGAGATGTGAGAGAGATGTGTCATAGCCTTCTTGTAAACATCACGATTTTATTTGCGGTGAGCAGGTATTTTCCACAATCAGGAATGTAAGCTGTCTCCCAGGTAACGCTTGCTCCCATCCCAATCTACGTCCCTAACCATTAAAAGATGGCGCGGACTTGATTCCTGGCATCATGGCATCACCATGACTTCTAGAGCAAGTCACCTCTCTGAGGGGTAAGCTGGTCTGAGGCTGGATTACAAGCTCTCTAGGATGCTATCCTGCATGAGGGATGCTATAAAAATGCAAATTGTTGTTGTTGAGCCTGATGACCATGGGCTCAAAGTACAGTCATATCAGTCGGGACCATCGATTTAATATGACTTATGCAAAGTATGAGTTACATCAAACTTGCACAGAGTATAACCTCTTGGAAAGGGACTTGGGCAGGTGTACAACTTAAGCGATTGCACGATTTACACAGATCAGACTCATGCGAGTTAATGTAGTTCTGTATTCCATTTTCTCCACTCATTGTTTGGTGAGGGAGGATCAAACTGCTCAGATCTGGACCCCCTCATATGCCCGATCCCAGCCATATTCCTGGCAGCAGCTTTGCTCCTCGCGGATAAATCATGGGGAGGTTTGGGCAACCCTTAACCGATCTGAACCGCAAAAGGGAGAGCACTGCCAAGGGCAGAACCCAAGGAGTAACTGATAAGAATGGATACTATACTTGATCTTGGCAAAAAGGGCCGTGTAAGCACCGTGAAATTTATGTACTGTGAACAACGTGACTGCAGACTGTCTCTGAAGAGAGGGTGTGAACTTCTCCAACAGCTTAACACAGCCAGTGATCAATATCCCTTTAATGCGTGTGGATCAGATGATGTGATTTAGCCAATTGAATGAAACAGCAAACTTAGAAATTTTTTTTGAGAACTTGAACAGGGTGGAGCCTTTATTCAGGTCAGAGGTTGTAAACTTGCTGTAAGCTCTATCAACTGCAATGTTTCTTAGAATTCCCTCGTCCTTGTGCTCGTCTCTTTGCTACGGTACTGTTAAAAAGTCTTCCGGAGTGCTTCAGTTGGAAATAATCAAAAGTCAAAAATCCTGAAAATTAACTTTGCGCTGTATACATAGGAACATAGGAACATGAGTAGGACATTCAGGCCCTCGAGCCTGTTCCGCCATTCTATTAGATCATGGCTGATCTGTACCTCAATTCCAATTACCCGCCTTTGCCCCATATCCCTTGATGCCTGAGCCTAACAAAAATATATGCAACAGAAAATGAAATAAGAAGTGGGAACAGTTTCATGCAAACCCAGCAGAAAACTACACCTGACTACTAATAATGTTCCTTTTACTTTGCATTTTAATTCTGCCTCTGCTGCCAAATATCAGTCGTCTAGTCTATTGCGGACTCAATATCATGTGCCTGGGCAAGTCAAGGCAGGCAGCTTGAGCACTTCCTGCACAGTTTCACTATCAATGCAAACTGTTGTTCAAGAAACTTAACTGTTTTGTTGGCAGAATTGTAAGAATTCTCCCTTTTAGTTCACTTGTTCAAATTTGTACTCGTTCTTTTAACAAAGCTGAATGTATGAATTATTTTTTTTAGCGGATCATAGAATCATAGAATTATACAGCACAGAAGGAGGGCATTCGGCCCATCGTGTCTGCGCCGGCTCTTTGAAAAGAGCTATCCAAATCAATCCCGTTCCCCCGCACCCTCCCCATAGCCCTGCAAACTGTCCTCCCCAAATAATTATTTACTTCTCTCTTAAAAGTTGTTATCGAATTGGCTTCCACCACCCTTTCAGGCAACGCATTCCAGATCCAAACAACTCACTGTGTGAAAAAATTAGATTTACGGTAAACTTAGAGTGTCACTTGGATTTCATTATACCTAACGTAATGGACTTGTAATACACTTGCAAAATACTCCACTATTACACTATTAGCTCAGTGCCTGCCACATGCATCACCTTCATCTACATTAAAATATACAGTCACTGCACAGGGAATCCTTTGAGCACTTTAGATGTCCTCCCACGTGAAAAGCATTATATTAATTGCAAGGGTTATTATTGTTATTAATCGTTCTCAGGACCACACAGGCAGTGGTAAATTTCTTAGAAGAAAAATAAAACAGGTCTATCTTGTTTGATCAATTTCTCAGGTCAACAAGGTCAGCGCTGGATATAAAAATCACTACCCTTTTTTTNCCGCTCAGTATGATTTAAGGCACAGTATAGCTCCTTCTATTCCTTCCAACCTAAGAGGAACACTCTGTTGTTGTCACAATATGACATTTCCTTTTCCCTGCACCGGCCATACGTACAGTCTCTCTGAGTCAGATCGTGTCTGTTACCGATCAGGCGCATTAAAACGTTGGGCAAGTTTCTTTACTCCTCACGCCTCTGTTTACCTCACAGTAAGTAGGAACACGGTTGTTAGTCGATTGGCAGATCGCTTTTCTGGGGGTAATAATCCCTTCAAAAAAACAAAAATAATTATAATTTGGTCGCTCAATCCACGACTGTTTGTGGGGACGCCGCTGTGCGCAATTGGCTGCCCCGTTTTGCCCACAAAATATACGGTCAATTCACTTTACAGTCTATCCTGTGAAGCGCTTTGAGATGTCTCGAAGACGTGACAAGGCGCTGTATCAAATGCAAGGATTATTACTATTAAAATTCCACGATAATCACACACGAATACAACCTGTTTGTGAAAAAAATTAAAACTGGACTGGAACTGGATGTCTTTTGCTGGTTGCAACATGTTGTTAACTTCCTCTTCTTCCATGTTAGGCTAGTTGCTACATCATTTCCAGGCTGTTCTGCTAGTGGGTATCTCTGCTGACCACTGGCTTAGAGGAAGGGTACATTTACAGGGGTTGCTGCATCGTGTTATGTTCATGGTTCAGGTCAAATTACTGGAACTACTGGGAAGAACAGCTTATTCCAGGAAAGGTCATTAAAGTTCGCTACATTGATTTCAGAATAGCATCTGATTCTTCAGCATAAATAAGCATAGAATCTTCATTGACGGATCTTGTGAGAACTGATTCTGAGCATTGTTTCGGTGTAGAAACCCGGGCAGGGTGGAAGGAAGGAAACTTCAATTTGCTCTCAAATTATTTATATTCAAAATTGAAGCCGAATCCTCGTCTTTACCTTCAAGATCTCTCCACAGACTTTGCTCCCCAACCTACCTCTGTGATTCCCTGCCACCCTGCTCCGCCAACTATTCTCTCCCTCCCGTCTACACTGCCCCACTATCAATAGGTGAATTTTCAGCTACTTTGTTCCTGCCCTTTGGAATTCTCTTGCAAAATTTCTCTGCTTCACCCCCTCCCTCCCATCTAAAGACCTATCTTTATGACTTCAGCCACCTCCCCCCACTCCCCAATACCTCCCTCCCAACTTGGATTCCCACTCAGTCTTTGTGAAGTGCTTTGAGATGCTCTCTCTACGTGAAGAGGTGCTACATAAGTGTTAATTGTCGTCGTCGGGTCCAAATCTCAAAGGGATCTTTAGAAAAATGATAAAAGGTCACTTTGTTCTTAGTATTAAGGCAGATCTATTACGTTCTCGCTTTCAAATTTAGTTTGTAATTTTGCCACAGATAAAATCCTCGTGGGATAGAGAGTTATGATGGACTTAGCTACCTTTTTCTTATTTGCAATGGAGTAAAAAAAAGTGCCAAAGTACGATTCAAATCAAGAATTTAAAGTTACCCAAGTTTGCTGATTCATGCAGCCCACGTCATGATCGGAGCTGGAAATGGCCCGAAGTGTTTCTCCCTGTAGATTGTGACTTCATTTTTGGAGACGTGAAATTCAGCTGTTTGCAAAGGCGAAGGACAATCCTGCTTAAAATGCAGGGTTCGGATAATAAAAATAAAAACAATTCTTGCATTTGATATAGTGTCTCATCAAGTCTTTGAGACTCTCAAAGCGCTTCACAGGATATACTGTAAAGTGCATTGACTGTATATTTTGTGGGTGAAACGCAGAAGCCAATTGCGCACAGCGCACAGTCAACTTGCTTCCCTCCCCGCCGCTCCTCACATTTGTTAAAAGGGTATAACAATAATTCTTGCATCTGATGTAGAAACTGGGTTAGCAGATCTGGACAGTGCTGAAAAGATGTCATTTTGTTTCCAGTTCTCAAGTCAAGTTTGCTCTGATGGCTTCTGCACATAAGTGCACTACATGGTGTGGAACTGAGCCATACAGACCAGAATCAGCCCCTGGTCTGTGATGAGCCAGACTGATGTCAGTCAAGGCATGACAGGTGTAATTAATGTCTAAGTGACTCTTTCGGGAAAGTATGAATGTGGGCGAAGAGAGAATTGGACTCAAGCACGTGAGGCACTTCTCATACATACTGTCTTGGGCTGGGCTCACACATGAAGAATGATGACATAAACAGGTCCCAGAAGACCATCATCACCTGTGGAACATCAGCATGAATCAGTGTCTTCAGGGTAGAAGGAAAGAAAGGGGAGGTGGAGAGAGAATACATTTGAAAACATATTTCCTTGCTGACCATCCGTATTTCTACATAATAATTTGCTCCCCCACATCAACCTCCACCCCCCAAATTTGTTTGTATAACAATAATTTTTGCATCTGATGTAGAGCCTTTCACATCTAGCGGACATCACAAAACGTTTCACAAGGGGTCCGTGCAGCCAATTTACATAGAGCGATGCAGTAAATGACTAATTTTATCTGGGAGAATGCTGGCCAACACATTGAGAGAAAGCCCCTTCCCTTTTCAAATAGCACCATGGGATCTTTAACGTCCATCTTTAAGGAAACAGGAACTCGGTTAAACACCTCATCCGCAAAACATGCTTGTTTTGCCCAACCCTTATCCACCGAGCCCACTCTTTCAGGTCTGATGAAGGGTTCTGGTTGAAATATTATCTCATCTGTGACGTTGAGACCCTGATTGATCTGTAATAGATGTTTAGGCAGGCTGTGACATGTTTGAAATTGACAGTGTGCACTGATAAAGAAAAAACTGGTTATGCAAGTGCTGGTCTACAGTGGAGCCCCATTGTAATGGGGAGTTTATATTCCACAAAATCCCAACCCTTGCTAATAACAAGGTGCAAAGGGTAGTTTCACTGCATGTACACAGCTGATTAACTCAGTTTCCGTGCACCGGCAGGTTTTTTGCGCTTAAAAAAAGGTTGACTTCCAGGTCATCAGGTTGCATCCGTGTCACTTCCCGTGATCTGCACGTGCGCAAAGCAGCAAAGAGACATTGTCGTCAGTCTGATGACCTGGAAGCCACTCATTTTAGCCCGAGAGTCGGTTGATGGAAGTGAGCAAGCTGACTATGCGTATCCACAGTGAATGGGATCCACACTGCAACCACATTAAACTGAATCTGAGCTGTAAAGAAGTTCAGCATAAAGGGGAAACACATTAGAAGCAAATAATAATCCTTGCATTTGATATATCATTGTAACATAGTGCATGTTCTTTTACAGAAACTGCATTTGTAGATAGGATCATAGAAAGAATACAGCACAGAAGCTTGTGCTAACAACCAGAGCTAACTTCTCTACTAACCCTGCATTTCCCCAATATTCAGATACTCACATATTTACAATTTGCTATAAAGGATACTTACACCATTTCCAAACCGTTTTCTTTCCTCACCAGATCAGTGAGCGCCATTTTCTCTAACACAGTACACCTTGTGTTGCTATTAACAATTGTCTGTGCTGCTTTGCTGCGGATTTAGCTTGCTCCGTTATAAAATGTACGGACTGGATTGCAGACATAAAATGCCAAATGTAAATGAGCTGTCAACTTTTGTCCCGTCTGCAGTGTACATATGTGCCAATATATATGGAAACCTTAGTGTTTCTGTCCCGTCTATTTGCACGTACTGTTCTTTATTTCAAAATCTGGAAATCTCAAGCAGCGCACAATATTCACAGGCAACACAGCGGCAAAATTTAACTGCATAGTCAGCTTTAAACTACCTAATGCAATGAATTTAAGCTGCACTATTAGAAGACGAGTTAACGCGATGGATCGAGAGCTCTTGGACCATGGACTGAAGGGTCAAGGTCCTCACATTGGGAAAGTTCCATTTATGGGGTGGGGCCAGACTGGCGAGAAAATAAAATTATTCATTGAACAAAAAGATTAAATCAAAAGCTACTCCAGCGGCTACGGGTTAAAATAAAATCGAAAATTAAAATTTTCAAATTAAAAACAAAACGGGCAAAATTCAATACCACGCGGGGGAAAAAAAAAGTTCTCTGGGAGGGTTAACTGTGTGATAATTATCGGCAGCAACATTCGCTGCACCACAGAAATCACTTTGCTCATTGATCTCAAGCACATTGATCGGTAATCAACTTCACCCAATAATGTGAATGACTTCAGGTTAACTGGGATGCAGATTCATTAACCAATTCCAAATTCTACGTTAGTCGGGAATCGGGCTGACAGGTTTTAAGAAAGCATTTTAATTCCAGGCTGGAAGACAGGGAGAGAGGGAGAGAAAGAGACTGTCCTTTCTGTGTAAGGTCATGAATCACCAGCCTTGCTAATTATACACAAATTTCATGTGGCTTTGAGATCTATTAATGCAACCCCCTCTCTCCCCGTTTCACATCTCACTTCACTGCAGAGATTTAATGCTTCGAACGCTCAAGTCGCAACACCAATTCATATTTAAAAAGCGATAGTTTTAAAATTCACTGAGAGTAAATCCCAACTACTCAACAACAAGTATCAACAGCAAACGTGCCATGTGACTGCCAGGAAGGTGGAAGGCGAACTAGATGGACCTTAGTCTTTTTTCGTCCAGCATTTCTTATGTTCAAATTCTAATACACAATGGATCACTTAAGAGGTTTGAAGCTTTGACCCAGAATATATTTCCCTGCTACTGTCAGTCTCAGGGGACGGGCCTACTTCTATTATTATGGGTTTGATTTTGGCATTGTTCATTGCATTAGCTGTTCAACACATGATGTCACCCAGTGGAAAAACCCACATGGATAACATGTGAGCTACATCAGGGCAGCAGGACAAGAGGATATTGGTTCAGGGTTGTGAAGGGTAATTTCAGAATAATAGATACTAACCAGTATTTATGCACACAACGAGTGACTAATGGCTGGAATGGGTTAGTAAGATCCAGCTGGAAAGCAGGAATGATTTTAAGAAACACTGGGAAGTCCATAGGCTGCGTATTCTAGAAGAATGAGGTCAAATGAGCTGAAGAGTCTTCTTCATCTGAATTTGTAATTTGACCTTGTGTGAATACCATGATTTTGGCCAAAATGTAAAAAAAAAGTTTTGAAAAGATTCTGAAGTGCTTTCAATGGCAAGCTGCGCAATTGTAGCTGGATAGACTCCAGCAGTACCATTCTAGGATCTCCAAGCCTTGGCTCTTGCCAACCGATTACTCTATGGAAGACGTAAGCTCCATGTGTCCCTCCAAGGAGCGAGTGCATACTCCATTCCAATACAAGCGAATTTCCATGTGTGGGTCGGATGAATGGAATTCTCGGAGAGGAGGTTGTATTAATGGTCCAACTGTTAAAACACATTCCAGACCAGGGCTTTCTGTTAAAGATCCACTTTAAAGGTGTCCTTAAAGGTCAACTTGTCCATAAATTAAACAGAACATCTCACCAGGGAAAATACATAACTCAATGCTCCAATGTTCAGTCTCCACCAAAAATGAGTGATTAAAAACAAATCTGAACTGGAACACTTGGAAGGAAATGGTCTCAGCAATGGTACTGCGTCACCCAGTGCTACTTCCTCCTCAAGACATCCCTGCAATCTTATGCTTTGATGTACACGCTGGGTCTCAATAAATCGAGCATCTGAGTCACTGGGCCCAAAAGCCCCACTTTATTCCAGTAACTAGGTTTAGCAAAAAAGAACAAGGGAGCTTATTGCCCATGGAATGGCATAGTACCCAAAAGATTCAAGTTCATCCCAGCCCCACCCCCACCCTCAGCTTGTTCAGTGCTGCACTTTTCAAAGATCATGTTCCAGTTACTAAACATAGTTTTAGTACTGTGGTATCACTACTTAAAGGTCACAGATAAAATTAGTCTTTAAGCTGTGCTTTCGATGAAGGAAACAAATGATACTGATGAAAATACAACAACAGCAGCAACAAAGTTAGATTTGTATAGTGCCTTTCATGTCGGGAAGATGTCCCAAGGCGCTGGACAGACAGTGATTTGGACATGAGCTGTGGGTTGGGATCGGGGAGGGTGGAAGGCAGCGGGGGAAGGAAGGTGATCAAAGGCATGGCCGAAGAGAATGGTCTTGAGACGGGTCTTGAAGGAGACAAGGGAGGGGACAAGGTGGAGGGACTGTGGGATGGAATTTCAGAAGGTGGGAGCAAAGTGGCTGAAGTCCTGCCCACCAATGGTGGGACGGGCGAGGGACGTGAAGCAAGCTTTCTCTCTGAAAGCTTTGAATTTTCCAAAGCGTGAACAGGCCTAATGATTGGCTTTACCATCTCTTTAGTAGATCTGTTTCTATTGATGAACACAATTAGATGGCCTTCTTCTGTGCTGGACATCTCTGTGATATTTAATCTTTTTCCTTTCTTCCAGTTTTGTTCCCTGCTGAGGCTCAGCACCTTCGGATGTCCTTCCGACGTGAAAGGTGCTACTTGTTGTTCTTGCATCTTGCTGAAGGACAGTTCCACGATGGCCTCACCTCAGGGATTATTCTTTATTTGTAAGCCTAAGGAGCAAGCATCTGTAGTAGGGTGCGAGGAGTGGGGAGAGAGGGGGGGAAAGGAGGTGAGAGGTGAATTCAAATCAAGTCTGATGCTCTCCTCACCTGACAGCAACAACATCAACAACAACATGTACTTCTACAGCGTCATTCACTCGGGGCAATGTGTTGGAGGGCTTAAATACCTGCGCGTATTTTCTGCAAAATTCACTGGCCTCTGATCAGCAGTGATTATTTTCATCCCTACCCGGGTGCCGCTGGAGCTAATTTTAACCCCCAAGTGAGGTTCACTATAACTGGTACAGACCTGGGCAACTATTTTTGAACCCTGGTTCCAATCTGCAGCATTTCTTAACAGCACTCGTTTAAAAGGCATCCCGTTAGGATTCCTGTTGACATCACAGAAGTAGCGCAGTGGGGCTCTCCCACAGTTTAGCTTGATATACATCTGTGCATCAGAAGGTCCCATTTGTACAACTCAGATTACCTATAAAGGAATCCGGTTACATAACACCGTAAATAAGACCTGAAGCATGTGCACACACACACACACACACACACACACAGACACACACACAGACACATAGAGCTGATACAACTTAAAAAGTAAAGTTGCAAGATTGCTTTACAAAGATACCTAACACAGCACAGGCAAAGAATAAAACCTGTGACCTCCCTGGACTGTAACGGCTTCATAGGCCCCCGATGTGATGCATTTACTCTCTGAAGCATCCTGGAAGCTGGCAAAAAAAAAAAGGATTTCAAGTCACTTAAAGAAAGTGCTTTAGTGACTTAATAATAATAAATAATAATCCCTTCATTTGATATAACGCCTTATCACAAAGATGAGATATACTGTACACTGGATATACTCTAAGGTGGATTGACGGTGCATTTTTGTGGGTGAAATGCAATAGCAGTGTGTGCACAGCAATGTCTCACAAACAGCCATGAAATGAATGACCAATTTTATTTGGGGTATTGTTAGCCAGAACTCCTTTCTCTTTTTGAATAGTGCCACGGGATCTTTAACTTCCACCTGAACAGGCAGACGGGACCTCGGTTTAATGTCTCATATGAAGGACAGCAGCTCCGACAATGCCACAATCACCCCCACCCCCAGCGCTGGAGTATTATCTTAGACAATGTGATTCTAAGCCCCAAGTTGGGACCTGGACCCACAACCTTCTGACTCAGAAGCGCGAATGCTACCACTGTGCCAGGTAGGCACATTTAAAACTTAAAACATATCGGAGAAATGAACATAAAAATGCAATACTGCGTACATAACTGACTTTCTTTAACCTGGAAAGCACTGCGGGCTTTCATTTAACAGTGACGAATATTGGCAGCAGCTGCGCAAACCGAATTCATAAACAACATGAAACAAAATAATTTCCAATTCCATCCTGGCACAGAGACAGGGCACTCATCAAACTTTAGGAACTGCAACAGGAAGTTTATATTTGTGAGATATAACACTTTACCACTGGCCTTTAATTTTCCACATGCTTTGTGCCAGTATGTTTACTTGTCCTCAGCTCACTCCCACAAGGAAGTGAGTGTAGTCCATTTTAGTATGTTAATAACTGGATATTGCTGACTGCTGGACTGGATAGCTATTGAAGGGAGTAGGCAAAGCTAACGTAAAACAGTTTTGCCAAGGGCAAGTGTCTTAGCCAGGGTTTTCTTCCTGAACTCCACCTATCTGATCTATCTGTTCATATGGTTATATTCTGGATGGATGGAGCCCTGGTAAATTCTAACATTGGGTTTGACAAAATGCTACAGCAGTTAGAAAAACATTCAATCTTTTTATTTATTTTTGGCCAGCCAGTTTGTCTGACTCATGCGGAAACCCATCACCATGCTGAAGAGTATACAAAGCAAACTGAGAATTCCACGTATCCCACCTACAAATGGAAATTCCAGAGACAGATTGTTAGAGTGGAATGCGCACTCTCCCTCTGGTGGGATGGATCCAGCTTACCCAATTACGGAAAGTATTAGGCGCAGGTTGGCAAGAGCCAAGGCTTGGAGAACCCAGACTGTGCGTTGGGGTAACTGCTGGAGTCTAACAAGCTAAGACCGCATAGCTTGTCATTGATAACGCAGTCTGGCAAGCTTTCCCGCTGCTTGTCCAGCTAGGACCACCTTACCGTTAGGGCTTTGACTTGCAGGGTTAACAGGAGCTGAGAGGGATGACTCCCTGGACCCAGTTCAGCTCCAATGAAACCCTGCTTACCTCCCCATTGGAGAATAAAAATGAGCTAGAAAAGATGGTGGTCTGCATTGGGAAACAGCATCTTGGGACATAAAACATGTATCATTCAGGGAACTCCTTGCACGTCACATGGATTCACAAGAGCTCGGCTCCGAGAAGATCTTGGGTGAGAGTAGAATTCTCTTGAGTTTAACTGAACGTACATAGGTATCTCTGGAGATGATTCACTTTTTTGTCTAAGAGCCTTTGTCCTCTTGCTCCGCTGCTGTTTTCACGACACAAGCTTGTTCAGTGGTATTGTTTTAGATCCCGCTACTTTCCTCCCCTCCCCTCGTTCGAAGCAATTATTTCTCTTTTGAAATGTTCTCTTAAGTCACATGTTTAAAACCTATGTTCTCTCGGATTTCCCTCACGTTCCTTCCTCATATCATCCTAATCTTTGCTTCTGATCTTTTCAAAAGATCATTTTGCAACCCCGCTGATTTTTATTTAAGGGCATAAGTTTGGTTCTACCAATTTGTCCTCGTAACTTTAAAATCTTTTTTTTGCTCCTCTCACCAGAAGCACTCAATTGATTGATGCAGGACCACTCACCAGCATCTGCCAAGAGCTGATAGGCTTCTTCAAAAGTACTTTGCAAAACTTAGTGTTTGCAACTGAAGGGAGCCTTCAGAGTTACATAGAATAGCATTTGCAACAGTGCCACCTGTAATCGTCAGTTCTGCTTTTTCATATCTATGTATATATAAACGCAAACCAGGATGAGTCTCGCACCACAGTGCATGAGTCATTGTCTTGTCGCCAGAGATCAGTTTGAAACAGGTTTCCTGTTAACTGGAAATGTTGCTGTGCCTTGAACCCCACCCATATGAGGCGTTCACGAGACTGTAAATGGAACAAACTTTTATTTTCCTTAAAACTACTCAACATGTCACTGCACATCCACACCTTTGGTTCACAGGTAAAGTTCCTTTAGCCAAAAAGAACTCTGTACCATTGTGGGGGAAGGAAGGAAGGGAGTGGGAGGTTTGAGGAGAGATTTGAGTGGTTCAAATCCACATAATCAGACCTTCCCACTCACCCTTAATCTGCAGAGCTCACACACTCTCATTCGATCCACACTTTAATCTGCATCTTCCTGCTCACTTACACGGACAGCTCTCACAAGGGTTTGAAACTCATGTGAGATTTGGCCTGATAAATGCTTTGAGCATGTATACAATCTCCCTCTGGCATCGTGGTTTCGCAATGCTTGCATTGAGGCAAGTACAAGCCTGTTGATTTCTATATCCACAACTGCGTCCCACTCTCTAGCCTGGGAGCAGTAGTAATGGCACAGTTTAGAGAAGGGATTTCAGAATGGCTGATGAAACAGACACCATAACAGGAGGGTCGAATTTGTGCTATTTCTGAACCGTGATTCCATCCATTTCCGTTGACCATGGGAGTTCCACTCCATGAATGTCCATTTGAAGTGGAGTTCCCACAGGACGGTTTGATTTACAGGAAGGAGTCTCAATTTGTTTAAATCGGGTTCTTTATTTAGGAATTGGATTTTAAAAAAGCCCACTCCAGCATTCAAAAGGGAATAGGATTAAGCACTGAAGGGAAGTTAATATCAAAGGTTATGTGAAAACAGGGAGGAAAATGAAATGAGTAAATAACAACAGAGGAAGGACAAGAATGGAGACTACGGGAAGAATGGTTTTGTTCTGTGTTTAAAGTGTAAAATGTATTCTTTCTGTGAATGCAATGGGGAGCGTTAGAGAAATTAAATTGTTTTTAATCTAGGTGTCACGCTGCCAGCATTTCTTAAATCGGACTGTACCTCACATGCAAAATGTCTTATCCTTATTGCTGCATGTTGTTACTGATCATTCACGTCTTGTGCAGAGGTAAAGAATAAGAGGAAAATTCAACTTCTTCCAACAGGGTGTTCTGTTCTGGTGCGCATAAAATGATAATAATAATCATGCCCGCATTTGATACAGCGTCTTTCACATCAGGAGGACGTCCCAAGTCGCTGGACAGGTCTAGGATTGGCACTCAGGCTTGGGGTCAGGATCAGGAGGGGTGGAGGGTAGGGAGGGTGGGGGTAGGAGGGTGCCCGAAGGCACAGTCGAAGAGCATGGTCTTGAGACGGGCCTTGAAGGAGACAAGCGAGGGGGTGAGGTGAAGGGACAGTGGGATGGAGCTTCAAAAGGTGGGGAAAGAAAGGCTGTAAGCGCGACCATCGATAGGGGGGCAGGTAGGGCAGGGGCCGTGGAGGAGGGCAGAGAGCGTTCATGTCTCAGGTCAGAACCCTAAGCTCAGTGCAGTAATAAAGGAACAGGATAAGGTGGGATGAAGTAATAAGACACTATATCAAATACAAGTATTATTGTATATGAACTCTTATCATCTTACCAGCAGCAGCACCAGCAATTCAGCCTCATGGCCATGTTAACATTGTGTGTCAGGAATTTTACTCTTGATATCTTTGCTCTGGAACATGACGGAAATTGTGATTCATGTTTGCCTCGCTTTGATGACGCTGCTGATACCATCTACTATTTAGTTAAGGTGGATATGGCGGTGCACCTGACAACTCAATTTTGTTTTTCTATGTTATCTTTATTTGAAATATTGAAAGGAAGATAGTATCTCTCTCTTAGATCAGTTTGAGATCCAGGCAGATAGGTTTTACTTTCTGTATGGAGCCAGCAGATCTTCAAACACATATTTGGGATGGGAACAGATGGTTGACAAAAAGCATCGTAATTTGACCAGCCCGTCTCCACATTGTAATGCTGCACCCAGAGGTAATGTGACTCATCATGACTGGGGGAAAATTCAAAAGGTGTTCACACGGCAGGAAATCCGCAGTGCTGGACTCAACATGTTTCCCTGGGACACTTGCATAGATTGCTCAAGCACACACCTACCTGACACTTCGACAGCTCATGGCTTGGATTGATTGTGTCTGCTGCACTTGGTATGTATCTCCTGTGTATCATCCATCCTGTATGTGTCAGTATGGCAGGATTTGCAAAAGGTGAACAAACTTATAAAAGAAAACTACATTTTATGTGTTGACATATAATATTACCTTCATAATGTTTCTCAAAAGCAACAGTTGCTTCAAGAAATATTTTTCCAGTGAATGCAGTTTCTCCCTGTGTCCTGGCCAGCAATCCACCCAAAACGAGTCACAGTCACTACGCTTAACAGAGAAACGCTGTGAAGCAGTTTGGAGATGCTTCAAAGTAATAAAACTGTATAATTGCCAGAATTATTATTTTATTATCATCAGGTATTGTTGTTAATTTGGAAGTGCTCTCACCTTCTCCAATAACCGACCTTCTGTGACCTTTATACAATTTGTCACTTGTGTAAGGTCACAGAAATACCTGGAAGGTGCCGAGCTGCCGATGAATATTAACTGGTGCAGTCACTTTCACTGTGGCTGTCAAAGGTGTTGGAATTCTCCAGGGAGATTCCAGATACTCAATGAATACGGAGGCAGGTGTTGGGAAAAATTGTGGCTTGTCAAACCGCCATCACTCTCTCATTCAGTGTAATTCAGTTAACAATTCTTAAAAATCTCTTTAAATAAAAAACATACATCTAGGAGTAAATATAATAGGTCAGAGACACAATCATCCCTTTCAGTTCCCCAATAGTTGTTCCTCCATGTTGCTGCCTCACTTTCTAGTTAGCATTTGTAATAGGTTTTCCTCATAGCTTTCTATAAACTTCAAGAAATGCAGAAATTTGCTGCTTTGTCAGTCTCCAAATCTTACATAATAAATTCCCTTCATCATTTGTCTTAAACTCTTGTGCAAGAAGCTCCATCCAATTTTCAGGGCCAAAGATGTGGAGATTTCTCAAATTCAACGATAGTTAGCAATTTTCTGTACATGAGAACTGGAGCACCTATCAGCTGACCAGTCATATGCCAGGATATAAAGCAACAACAACAACAACAACAAAATTACATTTATAGAGCGCCTTTCACGTCGGGAGGACGTCCCAACAGCAGGACTTTCTTTCTAACAATAATAAATTGGTCATTTTCAATCCACGACTGTTTGTGGGACATTGCTGTGCGCAATTGGCTGCCGCGTTCGCCCACAAATATACAGTCAATTCACTTTACAGTGTGTTCTGTGAAGCGCTTTGGGATGTCCTCCCGACGTGAAAAGCGCTATATCAAATGCAAGGATTATTATTATTATTATTATTATTTCTTATCTAGTGAATCGATGAGCCATGCAGGAAGATCCCAGGATTGATGCCTGCTCAGGGATGCATATGTTGATACCAGCTCCCCACTGAACACTCTGCTAAAACTCAACACATGTGAAGAACGGTCACTTAGGCTACGTATTGAAAAGTGATTGTAATGGGGCGCGTGTGGAACTGTACTTCAGTCACAAAACAAATGAGTCAAACGTCTTCAGGAGCGGAGAAATTAGCAATTTTAAAATGTAATTGTAATAAAAAAATAATAATAATCCTTGCATGTGATATAGCGTCCTATCACTTATTTGAGACGTCACAAAGTGCTTCACAGAATATACTGTGAAGTGAAAGATTTGCAACAACAACAACAGCAAATTACACTTGTAAAGCGCCTTTTACGTCGGGAGGAGTTTCCAAGGCGCTGGGATGCAGGTTTAATGCGAGTTGTTTTGTGAGAATTTGATATTTAGCTACGTGTTCAGGAGACTTTCTGGGCAAGTTTCCAAATGTGAAACTTACGTAAACTCAATTTGATAGAAATTGACTGGAAACTAACTGGAAGTCCCACATGGCGAAAGTAACTAATTTTAAAATGTCATGACATGTATATTTGTTTTTAAAGAATGGGTCAATTCACAAAAGATAATTTTTACATCAAGCTGATGATCATTTGTATCATTTTAAAGGAGGTTGTTTAGTGTGTGTGTTTGTGAGAAAGAGAAACCATTACATTAGCTCTTATTGCCTTTCATTTTAATTTATGTTAACAATGGCATTTTCCCTCTTTCATATTGTGTGTTTAGTTTCTCCTGATTTGCAAAATGGTTCCTAACCTCTGCACGAGATATAATGCTAAGGCATTTGGTTTAAACTCACCTGATAATAAATGAGGTGCTATCCCTCGTCTATGCAGGAATGGTATTTTATGCCATGAGATAATCTGGAGACATTACAAACACTCCCTTTTCAAATATTTCAACGTAAATAAGTCAGAATGTCGCACATCTGAAAGCAGGGAGAGGGGGCCCTCCTCATTTTAACTACCATCATCCAGCACTCGATTTTACATGTAAACTTCATATAAGTGATCACTGTTTTTTTAACCTTTGTTATTTATTAATCATTATCATTAGTGTTAAGCCTCTGGACTGGAAACGTGTATATTTGGCCAAACCTTTTGCCTTGTCAGCCTGGCTCAGTTGGGGAAGACCCAGAAGCATGTGGTTCAAGACCCTTCCGACACAGTGAATTCACGGCTGACACTCTCAGGGGGAGTGTGGCGTTGTCAGAGGTGCTTTCTTTCAAATGAGACCTTAAACTGAGATCCCGTCTTGCTTGTTTAGCCTGACCATTGGCACTATTTAAAAAGAGAATGGAGTTTCTCCCAAAGTCCACGTTTAATGAGACCACATATTGGCTGACTCGGTTCAAAGTACAATTCGCTGCTAATCTTACTTAACTTAACTGGACACAAACTGTTGTTTAAATAAATGAGAGAAACAAAAATGCCAATCATTGCCCTCCCAATTTTGTGGTCTGAAGTGCGTTGATTTTCTCCTATTTGCGGGGGTGGGAGTGAAGGGATGGGGGTTGGTTGAGGTGGTGGCTTCAGTTCATTTGTTATGTACATTCATGACCCCAGGAACATTTTATCAGACGCTTTTGGGAAGTCAGCTGATCAGCTGAAAATTGATGGGAAGCCCAACCTTTTTTTGTAAATTGAGGAATGATGTCAGAGGCTGATCTGCATTAAGACTGTATCTTGAACCACTGGATGCCTTTGCAGGAACAATTGCTACATCTGCAGCTCCCCACACCCAGCCAGTCAATTCCATTTACTGTAACTTACTCAAACGCGCAGCAAATAAAGACAAGTTACTTCCAACCCTGATGTTCTGCAGAGGCGAGCGATTTTCTCATCCTTACTCTGATACCGAAGTTGAATCGGTTCCAAGTGCTAGGCTTTCCTTTTTTCGCGCTCCTTCACTGAAGCTGAAAATATTGGGAATTAAACGCACAATGTGCGGACACGACAGGTGTCTGATTAATCCTCCAGTCGCCACATACAGGGCAGACAGCTTCTCAGACGTAACTGTTGAGAGGTATCAGTGGAGAAGTTGTTGGCTTCGGAATACCTGAGAACCAGTCGCTGTGTCAAATATCATAAGATTACTAAATTGAATACATTTATAATTCTAGGTGTTAATGAACATGTCACACCATTGCAGAACTTACCCCGTTGCACATAAATGTGGTATAATGGAACGTCTCAAAGCACTTCACAGGTAATTGATATCAAGTGTAGTAACTATGCATTTATAGGCAAACACTGTATCCAGTTTCTGCATAGCAAGATTCCCATTAACCTTTAAGTGAATGATCAATTTATGTGTTCCTCCAAAATTATCTGGGTAATGGTTGGCCAGTTCACCGAAAGAAACTCCTTTCTCTTTGCAAACGAACAATGTCATGGGATCTTGAACATTCACCTAAACATGCAGACAGGTTAAAGTCTCATCTTGATATCCCTCACAATGCAATGCTCCGTGCTGCACTGGAGCGTTAACCTGGACTGATCATACCTTGACGTTGTTGCAAAACAATGTGAGAGAGAACATTTAGGTGTATCATTGCCCTGATCTTTTTGTTCTTACCGTCCTCTCCTAAAAGTGGAATTATTTCTGAGGTATGTCTGCAAAGGATGCCAGCATCTCCCTGGTACCTTGCCAGTATGTGTTTGAGTACAAGCCTAAAAGTTGGCAAACCATTTAATTGTGGTGAATGGGGAGGGCTCAGAGCTGCAAGATAATAAAGACAGATCACTGGTTGTTCACAGTACAACAAGAAGTAATAGCAAGAAACACTGTCCCAGCAACAACAACATTTATATAGCGCCCTTCATGTTGGATTGTATTAAACACTGCACTAGCACTTCAATTAGGGCAGTAAATATGTACTAACATTGCTTATAGAACAGTAATTAAATAATGTAATAGATATGTTACTACTGTAATAACCCTTTTCCTGGAAGGTTTGATCTGTCTTTCCACACATATCAATCCCACTAATTTACTGCAACACTGGAATTTAATCTGTGACCTGCATTTGAGCAGCGAATAGACAAGTTGGAGCTCTTCCATCTTTGAGAAAAATGTCTGAGAGCATACCTTATGGAGGTGTATAATATTTTAATGAGATTAAAAAAGTAAACCAAGAACAACACTTTAGGATGCACTAAAATGGTAGAATAAGAGGACATATGTTTGGAGTTGCAATGTACAACTTCAGGCCAGACACCGGGAAGCTTTTATTTATCCAGAGGATAATAAATGACTGGAACAGATTGCCAAGAAGGTGATTGAGGCCAGGACATTGGACTCATGTAAGAAACAGCTCGAATCTGTGATGAGAGGATAGTAGGGTTCTGGAAGACTGAAATCAGATGAACTTCACCCAAACCAATCTTGAGGATCTTGTGACATTTGGAAACTGGATTGCATTGCTTACAACCTCTGACTTGTGAATATCGGATTGTGAGTTTCTGAGCAGAATTCTCTACTGGTGAACAGCTAGCCAACAAAGTCTACAAAAGGGCTGTTGAAAACGCCAGCTGTTTCCTGATATTCACAAACTGGAAGTTGCAATTAACGCAAGCAATTTGATTTGGAGATATTGCAAATTAAACCCCACTGCCACCAAGGATCAACCAACCAACCAACCAACCAACCAACCCAATCCAAATTGTATGTCATTTCAGTTGTTTGCAGGTGTAACCCCAGAATCAACCCTACTGCACACAATTCTTGTTCAAATTTGAGCAAGGACTCTTTGCGTGCTCTCAAGCTGAAAAAAAATATCAGCTTCCCTCTTTTCAGCTCTCTGTGAACCGGGGCATTTGCGCAACGCAAAAAAACAAAACAACCACCAAAAGAACTGGGAATGTATACCACAGAAAGGAGTTAAAATGCAAATTAGAAGGAACGATAAATGAGGGGGAATAGTGGAATCCCAGCCACAACGGGACAGAAAAAATAATGGTGCGTATCATTCAAACAGCTTTAAGTTTTGAAAGTCTTAGTTAGGCCAATTCAAGCACAACCTTGGTATTGTTCATTGCAGTTTCACCAAAACATCAGAGACCGGATTTCGCCTACCGTCTTAAAATTTAAGATTGTAATAATCCTTGCATTTATACATAGCACCCTATCATGAATACAAGACGTCTCAAAGCGCTTCACAGAATATACTGTAAAGCGTATATTTTGTGGGCGAAACACGGCAGTCAACTACACACAGCAGCGTCCCATAAAAAGTCGATAAATTGTTCAACATTTTGGAAGATTAAGATTAAATCAGTATTCACCAACTCTTTATAAGCACTATGAAAAACTAGATTCCAAATTAAGACGGAATCTATGCATTTTCCAAACTTCTTCATAATCTCACATTTTAAATCTTTAAATTGTTAACAAATGGCTTGAAGTCTAAGGCTGTAGGTCTAAGACTGAATTTCAAGCCTCGCTCTCCTGATGTGGTCCAATTAACATTGTTTGTCATCTGTATCTCTCTTGTTGATAACACAAATCCCTCCACAACACATTCTCTGGATGACATGTTAAACCGAGTACAGTCTGGCTGTTCAGATGACGTTAAAGATCTCATGGCACTACTCGAAAAGAGAAGGGATTTTCTCCCGGTGTCCTTGCCAACAATCCCCAGTTAAAGCTGATCATTCGCTTCATGGCTGTTTGTGGGACATTGCGGTATGTAAATTGGCTGCCGCATTCGTCTCCAAAATACTCAGTAATTACGATCAAAATCCTGCAAAGCATTTAAAGATGTTTTCATGGAACAATGAGGCGCTATATCAAACATCAAGGATTATTATTACTATTACCACTTTGACAGATCTCCCTATATGGTTAAAAATCCAAAATATTACAACATTTAAGAGAGGTGTAAAATAATACAACGAAAAATGCAAACAGCAGCCATTTACCTAATGGGTTTGTTCACAAATGCAAACTCTACCTTCACCTATTGGTGAAAATCGGAACAGCAGTGTGTATCTTAGGGCAAACAGACAAAATATTCAAGATAAATGTAAAATCTTGCACAAAGCTAGAAAACCTTTCACAAGTTCTTAAATCATTTGATCACTAGATTTCTAATGTGAAACAATAGAAAGCTTTACAAATTGACTGTTACATCTTTCCGGGTTCTGCTTTTGTAACAAGGCCTTTAACAATCCACTGGGAAGAATGCCACTTGCTCCCACTTGTAGGTGTTAAAACAATTTTTGAATGTTAGTTTGCTAGAAGTTAGAAATTAAGGTTAAGATTGCCATACAATTCGGAAACTTTCCGGGTCTGTGGGATGGAGTTCCAGAGTGTGGGGGCAGAAAGGCTGAAAGCCCGGCCACCGATGGTAGGGTGGGTCGGGCGGGAGACATGGAGCAGGCTGGAGCCCGCTGAACGGAGGGAGCGGGCAGGTTGGTAGGGAGTCAGCAGGTCAGAGAGGTAGGAGGGGGCAAGGCCATGGTTGGCCTTGAAAGTGAGGACGAGGATCTTGAACTCGATCCTCTGGGGATGGGGAGCCAGTGGAGTCGGGCGAGGGGGGGAGTGATGGGGTCGCGGAGCCTGGTGCGCGAGAGTACACGAGCTGCAGAGTTTTGGATGATCTGCAGCTTGTGAAGGGAAGAGTTGGGAAGGCCGATGAGGAGGGAGTTTCCATAATCGAGCCTTGATGTGACGAATGCGTGGGTGAGGGTTTCGGCAGCCTGAGGGGTGAGGCAATGGCGGAGTCTGGCAATGTTGTGGAGGTGGTGGTAGGCAGTACCGGTAGGTCATAGCACGGATAAGGGGCAGAAAGGACAGATCGGGGTCAAACAAGACACCCAGGTTCTTGACTGGCTTAGTGAGGTTGAGAGACATAACAAACATGAGCAAGTGCCCAATATTAAGACACTGTATGGTTTGTTAGTTCAAAAATAAACATCTTTCTTCCATTTCTCATCTAATTTCATTTCAGTTGTGGTGGTTCAAGAAAAGTCTGAAGCCCGTCAGTCATATGATTCGGAGTCATCTGTAAACAGAAGTGTCAGCGAGTGACCTTCTAATATTTGATGCTGTCTGAATAGAGTCAGTCTGATCTGTATTGGCATTGGGGAGTGAGGGGGCAAAGTGAGAGAATAGTTTCCTAAAATGATAAAGCATAGGGCCAGACCAGTACTCCGAAAGGGTAATAGTTCTGTTATTGATATCCCTTGTCCAGCAACAGTATACTTTGAGAAGTGGGAATGAGACCCCTCACTATTGTTTACTGCCATATTTCTCACTTCATTATTCAATCTGATTTATTCTAATATTTGGAACTGATTCTTATCTTAAAACACAATCTTTTAAAATGTTAATACGTATTTAAATCTGTACTGAATTGGCTAATCTCAGCTGCTGGTGGGAAACTGGCCTCTGTGCCTCAAGTTAGGGAAACAAAAAAACATCAACCGGCGTTTCAACCCCTTCGAGGACCTGTATTTCTGTTGAAATGTGTGGATAATAATAATAATAATCCTTGCATTTGATATAGCGCTTTTCACGTCTTCGAGATGTCTCAAAGCGCTTCACAGAATAGACTGTAAAGTGAATTGACTGTATATTTGTGGGCGAAACACAGCAGCCAATTACGCACAGCAGTGTCTCACAAACAGTTGTGGATTGAAAATGACTAATTTATTATTGTTTTGTTTCAACCCAGGCGTCTCACTTGCAAGGCGAGTGCTCTAACCACTGAGCTACAGGACTCCACAAATAATGACAACTCGGGTGACATACTGGATAAAAATGCAGTACAAATGCGTACAAGTGGAGGCCCATGCAGAAGGTACCAACTTAGCCAGTAGCAGTTTGTGGAATAAGTCATCAGAGATATGAAGAGGAAGAAAGTATTGCGTCCAAGAATCCATAACAACAAGTTACAGGCAGGACAGTATCTCAGAGCGCTGGTAACTCAAAACAAATAAATCAACTCAAAATAGCTGTGGTGGTGATTGTTTGGCAGATTTGACATATCCCAGATTTCTGTGAAAAGCTTAATGACAACTTTTTTTTTAGTATTTCGAACTGTCTTCAGTGGAACTTCCCCCTCTCACTTCATAAAAAATGAAAAATTCTATCGCATAGACATTAGTTTGTGTGAAATACCGCCAATACCTCTCCCCAAAAGCCGCTGAAACCCTGGTCCATTTTATGCTTTGTCACCTTTGTCACCTCTCGGCTGGACTACTCTAACGCCCTCCTCGCCAGTCTCCCATCCACTACCATCCATAAAATCCAAATCATTCAAAACTCTGCCGCCCGCATTCTCACCCGCACGAAACTCCGCTCCCCGATCCCCCAGTCCTCGCCAGACTGCACTGGCTGCCTATCCCTGAGAGGATCGATTTCAAGATCCTCACCCTCGTATTCAAGTCCCTGCACTCCTCTGCACCCCCCGACCTCTCTGACCTCCTCTCTCCTCAAAATAGTACCCGTTGCCTTCGTTCCTCCGGGTCTGGCCTCCTCCTCGTCCCCCGAGTCCTCCGCTCCACCCTCGGCGGCCGTGCCTTCAGTCACTACGTCCCGAGGCTCTGGAACTGCCTTCTTCACTCCCTTCATCTCACTCCCTCCCTTCCCATTTTCAGGTCTCTGCTGAAGACCTTTCTTTTCGACCACGCCTTTGGTCACCTTCCTCCCCCTCCCCCTGGCTCCTCCCCCTCCCCCGGCTCGGTCCCTGGATCCGTTACTGTAAAGCGCTCTGAGATGCCGTCCGGCGTGGAGGGCGCGATATAAATCCAAGTTGTTGTTGTTGTTGAAACCATAAACAGCAGTAACATATTCCATTTTCTACTCAAAAATGTATTCACGTTTTAATGTAGACATAGTTTTCTGAAAGCATAAACCATAACTAAATGCATAATCAGTCCAGAATTTAAAAAAAAGTAAATGGATTACATAAATGTATTAAAAAGGAGGGTTTTTCAGTTGTTTTAAGAAAATTAAAAATATTTTTAATTTTCAATACATCACATTTGATAATTACTTGATTCCATTATCAAATTCCATTATCAAATCATATTCCAGTATGGACATTTGACCATATCAAATGTCTTCTAGTAATTTAATAACAACAATTTACATTTCTACAGCAACCTTCACTCGGGATAGAGTCTCGGAGTGCTTAACAGTGGCAGAGCTTGACTCTGAGCCAGGAGAAGGAGGGAGGTGACCGTAAGAATGGTTGAAGAGGAAGATCTTCAGCCTGATCTAAAAATGGGGAAGGAGGGGGGCAAGGGGGAAGGATTGAGGGAGAGAGTTCCAAAGTTTTGGGGCGTACTGGCTAAAAGCAAGGTCACCGATGGTGCAGCGGAGGGGATGAGGGACAAAAAGGAGGCCAGAGCCGAACATCGTTACAGTAAATTAAATCAGAATACCGTTACTTTAATTTAAACCACAGTCCCTTGAGAGCAACACTTGAGTGGGGAGTAATCAGGTTGAAGAGGTAGAGAGGTGCCAGGGCATGAAGGTGAAGATCTTGAAGTCGATTCGTTCTGTGTGATAGAGAGCCAGTGGAGCCTGGCAATGACTGGTGTGATGGGGGTACGGAGTACACACTGCAATAATGACCGAATATTGCACCTACAAATTTAATACTGTACTCATGGACCAAAGAGTAGCAAAGTTCATTGCAACAGCTCACATTCTCACCTCCACCCCACCCCCACTCCCAACGTTTCCCTGAATCTACAATCAGACAGAATTTGAATTTGTTGCCGTACTATTTCCTTTACGACTATCAGGTCGCTTCCATCCTTCAAGCATTTAGTTTGGCTAAAGTGAATTACTGGAAAGAAAAAATGGAAAAGGCTGAGATCAGTGGGTGTTAGAAAAATAAAACATTTGGCAGCACAAGCCGGAAATGTAAACCATAACATCTTTACTGTAAATGAAACCAGAATACCGTTACTTCAATTAAAACCACAGTCCCATGAGAGCGACACTTGAATTGGTGACGTGTGAAAATACTGTATCAACATCCATCCCATTGCTTTGAAATTTCAATCTGCTTTTGATTTCATGCAAAGATGTAAAGTTGGTCACACTGATCAAATGACGTAGCAAAGAAGGGATTAGTTACTACAGAGGTTTAAAAAAACTTTTGCCCTCTGGTAATCTGATATATATATATATATATTTTAAAAAACACCCCCAGCCAGAGATCAGTGGGGGTAATAATCCCTTTTAAAAAATAATTTGGTCACTCAATTCAATTGGCTGCCGCATTTCGCCTACAGAATACACAATCAATCCACTTTACATTGTATCTTGTGAATCACTTTGAGATGTCTCATCGACGTGATAAGGCACTATATCAATTGCAATTATTACTATTACAATCCGTCTCAGATTGAAGAGATGAAAGACTACAATCATTGATACTCATAATTCCTCCTAGATGAAATGAGCTTGTGCCAACATAATGTGAACATAGTCCCTCAAGGTACTAAAGTACCCATAAATTATGATCAAACGTTATCAAGATGATGATTGGTGTATGCTCTTCGGACTATGGAAGTTCAAGAACTAACATTAGATCTGCTATGATCTTATAAAACCCTTGGAACAGGTTCGATGGTCAATTCCTGTCCCTATGTTCCTACAAGATTTCTGTGGCATTACACACCAAAGCGATGACTCCAGTTGTCATCTTGGCTCAGTGGATAGTATTCCGAATCAGAAGGTTGTGAGTCCAAGCGCCACATTGGGACTTTGAACTCATTGTCTGGGCTGACCCCCAGTGCAGTGTAGACATTAACGATCCAGCAGCTCTATCTGTAAAGACAAAGGACTTTACCTTGGTATCCTGGCCAACGATCCCTCAGATAAAACTGGTCATTCACTTTATGGTTGATTGCGAGATATTGCTGTGTGCAAACTAGCGGTTTGTTCCATGGACGTGTTCCAAATCCACTCATTTTGCCGGCTGCACAGCTCTGCTGTAAAGTGACTGTGTGCAGTGCCTGATTGCTGTAGGTGGACAGCACAAAACTGCCTACAATTTAACAATCCTTTGAAGGGGGTAACATGGATCCTTTTAATGCTGATGGGTTTCCGCACATGTCAGACACCTGGCTGACCCTCTAAAACAATACACTGGGCCTATTGGAGATGGCCGTGTGCAGTTGGGGTTCATTTATACCGATTTACTAGAGAGGGAAGCGTTCCATGTTGCTGTACTTGTCATGTACTCCTGAAAAAATCTAAATGTGGCATAAAATCAAGGAGGTATAAAACTGAAGCCTTTTGTGAATTCAGCATTAGAAGGATTTGTGCTGGTTGAATTCATTTTATATTGCTGTTAAAATGAGTTCAAACAGCAATTTAGTTTTTACATTTGTGTTCCACCTTTGGCACAGTATTTTAATGATAAAATAGCGATAGAAAGA
Source organism: Callorhinchus milii (assembly GCF_018977255.1). Classification (NCBI taxonomy): domain Eukaryota; kingdom Metazoa; phylum Chordata; class Chondrichthyes; order Chimaeriformes; family Callorhinchidae; genus Callorhinchus; species Callorhinchus milii. The sequence goes on along the minus strand of NW_024704759.1, from coordinate 10,290,046 downwards.
AAGAATAATCTCTTGTTGGTATTACTTTCACTGAGACATTTTGAAAGTAGGAAACTGCTTAACCATAATATACTGGAAAGCATTTGTAGATGTAAAACCAAAACTGACACTTTTATCTGGTTACTGGCAGCAGGCTATAATTATACAGTAATTTTCAGAACACAACTTCCGCTTTTTGCTCTTATTCTTAATATTTTAACTCGTTGTCGTAGTTTCAATTTTAGTGTGTAAAATATATATTTTTTTAATCTACGGCGCACATTTGGTTGCAAATTCTATCTTTAAGCAAAGTTGGCTCTGCCTTGTCTCGTAAAATCTGATCAAATGACCTGGCATAGCCTCAGGCAACATGATTCCCTGTGTACTTCAATCGTATCGCTGTTTGCTCCCAGTGGCTAACATTTGTCTGACAAAAATCATCTCCAGAAAGTAGGGAAAATCCATAGCTGTAAAATGAAAGTCAGCTCATCACAAATGCATGACTATTGCCATCTCAGAGGTACATACAAATTTTGTGTGTTGTGCATTAAAATTGAAACTGTCACATGAATTTGTAGGGCATGGCAGGTTCTATCTCAAGCGCTCGTTAATATAAAGGGAGCCTAAGGTAACATTTGTGTTTGCCTTTTGTATAAGGCCTGTATCCCACACCATCATTACAGCTGCAACCTGTTTGTCCAGAGTTTTTTAGGCTGCACAGAAGACGTGGAGCTCATTAAAATTTGGAGTAATATAATAACCAAGTGCTTGCAATGCGAGCAGTACTCCGAAGCAGAATCTGTAATCTTCAGATTATTTGCTAGAACATTGTTATGACTCTTAAAAAAACATGTGATGTTGTACTGCTTTACATTTAAATGAAATTATTAGAAGATCTTGGTCAATAAGTTGATCAGCATCCACTCACCAGGCTATAAAAAGCACCTATTTGATTCCTTTCCTCCTTAAAAAAGCTCTTCTTAATGTATTAATGAAATAATGATAATGGTCCTTGCATTTGATACAGCATCTAATCACGCTATCAAGCCATCTCAGAGTGTTTCACAGGATTGTACTATGAAAGTGTAGTGACTATGTATATGTAGGCAGTCAATTTGCCCACAAATAGCCATGAAGAGTACGACAGGTAATAATTTGGCTTTTGGAACACAATAGTATACAGTGTGTAGTACTCTGCACAAGACCTGTAGACTCCACAAGACATGGAGTCCCCTAGTTCAGTGGTTAGAGCACTTGCCTCGCAAGCGGGAGATCTGGGTTCGATTCCTGGCAGGACAAAACCTTGGGCAAGTTTCCCTACTCCACACGCCTGATAATAATCCCTCAGGAAAAAAAATAATAAATTGGTCACTTCAATTCATGACTGCTTGTGGGACACTCCTGTGCACAATTGGCTGCCGCGTTTCGCCCACAAATGTACAGTCAATTCACTTTACAGTATATTCTGTGAAGCGCTTTGAGACGTCTCGAAGACGTATATCATATGCAAGGATTATTATCATTATTATTATTAGATGTGTTCATTGTACAAATGTACAGAACGAGGCAAATACTGTAGTTGTGTTCGCGTCTTAACTCAGTTCCTAGTGAATCAGGGGACAATCTAAGACAGGTGCCTGATGTGGTAAATGGGCGTCTGTCACATTGATATAGAGAAGAGAGTGCTCTTCTGACGCTTATTGTTCTTAGAAAGAACAAAACAAGTGACATCACTTCTCTCTCTCTCTTAACCGTACATTTGCACGCAAATAGCTCAGGACATCACAGCTATAATTCAATGATATTCTAAAGATACTTTAACCTGATGAGGACAGAAGCTAATCTGTGGACCCATAAAATGACAGACAGCGTATTGCAAGCAGATTGAGTTTCCAGACTGCAGGACTGCCCCAGTTATTTGCACAAATCTTTTACCTTTACAAACTCAGCACATTTCTGCGACAGGATAAACATGTACATTGTACCTAACAGGTTCAGCTGACGCTTTAACATATTCTACTCCCCCAGGTTATCCTCCCTGGCTCCTGAAAGCATTTAATCCTGGAGTCAATAGTAGGGTAAATAATAAGCTTGGCAGCCCACAGCCCACAGAGAGTGCCCTGGGGCCCCTTAACACCGCAAACAATACCTATAGGAAAGCCACACAGAAAACCTCCCACAACAGAATACACATTCTTTTTCTCGGAAAACCTAATGTGTCAACAACAAGCTAATAGTTGTGTGTGTTTGGCCAGACACATTAACACAGGTTATTTTTCGCAGATTGCTAAAAGCAGCCACTTTTTGACTCTGCCCTTATCACGTATAATCCCATTCTCAGTAATTTACAGTTATAAAAATAAGAACAGGTTTTTGATATAGCACCTACAGCATTGAAATATCTGAAAGTGCTTCACACTGTAGTGACAGTACGCAAATGTGGCCGCCAATTCGTGCACATTATTGGCCCACATACAGCCATAAACTGATGACCAATTTATCTGGAGGATTGCTGCCCAGGATAGCTGGGAAAACTCCCTTCTCCTTTTGAAGTGACATTGAATCTTTAAAGCACCTCCTGAACTCAGAGTTGACGCCTTGGTTTGATGCCTTAAACTGAAGTGTTAAGGAATGAGAGTTTCGTCCACAAAATATACAGTCAATTCACTTTACAGTATATTCTGTGAAGTGCTATGAGACATCTCGAAGACAGATGCAAGGATTAATATTATTATTATACAGTAGACGTTCAGCGTAGTAGAACAAAAGTCTTGGTCAGGTCAAATGGAACAGACATCTCTTCTAAGGTCTTATAAATATACCACTGTTATAGCTTTAGGTTGGCTGAGTTGCATCTAGCGCTTTGGGACGCTTTGGGGCTCTATAAATGTAATTTTGTTTGTTTGTTTGTTTGTTTGTTTGTCTATTCCAGTTAATCATTTGTGGTTACCTCTTAAGTACATTTATTGGCATAATGGAATACGTGTGTGTACACACACCATGACTGACTTTCTTTTCCTTTCTTTTAGCCCAAGAGCACGAAGGCCTTTTGTTGTGCCTAAAGTGCACAATCAACTGAGCTCTGTAATGTGAATCAAACCAATTTGTTTGGCTTTGTCTTCCACCTGGTATTGCCTTTACCTTCTTTCCCTCTGGGCTAAAGGTGAGCCTCTGTTCCCTTACATTTCAAAAAATGAATGAAGTCACCAACAAATCAGGATTATTCTGTTTGTGCGAGTATTATGTTCACTTCCGATCACCAATAGTAAAGACCCAAAAAAGACTATTTTGCAAATTTGCAAGTCCCATACCATCAATCTGCAGATATGTGTATATAAAAAGACACTAATTGTTGTAGATTTCTTTCACTACCCATGTGCTTCTGAAGCTCTAAATCCCATCTGTTGTCTAAGCACTTTTGTTTACACTGACTGCTCATGCTTCTGTGGTTTCACTTTGGAGACTGTTGTTAACAAATTGCTGTTTACTATTGTATTTTATTTACATGTAGGTTCTTTAGCCTGCAGACACGATGGTGACAGACGTGGAATGACGATACCAGCTTTTAAATTTAAACTTGCTTTACAGTAATCTGTGCTTCTGTTTATAGCACACAAACCAACAACTTGCCATTTTAGGATTAATATAAGATGTGCTTTTTGACCCAGCAGTCAGTGAGAGGAGTAGCAATCATATAACTATCTGAAACAGCCAGGCAGTGCTGGGCCCAGTTTATAATATTTCGAGATGTTTGCACTGCCAGAGAGGCGATACGATCAAATCACCTGCTCGGGTGGTGGTGAAACATGGTTCGAAACCCCTGATTGTCCAGTGCCCTGGGACGTGTTTCCAACATGAAAGGTGCTATACAAGTCTAATTTGTTGTTGTTGTTCAGCTTGTCTGTAGGGATAACCTTGTTCCCGAAGTGGAATGTTTCGGCCGAGTTCGGTTATTGGGGGTGGCCTAACCTCGCTCACCAAAAAAAAAGCTTCGAGACCCGGTTAACGATTTCCACACATTACTTATGTCTCTCCAATTGAGAGAGCAAGGTGCAATCAATCATTGAAATATCTCTGTGCAAACTTACACGTCTTACATTTGTAATGTTCATATTCAAATTGGGGATATCCCCTATACGCACTCTTAAGGACCAATAGCCTTCAAATTAGAATTTCCCCCACCCTTCCCCCGGCTACTTAAAACTAAAATGAAATCACACAAAATGGCTATGATTGCAGTGAAATGCAAAATATATCGGAAGCAGGGAATAGTGATCGTATGATTATCGCTTCAGAGAACTGAAAGGTGTTGTTTGATATTCCAAGGCATTAGAAACAGTTTGAGCTAATTTCACAAACTACCGTTAAGTGAGATTGCCGTTTGTGGTAATAGATTATCTCTCTGGGGACAAGGAAGTGATCGCAGAGCTGTTTTGACACTGAAGTCTTTTTTAAAAAAAAGGAGAAGCAATGTCAGCACAAGGTTAAGGACCGACACCAAGATGAATTTTTAAATGCTGAAGTCTTCGTGGCCATTTGCGGGACATTGCTGTGCACGAATTGGCTAGCACGCTTGCCTAAAAATGCGCAGTGACGAGACAGCAATGATCTTTGCAGTTCTATGAGGCATCAACTTGGTAGGCGCCATATCAAATGCGAAGATTACTGTTAATGTAAAAGCAATGTCACTCGCATGCGTCTGAGGGAAAGAACCACCAGCGATAGCACAAACTTGCCATAATAGAGTGGAGAACGATCAGGATGAGTGAGCAGGCAGAGCCTCCCACCATACCTCAATCTGGCAATTAATTAACTGAGCTTTTCCACTGGTATTTAATATTGCTTTTCAGTTGCAACATTATCAGGTTGTGTGTCAGCCTGGCTCAGTTGATAGCACTTGCACCTCAGTCAGAAGGTCATGGGTTTGAGCCTCACGTTGATAACAATAACCCTTGCATTTGATATAGCGCCCTATCAGCGCTTCACCTAATATACTGTGTATTTTTGGGGTGAAATGCGGAAGCCAAATGCGCACAGCAGTGTTCCACAAACAGTCGTGGATTGAGTGACCAAATTATTATAATTTTTTTTAAAGGGTTTCTACCCCCAAAAAAGCGACCTGAGAATCGACTAACAACCTGGTGCCTACTTTCTGCTAGTTAAACAGAGCCATGCGGAGTAAGGAAACTTACCAAAGGTTTCGCCCGGCCCAGGAATCGAACCAAGGCCCTTTCGGTTTTGAGGCGAGTGCTCTGACCAATATGCGACAAGACTATTAATATTTTTATGTAGATGTTTCTTAGCCAAAGAGCTCAGTGGTAGAAAGAATCTGATAAATAACTTGAAGCAAAACTCTGTGCCAACTCATTGTATTTCAAACCAAGGATCCACATGACTTTGTACAGCTATTAACCACTCTTCCCCCCACCTTCTCCCCACCACCTCCACCCACCCATCCCCACATGCATAACAAAAAAGCATATTTTGCTTTCCGACATATGAAATAAAAATCCTCCTTCCTAAAGCGCATAAATCAGTTTAATTGGTAAAGCATTTTGATGTAAACCATATTCTCTAATCATTAATAAGAGTGCTCTCATGGTGGACCAATTCATGCCCTATCTCTTTAATAATCCCCAAAATGTCACACTGACATCTTATTAGCTGGAACTGTTTGTTTGTAAAGGCCTGAGACCTAAGAAGGAGCATTTCCCAAACATCTGCAAGATCATCCACACCCATTTCAAAGTGGTGAACGGAGTATTAAGGGATATTTGATCTATACTTCTTGTGCAAACAAACTTATCCCCTAAAATAAAGTCCATCCGAAGAAATGTTGAATATTACCACCTTTTTGACTTCCTGCGGCTGAAATTTACAACAAAGATTTCTTAGATTGTTGGCTGAATAAGTTTGTAAAAGCTGAAGAGGTAAAATCCATAATGTTCACTAGAAAAGGATTAACCTCAAATTTGAAATGAATATCTTTGCATTTGATTCCGATCTTATGTTTAAATGTCTCAAAGTTTTTTTCTGTTTTTGTATGCAAATGCGGAAGTCAATTTCTGCGCAGCAATGTCCCACAAACAGCTACAAAGTGAATAATCATTTTTTTATCTGCAAGATTGTTGGCTAGGACCTCAGGAGAAACTCCCTTCCCTTTTTGGATAGTGCTTTTGATTTTTAATTTTCTACTTGAACAGGTTTAATATTTCTCGGTTTAATGTTTCACTTGAAGGATAGCAAGTCCAATAATAATAATACTTGCATTTGATATATTGCCTTATCACATCTTCGAGACGTCTCAAAGCGCTTCACAGAATACACTGCAAGTGTGGGCAAATATTTTGTCAGCAATTTGGTGATCCCTTATCTCAAAGTCCTGATGTGGGGCTTGAACCTACAGGTTTCTGACTCAGAGGCGAGAGCGCTACCAACTGAGCCAAGCTGACACTTGGATAAAAATTACTATTGAATTTGTGCAAAAGTTGCTTCCAATTTTGATATAATGCTTGTATATCACAACATTATGGTTACAACTCCACAGACTACTGGTGTTCTGGAACTACTCTGAAACTTATGGTATCAGCTCCAAGACACTGCCCCGCATGGAGGGCGCTCTATGAATGCAAGTTGTTGTTCTGTATGCACGAGTATATACCATGTCTGTAGTACTCTGAGTACTATGCCAATGGAACTCCGAGTTTCAGGAATACTGGGCATTCAAAGTGACAGAAACATGCTTTGCTTCGCTACACGTTAATCTTCCCACTAGTGCAAGTCTATTGATGAACCATTAGAGGTGTCACTAGCAACAGAATAAACTGCTTTCTTTATCCAGATCCAGATATTGGATCAGTTTCCAGGTATAGGAATACAAAGAAAAACTACAAAGTGTTAAAATCAATCTGAAATACACAATGCTGCAAATATGCAGCAAGTCAAATCAGGTCCTGAAAGAGAAAGATGTGATTGTTCAGCATAACCGCTGTGTCGTAATGCAATCATTAAATCTATTGGTTGTCCTCTTTCTGAAGTTACATGAGGTGCTGTAAATTTCCAGCATTTGAGTTTCCAAGTGGGAAGATTCTCATCGGCTCCTTCAGTTACGCGGGAGCTGAAAGAATGATTCCACACTGACCACTAAATCATGGAGCTGGGTCAGAGTTGTGTAACACATTATCATTGTATTACAAGTACAGCGACTTGTTGTTTTACAAGATACAGTAAGTAGCTCACCTCCGCAAACTAACAAAGAGGATTGGTGTAAGGATTCCTCTGCGCATTGTATTTATCGAAAAAGACAATTGGTGTTTCTCTGCATGCTCGCAATTAAGTGAAATGCTGCAGATTGTAGAACATTGCATCCCGGCCAAAAGCAGAACTCTGATCCCTGGAGTTAGTGAATCTGAATCTGGATAAAGAAAACAGCCTCGTTCCTTCCTCATAAGGTATATTCCCTCCAACCCCCTATTGTCCTGTTTCCCACACAGCCTTCCTTCATCCTCCTCAATTCCTACAACCTCCAAATACAATTCCCAAACATACATTTGTTCAGATTTTTTTTTGCTAAGCTTGATTAATACTTTAACTATTTTTGCTGAGAATCTATTCCACGAATCCACTGCCCTGCGTGAGCGAGTGGGGAGAAAAACAAATTCTCAGCATTTCTAGTCTGATTTGAAATGTCCTAAAAAAGACTGATATCAAATTGATGTCTCTTTTAATAAGCATTTTAATAAGCTGGATCATGTTCTTCTTCTACAGTAATACAGTCTATGAAATGTCAGACTTAGGCCTGGGGGGGGGGGGGGGCGGCGTTCTTGTCTCCTAATCACATTTTTACTGGATTGACAGCCTCATCCGATGCCTGTAGCTCCTCTGAGAGGAAGGCAAAGAAAAAGTGCTGATACACCTCTCTTCTTGTTACTCAATTTGGCACTTTATACTGGCCTCAAAGCCCTGGAGAATTCAGCTTACTAACTTCCTTCTCCCCAGCAAATGTTTGAGCTTTTCCAACTGTAATAATCCCTTCAAAAATATAAATAAACTAAGAATACTTTGGTCACTCGATCCACGAATGCTTGTGGGACACTGCTGTGCGCAATTGACTCCCATGTTTCGGCCACAAAATATACAGTTTACAGAATATCCCGTGAAGTGCTTTGAGATGTCTTGAAGATGTTATAAGGCACTACATCAAATGCAAGGATTATTATTATTATTTCTGTGATTTTCTCCATCCCCACTCTCCCACCCTCCCTTCTGCTCAGAGAACTCAGACCCGATGCGCATTCGACATATCGTCCCCTCTGTCCCACCATCAGCAGTGTGAGCCACTGGGCCCCATACCCTCTGGAGCTCCCTCCCTCTGTCAATCCCTCCATCTCGCCCCATCGCTATCTGTCATCAGAGCTGCTTGATAAACTACCTGTTTGATTCTATGGTCACTGCTTGGTGCAGTCTTTGTAAAACCCTCGAAGACATTACCCTTTGTGAAGGAAGCTATAAAAATTTAGGTTGTTATTGTTGGATTGGAAGCAAGACTGCTCAAGGCAAAATTAACGTTTTAAAAGTTAAAAGGGGGATTTTGGCAGGTAAGCAAAATTGTGAATGAAAGCAGACCAGCTTTGGGTCTAAAATTAGCTCCATGGTCTGAGAGAATCAATCGATATCATTCCTTTTCATTTAAAATCTTAAGTATCATATTTCAGCGCCTTGGGACGTCCCCTTGATGTGAATAATGCTATACAAATGTCATTTGTTGTTGTTGTTGAAAGCCTGTGCTTTGTCTGCAGTGAACAGGAAAGAGCATTTTGTGGCAGTTTAAAAGACTGGAGTTGTTTGTGGATGGAAAAATTCTTAGGAGTAGTTTTGATTTCAAATTTACAAGGAGATTTGCTTCTCAGACCATATGTTACTGATTTGGAGCCAATCTAATGTTTGGATTAGACGTCAACAAAAAAATCTGTGAGCGAAACCTACAATTGGCTCTTTGACTTTTTATTGCCCTTTTGGGGGTTAAGCATCCGGAATTCACTAGTGCAAAAACTGGGATCCTGACATCAAACATGCATGACTACCAGTAACTGCAGGAATTCTTCAAAACAATAGTTACTGTAACACATTAGTCATCAAACCACAAGCCATAATATTTAACAAATGCTTATAGGCGGCCAACGGCTAGGAGTGTCATTTCATACGTTTTTGCAAGGAAATAACGTCTATGAAGAAAACAGATTTTGGCCCAGTATGTATATATAGTGCGTAGATGAATCTGGAGCTTGAGTTTTGGATGGATCATAAAAAGCTCCCACATTAACACTATGTTCACCAAACGTTTTCCAATCTAGAAAATGTGTACGGATTCATTAAACTACTGTAACTAGCAACCACAAGCGAACGATTATACAGTTTACATGAAAGTATCGCACGCAGATTAGCCCTGTTATTTCCCACGTGTGCATCTGAAATAGCTTAGATCAAAAACTTCATTGATAGAACAGAAAGCACTGTTTTGCCAAAATAAAATCAGCTCACTTCTTCACTGCCTCCCAAAGTCAAAACCTAGATTCCCAGCCTGTGCAGATTTATAATAATAATAGAATAATAATCTTTGCATTTGTTACAGCACCTTATCACATCTTCGGGACATCTCAAAGCGCTTCACAGAATACACTGTAAAGTGTTGTAACTCTATATTGTGTGGACCAAACCCGGCAGCCAATTTAATTGATTTAAGCTGTGAATGATTAATTGACTAACAGGTGACACCATATGATGGCAGCCAACAGATAAGGAATGGCACCCCAACAAAGTGTAATAATTTGATAAAAGATGAAATTGCCAAAAAGTCCTGTTGCAGTTTTTAATTTGCAATTGAGTTAAAAACTTCAAAGATCTCCCTGTAGTTTTGCTTTTCAGTAACCTGCTCTCAATAAATCCCCAATGGCTTTTTTTTTGGTCACCAAGGTATATGGTTTTGTGTAGCACAGGGGAAATCTCTACAAAACTACAGTATTTAAGATGCACGGTACAATTGCGGTGTTGTATTTTATCTAGAATTAGAATAAAAAAAACTTTCCACAATCTTGGTTAGTTGCTTGATTCAAAAGAAACACAAACAAGCAGCTGAATGATGTCACCAGTTGTCTGTGGTCTGTTAGGAAACCCTGTACAACTTTCAACCCAAAAAACAATCAGACCCAAGCCAGTCATCAATGGTGGAATAAACATATCTCCAGTGTCCTATTTATTTAAAGGGCCAGTGGAAGCCACAAATGACATGGTACACAGTACTTCTGTCAAAGAACAGAAAAACATTGCAAGGAGAGGAAATTGCTTTTGAAGATGTAAGTTTGGCACAAAGACAGACATCAGGAAAATAAAGGAAGGAAAGTAAGATTCAAACTTTCCAATGTTTTTCTGTGAAATGTCAACATTCTAAAAAATTCCCTCTTTTCTCAGTCATATTAAAACAACGTTTTGAATCACATAAGATGCAACCATTATCATGTGTGTTGCATTGCATTGTTTTAAAAATACAATTGATTTTTTTAAACAGAAATGCCAGCCTAGATTCCCAATAATAATTCTTGGATTTGATACAGACCCTTACCACATCATTTTGATAAAAGTCTCTAGCACTTCTACTGTAAAGTGTAGTGACTGCATTTGCAGGTGAATGCAGCAGTCAATTTGCATACGTTAAATTTCCCACAAAATACCATGAGGTGTACGATCAATTTTATCTGGGGGATTGTTGTCCAGGATACTCAAAGACATTCCCTTGTCTTGTCCAATGGTACCATGAGATCTTTGACGTCCATCTGAACAGGCTGAAAGGACTTCAATTTAACATCTCATCCAAAGGATGGCATCTCCATCAATGCAGTGCTCCACCACACTGCTCTGAAGTATCAGCCTAGATTTTGAACTCAAAATCTTGACATGGAGCTTGAACCTATAACCATCTAAATCAGAGCGAGAGCGGTACTGATTAAGCCAGACTAACACCTAATTGAAGCTACAACCTTTTGAACCAGAGGAGAGAGTGCTACCAACTCAGCCAGGCTGATACCTAGATGGCCTAGTGGGCAAAAAAATCATATAGATCAGAAGGTAGCATGTTACATTCCCAGTATATACCAGGTCAGTTGGTGTCAGTCAAGGCAGCATGCTACAACTGTAGTAGGACTAAACAATCAGAGAAATTGGCCAAAACCTCACAGAGGGTTCAACAAAATATACATCTGGGCTAATCACAGATTTTCAATAAAAGTTTACCATTGTGAGCACAGTCTAGGAAGTTTCCCACAGCTTGTACCACTAGAACCACCCCTTGGGGCAATAGCAATAACAAAAACAAAGTTCACCTAGTGACACACTTGATGGCAATATTTGTACAGATACATTAAAGTACTATTCTGTAATTCTATGGGGAGGCAATATGGCACAGACACAATAGGCCAAATAGCTTCATTTTACGCTGACGTTTTTATGATTTTATATAAGATTTTTTGTGGACAATAACTAGGAAGCATTGTGCTTGTCTGGAGATTTTGAGAGTAACTCAGCCAAAAGCCTATCCACATCAATAAATTGAGTCCAATACCGGTTTATTTAAAACATCTGGGCAGAACGCAGATGGCATCACATGCAGAAAAATAACTAATCAAGGTCTGAAGGAGCTTGAAGGAGACATAAAAGATATACATAGCCCAGACTCAATAAAAGAAGTAAAAATAGAAATTACACACCTTCAAAACTCCTTCAACAGGATTCTAACAACGTTCATGGGAGAGTTGTGTTCCATGGCCTAGAGGGTCAACAACCCAATTATAAAACAAAAAAGGAGCTCAAATCCATAAGAAAATCCAATCCCTCTGCTTAACTCTACATTCCTGCAGTCTGTTAATAACTGCCATGTGGTAAAAATATTATCGATTTCAACATATTTATGGCATGTGGAAATATCATTTCCTTTGCGAGATAGCAAAGTGGTCCGAAATGCAAATGGAGATCAGAGAACAATCTTTTTTGTCATAGAGAAGTGTCCAGTTGGTAACATCTGAAAACTCCTGAAGTGAGACGGTCAATTGAAGAAGATTGGAAATCGGCAGCATTTGAATCTCAATGGCATTATGAAAAGCTGAGATGCATTATTTTAGTCTACAACAACAACATCAACTTGCATTTATATAGCACCCCTCACGCTGGGCAATGAACCAGAGGGCTTGAAGTCTATTGCCCACAAAGGAATATTTAATTCCAAAAGTATCACTTATCTCCTAGGCTTTTGCTATTCCTCAAAGTAAATAATAACAACAACGCTTGCATTTGATATAGCATCTTTCACAATGGTAAGGATGTCTCAAAGCACTTCACAGGATTCATTGTAGTGAGCTGTACGTAGTCACTCTATTTTGTAGGTGAACAACACGGCATTTAAATTATAGGACAATAGCAAGGCATTCAGCCTATGTTAACATTGTTCATTTCCTGTGCCCTTTTATATTATTTTGCTACAAATACAGCACTTATCCACTTTCCTTTTTGAATGTTGTTGTAATATTTTCAATGTGGGGGTGGTGAGGAATACATAATAATGAGAAATATGGTTGTGATGGGTCCTGGTAGCTATGACACACAAAGCCACAGGCTTCATCGACAATTACTCAAATGGTAAATTCCTAGTCTCAGGTAGCTACTGAGGCAGCATTTGAATGGAGGTTAGTGATCCTCTATTCTTAGGCTTAAAGGCCATGACCTTAAAATTTAAGATTGTGTGGAATTTGAGAGAAAATTCTCAAATTCAAGCTTAAATTAGAGGCCAATTATTTTGGAGGGCAATTTTCCGCAGTAACTGAAAAAAAACAATTATCTGAAGCCAAAGCACATGAGAAATTTCAGGCCTGAGGTTTTCGATTTTAAAGGTAGAGAAAAATAAAATCAAACCACAATATTTTAGTATGGGAGCAGATGGATGGTCCATTCAAATAGTGACAGAATGTTGAGTTAAATGGTAGAGGGATGAAAGGCAGCAAAGAGTATGTTTTAGAGACAGCAAAGAGAAATACCTTTTTTAAGTAGAGGAGGAGTGGGTAAAATCTGAAAATTGCAGTTGTCTCTCTGACATTTGAGGTGTTTAGAAAGTTAAATACTTTGTGTGATTGATCAATTCCTCCTCCCTCAAAATATGTATTCTTCTTCTACAAGATAAATTGCCACCCAAATACCAGGCTGGTAAGTTTTGAAATTAAGAAATAGGCAGGTCAAGTGTCAAGCCTTTCAAAGATCAGAGTGATTGCTTATACTTTTGGGCCAATCGCACTCATCTATCACAGTACAAAGAAGGTATTACAGAATGGATTAGCAAAGAGCTGGACTAAACCCAAGAAAAAAATGTTTGTTAAGAGTCTTCATAGCTTAAGTGTAAATACAAAAATCACTTACATGCCCAAAGGCAATAATGATGAATTAGCTCAAAGATCACTAGATTTGGGTCACTTTCTCTATTCCCATTGCTTCACCACAGGTCACCTTTCAGAAGTAGTGTATTTAACTTTCATATGAAAGAGTACTGGAGCAGAACAACACTGATGGTGAGTGAAAGTATATGCACACCTTGATCTGGTTCCACTCAGTGAGAGCAGTAAACACTATTCGTTTACCTTGACCAAATGCTGAAACAGAGAAACTTTTAAATCCCCCCTTCCCCTCTCCCCATATCCCCAGCAGCAGGCTAAAGAATCAAAAGTGATCTTGAGGTCACAGAGATGACTGGATGTCAATTTTCTTCTACACCCTCATTTTAATTGTAGGGCTTCTGATCAAATTTATGTTCACTTACATTTACAAGCAAATGGGACGTTGGCTTCGTGTCTCACCCAAAGGATTACTGCACCAACTTCCACCATTTGGACTCCTTGAATCGAATATTAGATTGCTGGCCTTTCTGAATAAAGATCTTAGATTGAAGAGCTGTCTTAAACTTATAGTTAGAAACCAATAACCGTAATGGAGTTGATACAGTGGAATGTAGAATGCAACTTCAATTTGAAATAATAAAACTTACACACATACACAAACAGTTTGATTTATATCTTGATTTACATCTTTCTCCCACAAAATAAACAGTTAATCTGCTTTACAGTATATCCTATAAAGAGCTTTGAGCTGTCTCAACAAAGTGATAAAACGTTATATCAATGCAATTATTATTATTATTCTGTAACACAAAACCTTACAGCTAGAATGGCCAATCACATCCAGCCTTACACCCACATTATTTACCACAGAAGTTCATGTATACCTAACAGTTGTAGAAATAATAATTAAAATAATGAACTGCTTGGTCAATAACCTATTGGAAAAAAATCCAGATTTTTTTCCTTCAGCAGGTGGAGAGAATTTTATAGATTTCCTTCCAACTTGTGTGAATGGGAGGATCTTTAGACCAAACTATTCAACCCCTGCCTAGTTCTCAGAAAGGGTTCTCAAAAGAGTGAATCTCCAAAGTTTCCTCAGATAGAAACAATCCAAGAAGCTTGATCGACCTCACACATCCATTTCCGCAAAGTTCTAATCTCCAACCCCTCAAATGAATGTATGTCAATCAACCCACGTTATTATTCTGGCAAACCGTATTTGATTACACCAGAGATTACACCAGACTAATGTTGGAACCATACTGTCTCACCACAGGTATGCACGCATAGGGCTAGGCTCTGGAACTCCATCCCCCAGTGCCTTCGCCTCGCTTCCTCCCTTTCCTCCTTCAAGGCCGGTCTCAAGACCTTTCTCTTCGACCGAGCCTTCAGCTCCCCTCTCGACTCTCTACCCCCTCCTCGTTCCCTCCCTTCCCTCCCCTCACCCTGACCATTTCCCCCCAATGCTCGGATCCCGACCCAACTGTCCAGCGCCTTGGGACGTCCTCCCGACTTGAAAGGCGCTCTATAAGTGGAATCTTGTTGTTGTTGTTGTTGTAGGGCTAGGTTGGGTAGAAACTGATTCACACAACTGTGAAGCTCTGAGTCAGAACAATACAGCTATCTAACTCAATCTTTAAGCTTGCCAATTATGCATAGGAATCCCACCAAACCTTTCCCATTGATATTTACTTCTTCAACATAAATTGAATTCTGAATAGGTTCTTTTCTATTTTCATTTATTTCAAGCTGTGTGTGTGTGTGTGTGTGTATGTGTATCTCTCTCACACATGCTCTTTTTGCTAGAAACCACAATATTGCTAATGGATTTTCTACACATTCGATCGAAGATATGGAAGTTTAAAAGAAATACCTATTCAGATCTTGAATGTCTCCTTTGAAGAAAATGATGGTTTTATTTTTCAGGAGCCTTGAAAGTAATTATACTTAAAAACATTCAACAGTACTCATTACAAGCCCTCATTTGAACTTGTGTGATATAATTTTATTCTTATCATTTAAACCTTGTCACAATTTATTTACTGTTGTTCATTGTAAATCTATATTAACCATATACAGTTGATTGGAAGCATGTCATCCCTTACAAAGTTAATCCAAAATTAACAAGTAGTCGAAGAAAGGTTAAAACACCTTTTTCTAAAATAATTGAGAATGGGATATCTCAGCCAATGGATTGCATTACAGGAAACCCAATGATGTTCTAAGCCAAATTAACTTACTGTGTTGTTGATGACATTGTAGCAGAAAAAACAATATTCAAACAGCCAAATGAGACAGGAGATCATAATGAACTTGAATTTAACTCACTGCTGTAGATAGGCGGCCACATTAAATGGCTTCACAAACAGAGGACAAGCTAAGCCACAAACACTAACAAATTACATTTTTGTAGTGTTTTTTATGTCAGGAGGATGTCCCAAGGTGCTGGACAGTCAAGGATTTGGACCCGAGCTGGGGGATGAGATCAGAGTGGGGCGGAGGGCAAAGTAATATGGGGCTTTGCTGACTGAAAATGTTGTCTCAGCAGGAAAAATACATTTCGTGGATATGATTTCTTTTTATTTAGGCAAGACTCGGTTTTGGCTCCTCGCAAATAGCAGAGAGGAAGAAATATTTCAGCTAAATGAATGCAATGAATCCTTTGAGGAATGCAGTCCTACTTCAACCGAACAAAAATAAATAGGATTAAATGCTTTTGTTCCAAATTCCAAGAATATTTTGAATGACCCCCATTATGCACTGAAATAAAAGATAATGTTTTATTGCATATAAAATTATTTTGCGAAGTTTCCAGTGGAGTGAACAATAAGAGCAATGTGCAGACCATAAAAGATAGCATCCCTCAGATAAATTGTCTAATCGTTATCCTCCCTCTACATCTCCCTGTTTTTACAAACATCATGATGTGATCGACATCCTGACAAGTAAATAGTTCTCAAGTATCTTCTTAGCCAGCTCCAAGGAAGAGCACGAAAATGCAAAGAGATGTCTTGCCTTCCAGTCTGTGAAATACTTTTGTGGAAAACTACTGTTTACCACCCACAGTCTACTATATAAATTATTACATCTCTGCAGCTCCCAGTTAAAAAAAAAGGTTTTGATATTGGAACAGTACTACTTGTAGTATTTTAAAGAATACACCTGCTGTACTCAATATAATGGAACACAGATACGTTGTCCCAACAACAATAACAACAACAACAAAATTACATTTGTATAGCGCTTTCACGTCGGGAGGACATCCCAAGGCGCTTGACAGTCAGTGTTTCGGAGCCAAGCTGGGGGTCAGGATTGGAGAGGGTGGAGGGCGGGGGGGAAGCAGGATGATCGAAAGCACGGTTGAAGAGGAGGGTCTTGAGATGGGTCTTGAAGGAGGCGAGGGAGGGGGAGAGATGGAGGGACTGTGGGATGGAGTTCCAGAGGGTGGGGGAAGAGTGTCAGAATGCCCTCACTGCAATGGTGGGTCAGGCGAGGCGGGGGACGTGAAGCAAGCCGGAGCCTGATGAGTGGAGGGAGCGGGCAGGATGGTAGGGTGTTAGGGGGTCACAGAGGTAGGGGGGGGAGCAAGATCATGGAGGGCTTTTAAGTTGAAAACCAAGATTTTGAGGCCGACAAGCAGGGAGTTTGCATAGTCAAGCCTCAATGTTATGAATGCGTGTAGCTGGTTTTCGGAGGCCTGTCTTTTCCGAGACAGTGTCGGAGCCGGGCGATGTTGCGGAGGTGGGGGAAGGCAGAGCAGGTCATGACATGGACGTGGAGTAGAAAGGATAGTTGAGGGTCAAACAAAGTGCCAAGTTTCCAGACTGGCTTAATAAGGTGGAGTGTGCATCCATGGATGATGATCCTGTCAACGCCTGAGGTGTGGAGCCAATCGGTCTTGTTGACGTTGAACTGAAGAAAGTTAGCTCTCATCCAGGTCACAGCCCTGAGGAACGCCGCATGAGGCAGTGACGGGCCTAGAGGAGAAACTATTTGGGGAGATGAAGTGGAGGCATCTGAATGGAACACTTCTATTCAAAACTGTTATTGTAGCTTTGATGGAAATTGTTGACCTATGTCAAGTGATCATAGAAAATAAAAACACTCTATAATGGGCAAAGTGTTTACTGTTTCTCTCCTTTTGCTGTTTGCCTACAAAACATGCATGCAATAGAAACCCACTAACAAATAAAATCTGTTCCGATGATGTATATGTGAGGAAAAATTAAACAACATATTTGTTGTTTATGCCAGATCAGACAGCTACGATGCATGTAATCGTTTGAACAGTGACGCGTAGTACGGTTATAGGCTCACGTGAAGGTGCATCAGTCGTCCCCAAAAACTACGCATTTTGTGTGCAAGGAGGAAATTAGTACTTCCTCCCTCTTACTAAATTAATCTTTCTGTCTTTTAAAAAAATAGTGAGATGCGATACATCCTGATCTGCTGCTGATGTCATCACAACAACATTTGCTGTGCATCTAACCACCTTCAAACATCCTCACGCATAAAGGCCTTTGAAATTGAACATTGAAGTACATTTGTTATCTGCCAAACAGCATCATTGCAGGTTGTCTCATTTGCATGTGGCTTACCAAACACAAGCTTATTTCACTGTCAGTTTTCAACCTCGAAGAGATCTTATTTTTCCTCTCTTCAATACCACATCTGCAAAGCTATCCCCTGAATATCACTAAAGCTTGAGGTTGAGTCTCTTTCTTAAAAGATTTTTCAGAGTCACAGACGGAATGCGTTGACACCATTTATTGCTGCGAGTGGGTGCTTACCTTCTAGCCAGAGCTGCAATGGCCTTGCTCATGGTTCCTGTGGTAAACCTTCCTGTGTGATTATGAGGCTCAAGCACAAATGACGCCTTCATGACAGTTACAGCCCAAACAAGAACACATTCTGAAATAATTCTCCACCGGATGAAAAACATTAATGAATCTAATGATTAACCTCAACTAGATTTTAAACTACCATGACAGAGCGACAAAGCTAGAAATTAACATTAGTTAATTAATGGGTTCTTGGTTTTGAACATGGTAAGATCAATGTATACAGCATCAGTTCAGTAATTCCAAATCTTGATTGCAGTCTTTTTTTAAATGTGGTGTGTAATCTGATGCTGCAGTTCATCTGACAACATTCATAACAACAACTTGCACTTATATAGCGCTCTCCACATAAGGTAGCGTCTCAGAGTGCTTGACGGTGGCGGAGCCTGACTCGGCTGAGCCGGGGGGAAGTGACCGACCGTAAGCACGGTCGAAGGGGAAGGTTTTCAGGTGGTACTTGAAAGGGGGGAGAAAGGGGGCAAGGCGGAGGGATTGAGGGAGAGTGTTCCAAAGTTTCGGGGAATAGTGGCTGAAAGTGCGACCTCCGATGATGGGGTGGAGGGTGCGAGGGATGAGCAGGAGGCCGGTTCCAGTCGAGCGGAGGCGCCGGGTGGTGGATTGGGGAGTGAGGAGGTTGGAGAGGTAGGGAGGGGGCAGAGAGTGAAGGGATTTGAAAACAAGTGTGAGGATCTTGAAGTCGATCCATTCCGTGATGGGGAACCAGTGGAGCCTGGGACAGAGCTGGTGTGATGTGGGTACGGAGTTTGGTCCGGGTCAGTATGCGGGCGGCAGAGTTCAGAATGAGCTGATCTTTTGAATAGATGAGCTGGGGAGACCGGTGAGGGGAGAGATTGAGTAATCCAGGCAGGAGGTGATAAACACAAGCATGAGGGTTTCAGCTGTATTTGGGGTAAGGTACTGTCAGAGGCGGGCAATGTGGTGGATGTAGAAGACGGTGGTACTGGTCAGGGACCAGATGTGGGGAGGAAGGACAGCTGGGAATCGAACCGGATGCCTAAATTGTGCACTGGTTCGGTGAGTGTGAGGGAGAGCCCAGGGAGGTTGAGGAGTTCAGATCAGCAGGAGTAAAGACGTTGACAGGAGCCAAGGAGTATGGTTTCCAACTTGTCCACATTCAGCTGCAGGAAGTTTACATTCATCCAGGCCCTGATGTCTACCGGACAGGCTGATAGAACATCGGCGGACCTGGAGTTGGGACTGGAGGAGGCAAAGTGGATTTGTGTGTCATCCGCATACATGTGGAAGTTTACCCCCTGTCTGCAGATGACATCGCCCAGAGGGAGCATATAGATAAGGAAAAGAAGAGGGCCAAGGATGGAGCCCTGGGGTACTCAGCAGGTGACTAGGTGGGGGCACGAGGAGAATCCATTTGCCGAGTTGAAATGGAGGAGGTTGGTTACGTAGGACTCTAACATGCGAGTGCGATCACACTAAGGTGGATGATGGAGGAGAGGTGGTGGAGGAGGATGGGGTGGTCGACTGTGTCGAATGCGGTAGAGAGATCCTGGAGATCCTTGATCAAGATCAAGAACACAGGATATGACCTAATTAACATACGAATTCACATCATTTGTACTGTATAGGAACGCATCTCACTAAGACACATTTCACAATTACCATTTCCTGCTACACAAGTACAAAAAACAGCCATTTGACAGACTGTAATTCGATGTCTAATGCAAAACATGTTAACAAATTTTCTAAACCTCCCATTACAAGATTTTATTTCGACTGTACCAAGCATGAACATCTGAAAAAGCTTGCAACCAGCACAAATCTCATTAAAATGCTCCCTACAGCACCTTGTTTTTGTCTGCCAGTATCTAAAGTTTCTCTAACAGGTTAAGATCAAGAATCAAGGCACTCTGAGGGAAATGGGCTGGGGAGCAAAGCAGATCAGAATGTAGGGAGATACCGGAGCATGAAGGGATTTGAAGACCGAGTGTGCGGGCGGGCGGGCCTTCAGCCTCTTTGCCCCCACCCTCAGGAACTCCATCCCGCAATCCCTCAACCTCGCCTCCTCCCTTAAGACCCGTCTCAAGACCCTCCTCTTCAACCTTGCCTTCAGTCATCCTCCTACCCCTACCCTCCCCACCCTCCACCAGCTCCTCCTCAGCCAACTGCCAGCTCGGCTGCAGATCCCTGACTGTCCAGCCCCTTGGGATGTTCTTCTGACGTGAAAAGCGCTGTACAAATGTAATTTGTTGTTGAGGGTGAGGATCTTGAAATCGATCTGTTCGGTGATAGGGAACCAGTGTAGCCTGGCAAGAACTAGTGTGAAGGGGTGTGGAGTTTATTGGCGGTGAGTATGTGGGCGGCGGTGTTTTGGATTAACTGGATTTGTGGATAGCGGAGCTGGAGAGACTGGCGAGGAGTGCACTTGACCAGTCAAGGTAGGAGATGACGAACACCACCTGAGAATGGCACAACTAAGTATATTGTTTTGTCTGAGTATATTTAAAATGCTTTGCTGTGTAGTAACTTGTGTTGGATTCATCGTGGATTTAGGTGTTTCACAATGTCTGGTGCCTTTTAAGTGAAGAGATTTTCTCTGGACTACAGGAGCTTAGGGGCACCCACAAACACTCCATCGGTACTTCCAGGCAATGTCTCCATTCACACAGCATGGAAACATGCACTTAAATCTCACAATAATTATGTTCACCACACAGTATAAATTGAGAAGAAAATGCACAGAATCATTAGCTTAATAGTAATTGTAAACCTGCTTAGAATTGAAGTGTCTCTACAATTCTCTTACAATATAAACCTTGGCACTGAAAGATTTCAGTTTAATACCACTTGTAAATACGTGTCCATCCTACTTTGCCTTCAATTTTAATTAACTGACTTTTTATTGTAAGCTTATGGTGGAGACTGGCAAAGCTGTTTTTCTTACCGGGGTAGTTTAACAAATGGTTCAATGCATCCATCTGCAATCTGCCAAGGAGATGAAGGAAGACAGTTCCTATGAGAGTAGCAATATTTCAGTTATTTCACTTAATAAAAACACACTGAAGCCGCTTATGGTTTCGATAAACTATTTAAAACATGGATTAACAATTGATACAGGATTCATGTGAAGACCTGCGCTACGTTTTCATTGACAACTGAACGGAGTTGTAAAGCAAGCAAATGCTGCTGAGCCAAAAGGCTGAGATTGGCTTTGCAGGGCAGCTCAAACAGCTGTAAAATTCCATGATCTAGTTTGATTTCCTTTCTGCCATCATGAGTAAGCAACGGTATCTGCATTGAAATCCCCCTCATTCATGCCGAATATCATTCCTAGGCTTTGAGCCAGCTCCCAACTGACGTCACAATGCACATCAGGAACACAATGTGCTGGCGACAACCAAAGAAAAGGCTATATTAAAGGAGGAAGGACCCAGTAAAAAGTGACAGGATAAATTAAATAACCCAAAGTTAATTAGTGACTATTGTCATGGCATTGTCTTCCTACTAGACTGCTTCTGACTGCGAACTACAATCCTGTCTGCTGTACGTGTCACCACACCCTAAGCGGGAACACAGGTTTATAGAGTTAGCTGCATCATCACTTAATTAGAGCCAAGCAATCAAACTGGAGCTATGACCTGGACAATGCTGAGTCAGTGTGCAAGGAAAATCCAAGGTTGCATCAGATCGCAGACAGAAACTTTTATTTTATTATTCATATCTGCGCAAAGAAAGCTGAGGATAATGCCCAATCTAGAAGTTTAATAATTAACTCGTCCTTATTTATTTTGTAAGTTTACTTTGCAGTGAGTAACCTTGAAAGGGAAAAGCCTTAAAGGGATATTACAAAGGAGTTTTACCTAACGATCTTCTTTTGTATTAAAAAATATCTCAGATATTGTCATTGCAGTTCCCCTGCTATTATTTTCGCTAATACTCATTTTATATTCCTAACCCGAATTCTGCAAATGCAGTGTGAAAGAGAAAGCAGTGCCATATTGTGGAGCTCTGGGTCCTGTACCTTGCCTGTAAAAATTAGTTTTCCTAAGGCAACAGTAAACAGAAGCTGATTGAATTCTCAGTCGGGCCTTGCTGGATAGTGAGGAAAAACTGGGATGTTGTATATTTCAAGTTGTTTCCAGAGAATGGATTGACTCTGGAGACAAACTAGTGTGAACATGTTATCAGTCAATACCAATTTGAATTAGTCCGTAAATTGGCCCTTTTAAAATGGGCCATTCCTACAGCCTTGGGTTTAATGTGTTTTAAATAAGTTGGGATGTATCAAAAGATCAATAGCAAGCCAAAATAGTGGGGTATCCTGCCTCTGTATAAATCATTGGTGAGACCACACTTAAGAGTACTGTGTACAGTTCTGGTCGCCGCAATACAAGAAGGACATACATCGAGAAGATACAGAGTAGGGCAACCAAAATGATTGAGGGAATGGAGGGACTGCACTATGAGGAGCGACTCAGTAAATTGGGCATGTTCACGCTGGAAAAGAGAAGATTGAGAGGCGACATGATTTCTGTCTTTAAGATTCTAATGGGGCTAAACAATATAGATGATGACAGGCTGTTTCAACTTGTCCAGAATAGAAAAACCAGAGGACACAGCCTGCGATTGAAAGGGGGTAAGTTCAGAAAAAATCTACGCAAACACTATTTCAGTGAGCGAAGAGCGAACCTGTGGAACAAGCTCCCTGGGGAGACGGTTGAAGAAGGAAGTGCTGATTCTTTCAAACACAGATTAGATACTTTTCTTTTAGGAAATAAAATTATGAGATATAGTACATAAGTAGTTCGGGACATACGTGCACCTACTGCCAGGAAGGTGGAAAGCAAACTGGACGGATCTTGGTCTTTTTTCGTTCAGCATTTCTTACGTCCTTACATTCTTATGTTTTGGGGACCAGAATGGGGAATGGGGTACGCAGTAACCCACAGTAGTCTGACCAGAACACGACACAACTTCAGTGTGCTTTTGGTGGATTTAAATTCAACTGAGTTGATATCCATTTGTTTTATTCATCACAAGATGCAATACTACACAATATTTAATACTGCAATATTTAATAAGCGTCATTAAAAATTCACCTCAATTGAAGCACTGAATTGGTCATTTGCTTGTATCAGCTCCAGTAATGTACTGTACTAAGATCGCATAAACACTTCTGTTTACTTTGCATTTTCTGGTCACCATCGCCACCTGGAGGAGTTTTGTGTTCAGGAATGTACGCTGGTAAATTAGGAAAAATAACAGAGCACACAACACAGACCAGTTTTCTTTCTTTGCTCTCTCTCCCCCTAATGATTGAATGATATTACTGCAGAAAGTCAAATGGCGGGTATTATATGAACGTTTCATTAAGTTTCACCCACAAAATATACATCCAATTCACTTAACAGTACACTTTGTGAAACGCTTTGTAGATGTCTCAATGATGCGATAAAGCGCTACATCAAATGCAAGGATTATTATTATTTATTAGATTTCTCCATTTACAGCAACAACAACAAAATTACATTTGTATAGCGCCTTTTCATGTCGGGAGGATGTCCCAAGGAAGATTTAGAAGATTATCAAGAACAGATTAAGGCAATCACATTTTGATTTCAAAAGAAGCTTGAGTAGTGTAAATACAAGTTTTCTTGAAAATTTCCTTGTGTAAGGAAAAATGCTCCTAAGTTTTTTGAAGTGTTGTGGCAGCCAACAATAATTCAACTCCACTTTTCACCATTCAATAGTTGTTCAAAAATGATTCAGTTCAGATTAGCATTCTGAAACAGAACTATTTCAAACAAATAACGTCCAGCTCAACAGTCACAAACAAACAAGCAGCAAATTATTAAAAATACATAATTAAAACAAAATTAAAATTCCAAATTAAAACAAAAGTTGTACTGTATTTGGAGACTGACATTTCTGTGAAATCTCACCAAAATTAGTTTGATATTTCCGCAGGAAGAATAGTCTGTAATATGCTAAAAGTATGGATCAGTACACTGCCATGTTGATATATTTTACTCAGTATTGATCACAAAACAGATATACCTAGATCTGTTTGGTGTGATAACAGAAGCCCGAGTCCATTGTAAGTGAACTTGACCTGGCAATGTACAACAGCAGCCTCTTAAATAGTTTTGCCAGCCATTTTTCTTGGCCCTTCATTTATTTGTGTTTAACCAACTTTCCCAACAGAATATATTTGTACTAACCATTGAAACATTCTGACAAGAGCGCCATTGATAAATGAAAGCGTCGCTTTCTTCCTGCTTTCAAGAAAGCACTTAGCTAATTACATTATAAATGCAACAGAATCTCATTATATACAGTCATCATGGATTTAATGAACCATGTCAGTAGATTGAGTTTTACTACATTATTTGTTATTTGCCAAATTGAAAGATACAGTACTGATTGTAACCCAATAATTTGAAAAAAAGTGAGAATTAGCATTTTTTAAAATAAATATATATTTCTATAGTCTAGTAATATTTTTACTGGGGAGGAGAAGTTTAGAGGGCTACGGGGAGAGAGTGGGGGAGTGGGATTGAACTGAATAGGTCTTTTCAAAGTGCCGGCACAGACATGACGGGCCAAACGGCCTCCTTCTGTGCTGCATAATTCTATGATTCTATGATACTATAATCCTTTCCCTCAATTCCCATCTCACAAAAGATGCACAAAATATATCTGCCTCAGAATCCCTAGTCTTCCTTGTGAAGAACCTGACTTGTACTAAAAGCTTTCTGTGTTGTTATTTTCTGGCCTGTTTAGATTCCACCAGTTCAACAACAACAACAACAAAATTACATTTGCATAGCGCCTTTCACGTCGGTAGGACGTCCCAAGGTGCTGGACAATCAGTGTTTCGGACCCGAACAGAGGGTCAGGATCGAGGAGAGTGGAGAGCAAGGGGGGGAAGGGCAGTGACTGAAGGCACAGTCAAAGAGGGTCTTGAAGGAGGCAAGGGAGGAGGCGAGGCGGAGAGACTGCGGGATGGATTTCCAGAGGGTGGGAGCAGACTGGCTGAAGGCCCACCCTCCAATGGTGGGGCAAGCAAGACGATGGATGTAAAACAGGCCGGAGCCCGCTGAGTGGAGGAAGCGGACAGGTTGGTAGGGGGTTAGGAGGTCACAAAGTTAAGGGGGAGCAAGACCATGGAGGGCTTTGAAGGTGAGGACCAGGATCTTGAACTGTATCTTCTGTGTGATGGGAAGTCAGTGGAGTCGGGCGAGGATGAGGGTGATAGGGTCATGGAGTCTTGTGCGGGAGAGGACATGGGCTGCAGAGTTCTGGATGACCTGCAGCCTATGGAGAGAGGAGTTGGGGAGGCCGACAAGCAAGGAGTTTGCATAGTCAAGCCTGGTTATTATGAATGCATGTATGAGGGTCTTGACGGCCCGTAGTGTGAAACAGTGGCGGAGCTGGGCGATGTTGCAGAGGTGGAGGAAGTCAGAGTGGGTCATAGCACAGATGTGGGGTAGAAAGGATAGTTGAGGATCAAACAGGTTCCGGACTGGCTCAGTGAGGTGGAGTATGCATCCATAGATGGTGATGCTGTCAGTGCCTGATGTGTGGAGGTGCTGACGGGAACCAATTAGGACTTGATGTCTGACAGACATTCTGTCAGGACAGCAGTGGTCCTGGAGTCAAGGGTGGAGGCAGCGAGGTAGAGTTGAGTGTTATCTATATACATGTGGAGGTTGACCCTATGTCTGTGGATGATGTCACCAAGAGAGAGCATATAGATATTGAAGAGGAGTGGACTAAGGACAGAGCCCTGAGGAACGCCGCACTACATGGCTCGGGGGCTGGAGGAGAATCAGTTTATGGAGATGAAGTGGAAACGGTGTGAGAGGTACGATCTGAACCAGTCAAGGACAGAACCATGAAGATTGAGATGAAAGGAGTGGTGGTGGAGGAAGATAGAGTGGTCAATAGTATCGAAGACAGCAGAGAGGTCAAGGAGGGATCCCTGGTCGCAGATGAACAAAATATCATGTCACTTTGACCAGCGCTGTTTTTGTGCTGTGGGCAGTGTGGAAACCCAAATGGAGGGGTTCATGAAGGGAGTGGTGGGAGAGGAAGGAACGAAGCTGGGAAGCAACAACTCGTTCCAGGACTTTGGAAAGGAAAGGGAGGTTGGAGAGGGGCCGGTAATTTAAGAGCAGGGATGGATCCAGTGAGGGTATTTTAAGGATGGGTGTGATGACGGATGTTTTTAAAGGGATGGTAACGGTACCAGTAGACAGGGAGAGACTTATGATGAGTGTGAGTAGGGGGCAAGGAGATGGAGCTGGGAGGTAAGGAGAGGGGTAGGGATGGGGTCGAGAGAGCAGGTGATTGGATTCATGTGGGTTATAGTGGTGGTGAGAGAGGAGGGGGAGAAGGTTTGAGGGTGTGGAGGGAGGGATGGGTAGGGGCAAGAGATGAGCAAGAGATGGGGAGGGGATAGGATTCGGAAGGGCAGAGGCAGCTGAGTGGATCCCCTCGACTTTGGTTTTGAAGAAGTCCAGCATCTCCTCGCAGTTGAACTGTAATTACAGGCCTTTACCAATGCTGCTTTTCCGCCAGGCAATTGAGGTGCAGAAATATAATGGCTATTTGTGTTTACCAATACAAACTACTGGCAAGCTTTATGATATAGTATTTATCCAGCATGTCCCAACCTTCCTATTAAAAGTTACATACTAGGTATGTATCCCTCCATCTCGCTCCCTGTCTTCAAATCTTTCATCAAAACTCTCGTTAACCTATCTTTTGCTTTTAGATATTGATTGACCTGCTGTTCATTTTCATAATTTTTTTAACTTTATTTCACGATTTCCAGCTTTTCTTAAATGTTCTTAATCGAATGGCTCTTTGTTTTCTTTTTTTAAAGAAAACTAAGAACATAATGAGAATCATGAAAATCCCACAAGATGGCAGTATGTGCACAAATTGAATTTGAAGGAACATTCACGAATGAAATGATGTCATTCCACTCTTCCATAAATAAGAGTATTTTATTTTCCCAGTTGTTACCTTCAGAATTCCACTTTATTTGGGCTGTTGCAGGTCCCCTTCACCAATCCGGCTAAGAATGTATGCGTAGCTACTGTAAATCCTTCTTGTGGAACATTCAACAAGGTTTGTGATAAAGGGTGTGTTAGGGTGGTCCAAGCTGAACGAGCAGTGGGAAAGTTCGCTGAACAGCAACATCAATGGCAAGCTATTTGGTTTTAGCTGGTTAGACTCCAGCAGTTACCCCTACACACACTCTGGGGTCCCCAAGCCTTGGTTCTTGCCAACCTGCTCCTAATACTTTCCGGAATTAGGACAGTAAGATGTACCCCACCAGAGAGAGAGTGAGCATTCTAACAATCTATCTCTGGGATTTCCATGTGTAGGTGGGATGCATGGAAATTTCAGCTTGGTTTGGATACTATTAAGCACGGTGATGGGTTTTCGCATATGTCAGACACCCGGCTGACCAAAAAAAGTCTTTTGGAAGATAAAGCAGCGGTGTTAATTGTTTAGACATACTATTGATCTACCTGTTCCATCTGAGTGATTTTCACACCCTGACTGTGGATAAATGGACTGTGAAATCATCTCTACAAATCAATACTCCTAAATTAATTCAATTATGTTATGGTGCAGAATCAATGTGTGACACCATTGACCAAGGTTGGTTAAAGACTAGAAATTATTATTCTACCTTTGAAATAATAACAACAAAATTACATTTGGATAGAGCCTTTCACGTCTGGAGGATGTCCTAAGGCGCTAGAAAACAAATAATTAATGCTAATAGTAGTTACTGTAAAGGTTACAGAAAAAAATATTCTCCATGGTTGAAATCTGTCACAAACTGCTGTTGAAGCAAACTCCATAAATTCTTTGAAAAGGGAATTGAATAACAATGAATATTGAAACTGTCCTGCTTCAAGACCTTCCTCTTTGACCGTGGTTTCGGTCATCTTTCCCCCCCCATTGCTTCCATTTCAATTCGGGTGCGACCCTTCGAGTGTCCAGCACCTTGGGATGTTCTCCTGAAGTGAAAGGCGCTGTATAAATGTAAATTTGTATTGTTTTGTAAGAGTAGGATTAGGTGCTTGAAATGAAGTGAAACAGTAGCCAGACCTTATGGACCATCTATTTCTGTAACTACTGCCAAATACCTTCATATGGTGTTATTATTGCCTATTAAGGTCTCAAACTTATAATTGTTGGATGTCTTTTAAGGTAAATGTGTCTGACAATGGAATATGGGAATAGGGTTGATCCTCTGCGGCAGATTTGTTCCTGAGCCAGACGGGTCAAGAGTTAAGTCACTGTTGATGACAGACCAGTTAACCTGGCTTGACAGCAGTACTTAGAAAGTGTGGAGCTGTTACTGGGGGGTAGGGATTCTTCCTTTCAGCTCCTGTTAACTCTAAAAGTCAAAGCTGTAACAAATAAGGTGGACAAGTACCTCAAAACTTCCCAGACAATGCTCATGATGGCACAACTAAATGATTTTAGCTCATTAAACTCCATCAGTATTCCAACACACACCTTAAGTCCCCAGAGTTTGACACTTTCCAACCTGCACCTAATGCATTCCAGAATTAGTTAAATAGAGTGTATACTTCTGGGAAATGTGTGTCCACTCTTTGCCAAACAAAGAGAAATTTCCATGTCGAGATGGAATGTGTGTGGTCAGTCAAGTTTTGCTATCCTTATGCGTGGGGATGGGGTTCCATATGCATCAGAGACACAGCTCATCCAAATAGATTGCAAATATTTTTAATATTGAAATGACAAAATTCTGTATACAGTATCACTTTCAGAACTGTAGCCCATGTTCTGATTGAAAGTGTAACTTATGGTAAGATCTAAAAATATTGTTGGCCACCAGCCAAGGCAGACATTTCATGAGTGAACTTGTACATCTCAAAACATTATGCTTAAGAAACAGCTGCCTGGTGATTTCAGTATTTGATCAAGTGCTTGCAGGTGTGAAACATTACAAAGGCTGACTTTTAGAAAGCTTCCAACTTCCAACGCATGGGCTATAGTTGCTCTTGAAATATACCAAACAGCTCATAAATTTTCAATATAATGGAATTTCCCAAAGCTGTATAACAGAAGCAAAATAACAGTCTTCTGTCATACTGCAGTAAAAATACAGTTAACATTCCTCTGTGAATATATTGTCAGTGGTCCAGTCATCAGAAGAAAAGTAATACCTAAAGGCAACATGAAACAATTTCAATATGATTAACAATACGTCAGAGTATTTCATTGCAGCAGCAGTGAGATGCGTGTTCTGTTAGGAGCAAATATTTGTTGAAGAACAAGTTTCCAATCTTTGCTGCGCTAACAAGAGGGAAACAGCCTGTTCTTATACACCTTCTAGCAGTTGGTTATGGAGTGCCACATTCTTAGCCGAGGAACGAGCATAGTAATGAGAAAAACAAATTATCTTGAAAATGAGAACATCTTTATTTGGGCTGTTCAAGTTTTATCATGTCGTTGAGATGTCTCGAAGCACTTCACGTGATATCCTGCATTGTAAAGTGAATTAACTGTAATACTTTGTGGGCAAAAGTGCCAGCACGGAAGGCGAATATGCTGCAATATTTTGTAGGCCAAACCCAAATCTGCCAAAAAAAACACACAAAACCCAACAGCGCATTTGACTTCGGCGCTGGCACTTCTCGGTGAATAATTCAAGCGCAGAAACTGCACAAAGGATAGTTAGTAACTGGAAGTTCTGCGAAAAAAAAACTGCAGCTCTTCCCATGAGGGGCCAACGAGTGGTGGTGAAACCAAATCCAGTGCCAGGAACCCAATCCCTGACAGACCTGTCCATCCCCATCACCCCATAACCCCCCCCCCTCCCTCCCCCCATCCCCCTCCCTCCTCATATCCCCTCCCCCATAACCCCCTCCCCCCATATCCCCTCCCCCATAACCCCCTCCCCCCATATCCCCTCCCCCATAACCCCCTCCCCCCATATCCCCCTCCCCCCATATCCCCTCCCCATAACCCCCCTCCCTCCTCATATCCCCCTCCCCCATAACCCCCCCTCCCCCCATAACCCCCCTCCCCCATATCCCCCTCCCCCATAACCCCCCCTCCCCCCCCCTCCTCATACCCCCCCCCATCCCCACAGCACAGGCCCAACGTGAGGCTCTGCTCCTCCACCTGACGAGTCCCCGGTTAGAAGTGATCACGATTGCGAGATGAGGTGTTCTACATATTTTTTTAATATATACGTACGTACGTACATATAATATATATGTGTGTGTATTTATATGATATGACTCTATGTTACATCCCAGTAAAACAAGACCTGCCGTTGGGGTTCTCAACCCCGACGCCCAACCGCCCGGACCCGCCGCCGCCTCAGACAGCCGGCAGAGCGCGGAGCACGCCGGGTAACCGCCTCCCCCCCCACCCCCTGCTCTGGACTACAAATCCCAGCAGCCTTTGCACGACTCTCCTCCTCCCCATCAACTCCGGGACCGGGTGCGTGTGTGTGTGGGGGGGGAAAAAAAAGCCGACGCTGTAGTCGTAGGACGACGACGGCCTTGCCTTCTGCCGCAGCGCATGCCGGGATCCGTAGTCCCCGCTGGGCAGCAGGAGGGTGGTTTATGGGACGCGAAGACTCCAACTCCCGAGATGCGCCGCGCGGAGTTGGGGGTGGTGGTGGGGGGAGGCTGCCAGGTCTCGTGACGCGATTGGTCGGACGGCCTGTCAATCAGGAGGAGAGTGGGCGGGCGGACGGGAGGGAGGGAGGGGGGGGGCGGCGAGAGGAGGAGAGGAGGCGGGAGGGTTGGAGGAGAGTCGCTTCCGGTCTGTCGCCTGAAAGCGAGCGAGCGGTTGATGCGCGGAGTTTGAGATGAAGCGGTAGAGAGAGAGAGAGAGAGAAGAGAGGAGAGGAGAGGAGAGAGAGAGAGAGGAGGAGGAGGAGGAGGAAGAGAGA
This sequence comes from Callorhinchus milii, assembly GCF_018977255.1. Taxonomy (NCBI): domain Eukaryota; kingdom Metazoa; phylum Chordata; class Chondrichthyes; order Chimaeriformes; family Callorhinchidae; genus Callorhinchus; species Callorhinchus milii. The sequence continues at coordinate 10,258,856 of NW_024704759.1, read as the reverse complement.
GGGAGGAGAGGGGATTCAGCAGCGCTACCGAGGCCCGCGGGAGGGGGGTGAAGGGGGGAAAACGACTCAGCGGCAGCAGCAGCAGCAACGACAGCGACGCCGCCGCCGCCGCCGCCGCCATGGAGTACCAGTTCGCGGAGATCGACAAATACGGCAACTGGCCGACCCTGTACCAGGTGTGTGTGTGACTGAGTGAGTGTGTGAGGGTGGGAGGGTCAGGGAGTGCGCCCCCCCCCACCCACCACCCCCCACCACCCCTCCGCGAGGGCTTCGGTCGGGTCTCGGGCTCTTCTCTCGGCAAAGGAAACGCAGGCCGCGGAGTGCGGGGAGTGCGGGGGAGAGGAGGGGGAAGTCTTGAGTGAGTGAGTGAGTGAGTGAGAGAGAGAGAGAGTGGGAGCGGGAAGCGTGAGGGGGAGAAAGAGAGAGTGAGGGAGAAGGAGGGAGGGAGGGAGAGAGAGAGAGAGAGAGGGAGAGAGAGAAAAAAATAAGGAGGAATTCCCGCCTTATCCCGGGATCCGCGGGATTCATCGTCGTCGTGAGGCGTTCGAAAGCCGAAGCCCCGGGGCTGTGTGTGTGTGACACAGACACAGAGAGAGGGAGAGAGTGTGTGGGAGAGGGAGTCAGTCCCACGTTGTTGGGGGGGGGGGGGGGAGGAGGGGGGAAGGGGAGGGGGGAGGGGGGGGTTTGTCAGGGCTGTCAGTGGCCACTTAAGTAAATTGCTTCGCAGCCCCAAGAGACGAGACGTACAGTCAGTCACGTTATGTGTACAGTCCCGGGTGGGCTCGGGCCATTCGAGTCAGTCACCACCAACCCCCAACCCCCACCCCCCCCCCCACCACCAACCCCCCACCCACCAACCCCCACCCCCCCCCCACCACCAAACCCCGGGATAAGTGTAAAGGAGACAGACAGAGAGAGGGAGACACACACACACACAGAAGCTCGTGGAAATACCGAGAGCCTCATTCAATCAATCACCTCCCACCCTCTCTTCCACACACCCCCCCCCACACAAGCCCACACACCCCCCACACACACACCCCCACACACACACCCCCCACACACACACCCCCACACACACACACCTCCCACACACACACACCCCCCACACACACACTCCCACACATCTAACAAAGAATAAGTCCCATCGGCTTGTCTGTGTGTGTGTGTGTTTTTCTTTTTTTTAAAAAAAAGAGAAAAAAGCTTTAGTTTTCAGAAGTTGTGTCTGCCTTTCCTTCCCTTTCCTCTGCTGTCCTTTCTGTCCCCCCCCTCCCCAATGCAATCCGGTTTGTCAGCCCATTATTGGCTCTGCACTGAGCAAACGTGGAATTTTTAAAACGCGTCTCACCAGTCGAGGGTTAAAACCAACAACATTGGTGATCGTGTGCAGTTCTCTCTCTCTCTCTCTCTCTCTCACGGGCTCTGCTGCTCTTTCCTGTACCAAACTGGACTAGATTTTAAATCGATAACAACCGAACCTTCTTTTTTTTATATAGAAAAAAAAGTGAGGCGATAGTTTGTACTTTTATTTTGTAAAAGTGTGGATAACAATGAGTTCGACCCCCTCCCCTTTTCCAATCCTGTTTGATGTTTGACGCCGCTTAGGGTTTGTGGACGAGGTGAAAGCAATAATTTGAAATTCTTACTCCTCACTTTTTCTTTAGAAAAGGAAAGCATAAAGCCCTGTCGTGTTCACAATCTGTACTGACCATGCATACGGGTTTGCAAGACTGACCCCGGGGCATTATTCTTTGCAATGGTCCTTAATGTGGTAACATTTGTCGGGGATAAGTGTGAAAGAGTGCCGCAGTCTGAATTTTTCAAGGCTTTAGACATATTCTGTCATAGGGCCCTGAGCAATCAGATACAGAAACATTCATGGCAGCGGAAACTGAAAGTGAGTCAGGTAATGAATATTGGTATATGCATATTGAAGTCCTGTTGAATTAAGCATTATGGTTAGCTTTTTGTACCTATGAGATACAAAACTTATTTGAAATAGCAATGTTACTATTTTTGTGCTTTCTGCAGGATATGCAGGGAGGGAGACAGTTTTAGTTGCATAGCATAGTGTTATACCACAAAGAATAGATGTTGATGATGACACTCTAATGTCTGCCTCTTGTTCAATGCTGCTCCAACTATGTACTCACTATGTACTTGCTGTTAATTTGCCGTATTTGTAGTGCCATCTAAAACAAGCTTGATAATGATTTTGGACTTTGTTGACTAACCTTTCTTAGGAATGACAGTATAGGAAGAGGACATGTGGTCAATGGAGCCTAAGGTGGTGCTCGCTCAGCAAACTCATGCTCTTTCTTTGTCTATCAGCCTTCATCAGTTGGTAGCACTCTCACCTTTGAGTAAGAAGGTTGTTAGTTCAATATAAACGACTTTGAACTTAGTCTACGCTAATAATCCAGTGCAGTGCGGGGTTGTGCTGTATTGTTGGACAGAAGAGATAAACTGAGATGCCCTCTGCCTGTTCAGGTGGATGTTAAAGATTCAACAGCACTATTTGAAAAGTGAAGGGGAGTTTTTCATGATTTTCTGTCCAACAATCCCTCAAATAAAATTGCTTCATGCATGTTTGTGAGACTGTGTGCAGATTGGCTGTCACATTTGTTTGCAGAATACAGTCATTAAAATGACTGTTAAAATGACTGCACTTTGAAATATATCCTATAAAGCGTTTTGAGGCATCCGTTCAGCGTGAAAGACGCAATATCAAATGTAAGGATTATCGTGATTAGAGCTAGCTATTCTAATTCCAATTCCCTGTTATTTGCAGTGCCTTAATAATGTTTGAATTGCATCTTTAAAAAAGACTGACAGAACATGTACCTAAGCTGAATTAAGTTCAATATGAACGTCATACTGTAGTAAAACTAAGAGGCTGAATGGATAGGGTAGAATTTCCTATGGGGAAAATTGAAATAGAGTTGTTAATATTAGTCAACTCACTGTTGGCCATTTTTAGACAGCGTGAGGTGATAGGTGGCGATGTGAACAGGATACTGGTTTGAAGTGTCAAATTGGTTGAATTTGAATCCCCTCAACTGGTGCACAATGCTCTCTCAGCTGAATTTGGAGCACTGCTGTCGAGGCGCAATATGAAATGGGTAGAGGGTAGTTTTACCCATAAAATTGGTTGAGGCCAAGACAATGGATTCATTTAAGAAATTGTTTTTGTAACAGGAAGACAGTAGAGGTTTGTATTGTGGAAGGATGAGATCAAATAATAATAATCCTTGCATTTGATGTACCATAACACGTCGTTGAGTCTCAAAGCACTTCACAGGATATATTGTAGCGTGCAGTGACTGTATTTTGTGAGGAAAAATGCGGTAGCACAGCAATGTCCCACAAACATTCATGGAGTGAATGACCAATTTTATTTGGTCAAATAGTTCCAGAAATAGTTCAGACTTGTCTTTTGATTTTGGGAATAATTGTTGGAAATATTGGCCAACAATCCTTCCAAATCAAATTGGTCACTCACTTCATGGCTGTTTGTGAGATGTTGCTGTGCGCAAAAGTGTCTGCCACGTTCGATTACAAAATATACAGCCATTAGCCCCATACAGTGTATCCTGTGTAGCGCTTTGAAACAGCTCAATGGTGCAATAAGGCACCATATCAAATGCAAGGATTCTATATATTAAACAGTTTCTTAAGCTTGATGTTTTCATTGCATTGACGACATGTTCTTGTAGAACAGATAAGTGTTCTGTATATAGTGGAATTATTGTTTCAGTCTGCTTACGTAAGATACTTGCCTGAGCATCATTCAGCAGGCGAGCCAAAATTGCATTGACTCACAATAAACTATTTCTATTGGGAGTTTCCTGTAACAACGCTCCTCATGTAAGTGCAGCAATAATCTTGCTAGAAGAGGTATTTTTCGCAACTCACAATGCTGATGGCATTGCTGTTTTACCGTTCAATGTTAAACATCGCCATTGAGGTGCAAAAAGCTGGAGCAACTGAAACCAGTAAACATTCGCAACAGTAATAGTTGCACAGTTCTGTCCAATAATGCTACATCAGGCAATTTCTGTCGGGGTGGACAAAAAGTAGATTCTAAATAATTCTGTCCTACAGAGTTCTACCAATATAAATGTCACTTGTTCTCACCTCTTGATGTAAAAACATGTTTCAGTTACAGTAACATACATAGTAACATGCAAACAACACCTACATGTTTGGCAATCTCTTAACTGTATGAAATTGTAAGTGGCTACTGTTGTGCAAACTTTGTGTAATTCCAGTCTTCCCCCCCCCCCCCCCCCAAAGTGATATACATATAGCAGTGCATTTGTTTTGACAAACAGCCTACACTTTATATGTAGGAAGCTCTATGTTCCACTTATCTGGTTACACGCATATCTACAGATTGTGGCGATATTGATGAAACTTGGATTGATATTTGTTTCGTAATTTTTATGTAAGTAGCAGTGATACAGAATCTTCTCTGTCATTCATAGCAGCACTAATAGCACCAGCACACCGCACTGAGGCATGCTGCTTGCATTTTGGTAGCAAGCACAATATTAGGGCACTGCCTTGCTTTGAAACTCAAGAGTAGCACAATGCATGTGTCAAATGTAATCATGCAAACGAATTTGTGGGCTGGCCTGAGTTTTTTGGGAAACTGAAGAGTTCAGGTAACTTGTCCAGTGTAATCTAGCTGGTGCACGTCAACCGATATATTTTTGGTCAACCTGAAGAGTTAGACTTGTCAAGCAGTGAATATAAATGGTGGTATTTATTTGTGTTGGGATTGAATGTGTAGTGTTAGCTCCTGGTTCATTTAGTTATAATAATAATCCTTGCATCTGATGCAGCGACTTTCACACCAGTAGGACGTCCATCAGATAACCACACTAGTTAGATCTCTGTGAACCCGACACAATAATAATGGTTTGGATTAATTGGCTCTGTACTGGGTTTGCTGCATCACATTAACATGGCCAAATTGTAAATGTGGTGTAAAAATCCGAGTATGACAATGATATTGACTCTTCAGATCTACAGTTGTCACCTTTCCTCCCATTGGCCAGGCCTGTGAGATGGACTAGGCCACAGCTGATGGTTCATGCTATTGAACGGAGGAAAAAAGGGTGCTTTGCTATATTCTCTCAAAAAGAAAACACGATAGGTATTTGTTTAGAAAGTTGCATTTCAAAGTCAGCTACTTAACGAATGTATTAACGAAAGTTAATACATACTTTGCATAGCTTTCAGGGACTATTATAGTATATATTATTTTGTTTGTAATCAAATTTTGAACTTGATTAGGCTCCTGGAAAGATACATCTGCTCTCGCAGCATAGTCCTATTGAAGATATATGAGCATTTCTTGTGGTGGTGATTGGTGGGAGGGGCACGTTACATGCTAAAATTGAACTGATACATCAATTGTAGAAGCAGGTGCTTCGATATTGAGGATATTTTTGGAATCTAAACCGAAACTTTAAAGTTGCAGTCGTACAGCTTTTGTGCAAGTAACCAATAAACATCAATGTTCTTGACTCAGTTTAATGTTTAAGTCTTGAAATAATTTGCCCTTCTGCATTCATAGGAGGCTGCAGATGTTTGGGTTGGGGAATGGTTTAGTTTCACTGATTTCTTACTCTTTGTGCTTCGTGAGAAAATCCCTGTTTTGACAAGATCTAGAACTATTTATTTTATTATGGATCAAATCTTGATGCATTCCCGAGAGAGAAGGGAATAGAGTGGTGTAGCAGAGAGTAAAATAAGAAGGATGTAGGTTTGTTTGGAGTGTAAACACTGGCGTGGACTGGTTGGGCCCAATAGTCCATTTCTGTACTGTATCACACTGTGTAACTAAATAAAATGATCCATTAACCACTTCAATCTATTCATGTAGGTTTTACAGGATTGTGCAACAGGAACTCCTTTCTTAAAATGATTCCTGGTATAGATGTGTATCAGTGCCACATTTAACAGTATATGCGAGTAGCAGCATGTTTGCATTCAGTTTGACAAATCTTTTAATTTTAATATCAGAAGGATTTTTCATGGAACTGTTAATTTGCTGAGTGGCAGAGTTCAAAAACAGGAATGCACACAATCAAAATGAAACTGGTTTCACTTCAGTTGTGTTTCAAGAACTTTTAATTTCATCTCCTCCACCTTCTGTTGGTAACATGGAGGAGATTTCTGAGTGCTAAAGATTGTCAGAGGTCATTGGGGATGGCCAATGGTGACAGAGTATTGGGCTTCAGGGAATATGCCCTGCTCAGAACATTGGATTTCGGCAGAGGTGTAAATTTTACTTGTAGTTTTCAACAACATTGTGAAAGAAACATTAAGTTGTGTTCAGGCATCTGTAATGATCCTTTTTTAATTATTTTGCACGTAGTCTCTACGTATGGATATGTGTAGGGTCCATTGTGGGTTTCCAGGAGATAGGGAGATGAAGGTATATGATAGATAGAGGCTTGAATATGTATGGGATAGAGCTATGTACTGTGGGTATGAGGATAACGCAGGACAGTGGAATTGAACCAGTGCAGACTCAATGGGTCGAATGGCCTCTTCTATACTGTATGATTCACAAATATAGGTATTGTGTACTTATATTTAAAGGTGTCAGTGCATCTTAGACCATTACAATGATATACACTATCTTTCCCTCTCTTGAGTGCGGATTGCTGGTTTATCCTGATGTTTTACTTTAAGTGTGATGTCCCATTTCTTTTCAACATGTGCTGTCGGGTGTTGAGCAGCATGATATTTTGTTCAGATCCTGACAACAGTGCCAATTTAAAAAAAAAAAGCCATACGTTAGGGATCACTGCTTTTTAAAGAGTTGGTGGAGTCGGCCACGTTTCTGCGTTGACCTGTGATCATACCCAAATATAGAGCTGGGTGGGATTTTGTGAAAGTACGGCTACCATGTTAAAAGAGCGCTCCACTATAGACAGTTACACCATCTGTTTAAAATATGTTTAGTTCATATTGTATTCAGGTACTTTAGGCTATATTAGTAGGTGACCAGATTTAGGTGTCTGTTATTTGTCCCATTCCCAAGGGTTCATGAGGCCCAACCGATTGGCTCTCTGTAAAGGCGCCACCTTTAAGAATAAGGACTTTACTGGTCACAGGTTCCATTGCAACATCCGAGCTAGATTTTGTTAAGGCACATCTGAAACGAGCTCGTACTGGAATAGCGCTTCACAGACCTTTCACCTCTATGACGTGTTTTTGTTCATGAAAAGCATCCATCAATCAGCAAGGAGAGAACGGAATGACTGAAGATCTCTATTCACATAGTAGATCTGGTTGGAGACACCACGCCAATGATGCAGCAGTTCGCCTTTGAACTGTGCTTGCTCAAGTATAAAACATGAACGTCATCAAGGATTTTTAATGGTGAAATTCATTCCAAATAACACATGCTACTTGTGCAGCTACGTAGTCTCAAAAGCAATGTTAACATTACACATCTGACCAATATTACCAATGAGGACTTCATCACTTCTAATTCGACTCTTCACCCGGATACCTCAGAATGTGGAGACCAACAGGAATGCTGCCATATGTATCTGTCATTTTGTTGCAAGATCAGATATTTATTTACCATAATAATTTGGAAAAGTTTGTGTTTGTCAATCATTTTATTACAATTTTTCTGTTTCCAACGTTAACCTTGTCAAATCACTGCGTTGTTGTTTTTCCGGTCACTCGTCATTTCCAAAAACGGAACCGGAATTTGGGATCCTAACTCCGGGTAACAGTTTTAAAATGTAAAACTGGCTACAATTCACTAAATAGTGCCCTCACACGTAAAGTGTATTTATGTAAAAAGGAACTATATTGAAACAAAGTAAAGATAAGTGACAGTAATAAAGTATCATCATTTGCAATTATGACACTAGCAGAAGGATTGAATGGAAAACAAAACTTGAGTATGACTCTCACTGTTGTAGACCCTAGTCCAGAGCTACACAATTCATGTATAACCAGTGTATTATGTTATGCATTGGGTCATGTAACTTGGGGATTAGGGCCTGCCTTGCTGTTCCGTTAGACATTAAAGATCCCTTAGCACTATTCTAAAAGAGGGAGAGTTTCTCCCGGAAGTCCTCGCCAGGAATTCCCCAGATAAAATTAGATATTCACTTGATAGCTGTTCTGTGAATCATTGCTGTACGTAAATTAGCTGTAGTGTTTGTCTACAAAACACAGTCAGTCGATGTATTGAATGCAAGGATTATTATTATATATTGAAAGTTATGGTAACTTGCTTTCCACTTTGCATTCGGCATGCTGAGCATTGCTTATTTTAGTGACTCAGAGGTGTTTTTACATTCCAGGCACATCAGTAACAAGGCGAGCTGTAGCCCATCACCTACCCAGCATAATGTTGGCTTATAAAGCCATGGGAGTGCATCCAAACACCCGCCGGGCATTGGCACAAGTGGCACCAGCAGACCAGGCAATTAAACCAGCCGCCACGTCTCTCCACAAGCTATTTGACAAGGATCACTTCCTACCACAGTGTGAAATGTGCACTCTTGCCACACATGCTCTATCCTACAAAACCCATGTCTGAATGTTCAGTAGTATAGTAAGTGGAGGGGGAGATTACAAAGAACTTATTTATACAGAATTGTTGAGATATAGAATGCCCTGCTGGGTGCGGTGGTCCAAGCAACATCTATATTAGCTTTCAACTAGGTAGATATCTAAAAATGAGTATGGGGAGGAAAAAAGCGGGTAAGTGGGACTGAATGGATTGCTCTTTCAAAGAGCCAGTACAGACACGATGGGCTGAATGGCCTTCTTCTCTCCTATAAATTCTAAGGTTGTGAAGAATAGCTGCAAAAAATTCTGTGGTGCAAATCAAGATATCAGTAATGTCTGCAGGAAATTGTCAATCGGTTCTTCCTTACTCTTTCCCCCCACCCCCTACCCCATAAAAGAAAATTAGGTTAGTCTTAAGGAGACTTCAGCCGTTTTAACATTACATCAGTAAACCTCTGTTCTTGGAAATTGAAGGGTATTTTATTTTTTAATGTGGCCTGCATCAAACAAGGAAGAGAGAGGACGCCAGCAATTTATGCTTTTGTTATCCTTTAGAATGCATGTATAACATTGTTGTCATAACACAATTATATTTTGTGCAATAGCAGCCTCTAAAGTTAGTTTACAAGTCAAGAAACTGCATTCATATTGATTTAAACGTTATAAAATTACTGCTATTACAGCTATTGAAGCTCCCGTTCCTTTCTACGTGTCTTTTTGCGTGAGCAGGCAATTTAATCATAGACTTTTGAAGCTCTGCAGCCGGCTGCAAGGCAGTAAGTATGTGAGTAGCGTGGGTGAGTTGCCCTTCAGTCTTTTCTTTCTCCCCAGTGAGGAAGTACCCCAAATCCCTGTTCAGCATTTCTTCCTGCTAACCCAGCTGAGGTCAGGACCTTGTGTCTTCACTCTCTGGTACCATGTGAATAAAATGTAAAGTACAGGAGTTTATTTTATGAGTGCTTCAATGGAAGCAGTTGAGATTGCCCAAAGAGTTTTCAGTCCTGTTCCACATCGCAGAGTAGTAAATCCCGTTTCTGATTTACTGCAAACGGGATATGCAGGGCTGCAAACCAAGTTCTTTACTTGTCTTCCTTCTGAGACTAAACATCTGCACTGATATTTGGCCTAACTGTAACAACGAACTTGTATTCTCATTGAACCTTATGTCAAAATATCTTTACAATTAATTATTGTCCAGGTTTTTTTTTTTGCAAGCAAATTAAGCAGTCAGTTGCACCAGCTAAATTGTGAATGACCATTTTATCTGGAGGTTTGCTGCCTAAGAGGAACCACTTTAATTGTCCTCTTATCCTCCTTGGGAGTTGGAGCTGAACTGGTTCCAAGGTGACATGCTAGGCAATGGAATTTCTGAATCAAGCCAGCTCTCAGTGACAGTCTTGGTAGTCCGATTCCTTAGTCAGTTGGGTCCGTAGTCTTCCAGGGCATTGATGATGATAGTACAGTCGGCCTGGCTCATCGGCAACACTTGGAAGGGTACACCAGTCACTGTGGGCAGGGAGTCATCCTGTTCAGCTCCAGCTAACCCTGCAAGCCAAAGACCTTACTGCTGGGTGGCCTTAGCTGGACAAGCAGTGGGAAAGCTTGCCGGACAGCAATATCAATGGCAAGCTATGCAGTTTTAGCTGGTTAGACTCAAGCAGTTACCCCAACACACACTCTGGGGGCCCCCAAGCTTTGGCTCTTGCCAACCTGCGCCTAATACTTTTTGGAATTCGGTAAGCAGGATGGGTCCCTCCAGGGAGAGAGTGCGCTTTCCATTCCAACAATCTATCTCTGCAATTTCCACGTGTAGGTGGGACGCACGGAAATTTCAGCTTGGTTTGGATACCCTTAAGCACGGTGATGGGTTTCCACATGTGTCGGACACCCAACTGACCAAAAAAAAGATTTTATTAGTGAAGTGGCCAATACAGGGAGAGAGGGCAGTGAGGAGGATGCCTTTCATGGGAATGCATTTCAACTCAATTGAAGACCAATATTCTGTTCCCATTGGAAATGATACTATAATTATAACAGCTGGACAAACAAAAAGAGCTGTTAAATGGAGACTTGTCGCTTCCTTACATAAAAGAGTTGTAAGGGCATATTGTATGATTGGACAGTACCACAGAGCATCTAATTAATACTACAGTAAAAATTGTGTCTATTGACATCAAATTCCCATCTGGCATGAATTGGTTTTGAGTTATATGGCGGTGGTTGAATTTAATTGAATCAAGTGATCACTTTCTATTATTTTGTCTAGAGAGCAGCTGTGGTTTTCTCTTTTAAAAAATATTAAATATATGATAAGAGTGGTCCATGTCGTATGGATGATAAATGTTGATGAACAGTAGTTTAGAAAACTTAAATGCTTTTGCTTCATGAGGTCAAAGGCATTTGCATTGCAAGTAAATTATTTTGAGAACCACTTGTTTTTGATATACAATATTGTTGTCAGCAGTTTTGTTTGGTCTATGCAGAATTCTCACAGACGTACAATCTCTGAATCATGTCAATTATAAAGCAACCACAGATTATAGTGAGCTAATATATTTGAACAAACCTCGCCTCTCAAATACCCTCGCGCTATCTCATTTACGTAGTTGTTGGAAGTCATATTTCCACGATGGGCCACGTGGCTACCTTCCGTGCTGTAAAATATCCCATATCAACACATTGATCAATTACACAAGGACCTTTCAGTTTGCCCCTGTAAAGTAGTGTTTTTGTCTTACTTTGCTGATGTGGGTAAGATAACGTACCTTCAAACCGTGTTCTGGCAGCTATGAAGCTTGACGTTTAAGGCCATTCATCACCTTGCCCCTCCTACCTCTCTGACCTGCTGACTCCCTACCAGCCTGCCCGCTGTCTCCTGCCCGACCCTCCCTACCATCGGTGGCCGGGCTTTCAGCCTCTCTGCCCCTACACTCTGGAACTCCATCCCACGGTCCCTTCCTCCCTCGCCTCCTTCAAGGCCGGTCTCAAGACCCTTCTCTTTGATCATGCCTTTGGTCTACCTCCCACCTCTCTGCCTTCCCTCACCCCTACCCCACCCCTCCCACATGCTCGGGCCCCGACACCTGACTGTTCAACGCTTTGGCGCGTCCTCTCCACGTGAAAGACGCTCTATAAATGTAATTTGGTTGTTGTTGTGGGTTTAAAAAGTTCCATGGAGCTTTCAATTCCTCTCGCCTTTTAAAGGGGAGGAATAGCATTTTTAGTGTATTACTGGTTTGGGACATTGAGATACTCTATTTAATATGTTCTATTTGACTTAAGAATTGCTGCTTAATCATAGGCTCTGACTGACGACTCCAGCGTATTAGAATTCACCCTTTTATGCATCCGATTGAATCACTTATGTATTCTTATGTAGTTTAAAAATCTGAAGCTGAATATGTAGCACCTGAAGCATTTCCCTTCAGGCTGCTGAACCTGACAGCCTCTGCGAGACTTTCATGCTCCTTAAACTCTTGCCATGACACATAAATAGTAATGTATAATATACACAACACATTCCTCATGAGTGCCAGTGTTTACAACTGCTCTTTCGATTCGGAACAAAGTTGATAACTTTGTATGATTTGATACACCGAACAAAAACATCCTGTCGCACAGTGTAAATATTTGTATCTTTTTTCAAAAGCAATTTTTTTAAAGTAGAACTAGACTATAAATGAAATCGAAGTTCCCTTTTAAAAGTGTGTTAATACAAATCTTTGGCTCCTGATGTCTTCTCAACATTTTCTTAACTGCTGTCAAGTGAAGTTGTAAGAAAAATATGATCAGTACATTAAGAAATGGGAGTTTTGTGCATTTTGTAGTAAGTGTTCATAATACTCAATCACTCCGAAATCTGGTCTGTCGTATCACAATGAAAAGTGGGATTGTTATTACTATTGCACACAAAAGACCAACATTGGCACTACTGTAAATTATGCCTTTTTTTTTGGAGTTTTTAACCATTTATCAAATTATCGTCTCCCAGTTTGTTACCCCAGCAATCGAGTCTGTCTAGGCATTTTTATCAAAATACATCTTCCAACCAGTACTCTTACTAGGTATATAACTGACAGGCGTGAAAAGGAAATGAGTTACAAACCTCATAGGCTCAAATGAGTTCACTTTCACACTATTGCTTTAAAACCAGTAAAGCACTATAGAGAGTTTGATATATTTTCATTGTAATTGCTTGTGGTCAGCCTCCTATATGTCAGGACTCGAGCGTTTTCAAAGTTTAAGTGCATAGCCTTGTCTTGCTAGTAACCAAGCAGCAGAACCAGTTGATTTAGTTTGTGAATGTAAGACACACACAGCTAGTTGTTCAACAAATACCTACAGGTGAGTATTTTATATATGGTAGTTCAGGTCTTTAGACTGGTTGGATTATGATTGTTGTTAGAATATATTCAATGTCTGATATGACTGAAGCTAACTTTACACTTCCCAACAGTTATGTTACTGAAGGCTAGCAAAGCTGCGTGCAGCACTTCCTCCCTTGCTGCTGGGACTGCAAGCATATATCCTTTCTGTTTTTGCTACGTTTTAGATATCGCCTTACTATAGTTTGAAAAGAACAAATTATTCATGGTTTTCCTCATTAATAGGCTAGTTTTTGGTTTACTAAGTTATGCGCTCACGACAATAACTGTCTTAAAAAGAATTCTTCACTAATTGTCTGTACCCCCTTTTTTTTTTGAAAAAAAATACCTTTTGGTTTGACCAGGTCTATAATAGCTGTGGAGCATTTTCTTTATTTAAAATCAAATCTTCTTTAAACTCACCCATATGTTATATCTAAAAATCTCTTTTGGAAAGGTAGTTCTGGACATTTTAAAAGGATACTTTCATTCCTAGTGAGAAGACTCCATTGGAGTTTTGTAGGGCCTTGACACTTTAAGGTTTTCTACTCTCTGTAGCCGTTCGATCTCTGGTGCTAAATGTAAGGCATTATTTTTGATTGATGATCTTGGGAGTTTTTTTTCTTACTGTTGACTGTACAGTTCTAAACTCAGTGCTTCATGCTGGAAAGTTCTTCAAATTTCATTTGCATGTGGCTGTCTCATAATTTTAATGTTGAGCATCTTATTTAGTGTTTGCAACAAAAACAACAAATTACATTTGTATAGTGCCTTTCATGTTGGGAAGACGTTCCAAGGTGTTGGACGGTCAAGGATTTGCCCCCGTGCTAATGGTGGGGTAGACAGGGAACATGGAGCAGGCCAGAGTCTGCTGAGCTGAGGTCGGCAATGAGTTAGTTAGCAGGTCACAGAGGTAGTGAGGAGCAAGGCCGTGGAGGATATGTTTGCAAATCTTATTCGTAGCCATGTTAATCCTCGAACTTTCACAATAGCTGATTAGGTTAGTTATGGGGGAAGAATGAAACAAATTGGAATGGTTATTTTTAGTGGGACAGAAATAGTAGGCAATCTGCAAATTCTGTCCAGTGTAACAATCGCTCCCATTAAAATCAAAAATATATATGACCCTGATTTGATGCAAACTGGGTCACTTTGGGTTATTTTGAATATAATACATGATGTGGTTTTTGTACATTTCTGGGAGAAAGCTAAAAATATAAAGATTTAGTAATTTTGTATTTAGTATTAAAATTGGGTTACAATTTCAATATCTCCTTAAGTTTGACTATGGCTTTATACTTATTTAGAATAACTGAAATCAGCTACAAGCAGATAACTGGGTCAAAATTACAGTCTGACTAATTGAAGTGCAGGATATGTTCAAAAGATTGTTTTATAGTTTTTTAAATATATTTAGGATTTGGTTGTACGACTTCATTAAGTGTGCTGAGTTGTGATCTGGATGAAAACATCCTAGTAAATAGTCAGTTTGTGACTATGTTTCCTGCTACCTATCTTGGTAGCTGGAAACAAATTATTCGCACATACGAATGTAAGGTTTATTGTTCTTACAGAGGAAATAACAGTCAACTCCCTTTACAGTATATTCTGTGAAGCGTCAATTCCCTGCAGTATATTCTGTGAAGCGCTTTGAGACGTCTAGAAGCTGTGAAAAGCGCTATATTAAATGCAAAGATTATTATTATAACAGAATAGGAAAATGTGTGAAGCCCACCACAAAAATAATTGCCGGGAAAATAATTTCTTAAAAAGCTCTGTTTTTTTGAGTTTTCTATAAAAGAAACCTGGAATATTTTCTGTATGATCCTGGATTTTTTGTTTATGATGCACTACATTAACATTGTTTTAATACATTTAAGGCAGCCCCTACCATTAGATTTAATCTTGGTTGATTGTTGCAAGGGAGTGACTTATGACTTGTACAACTAGACTTATTGTTTCTATAGTTGGGGTATTTTTCAGAGCAAATTACCTCTTACCACTTTCAAAATCTGGGTATTTATGATGAAAATCGATGAAACGATTTTAAACATTGGATTTGTGCTGTATTTGATCAAAGCTTGTGCTTCTGTATTGGCAGTTTTATTGTTGGATGTGGATCAGAATTCAAAACCTGTTCGATCTCTATTCCTTTAAATTGTTTTCCTTGGACATTTTATTTTTAATTGCCATTCAAACAATAAACAGACACTGCTTTGTGTCTGAACTGGGTGAAACTAAAACTTGTGGGTACAGTGAAAATTTGCCTGGAGGCCAAGCTGACACCAGTTCTATGGTTGCGGGATGTATACTAATTGCAAACGTGATCAAGAGCGTCTTCATGCCTTTCATGTCCGCTGCCTATAGAAGTTTTTCGAAACCCACATGAATTATTTGCAATGCATTTAAGAGATATAATGTTTTTCTTTGGTTTCAAACTGATCTGAAATGGAAAGTACAGTAAGTGGCGTACGAATAGCTTTCACAAATGCCTGTGGTCAGTAAATTTGCAATGTGGGCATGTAAAATCTGGACTTTATAACTATCTTTGGCATTCAAAGGCTGAAATTCAACAAACTGGTTACGGTTTTTATAGCCCAGTCCGGTCATGTTTGTGGTAAAATATATTCTACATGATCTTGTAAAACATATGAAATTGCTGTTTGATTTCTAGTTGTACAGAGCTCCTTAAGACACCCCCATTACTTCTTCCATTGGCTGTTGCTACACAAGTGATCCAAAAAACAAAGTAGATATTTTAACAAAGTATCTTAGTTTAGTTAGTCTTACAAATTGTGGATAAGTTTAAATTGTGTAAATGCATTTGCAGATACCGTAACAACATGTTTGTATTTTTGGATGTCCTGAGCTGCAAGCAGGAGATAAGTGTTTGTTGAAATATCGGAAATTGTATTCCTTCTCATGCCTTTTTGTTTTCCTTGGAAAGGGTGTGGTCACTTTCTGGCAGGCACTCGGCTATTTTCATGTTTTGATGGATACGCTTAACACTTTTCTACAGAGATGTCTTGGCTGTCAATCATGTTCATCGAAAGGTTTGAGGTGAATGATTTGGAAGAAAGTTGAAGGGTTAGATAACCAAATGAAAGTTGGTCAACATTGGCTCGCAAAAAGCTTCTTGTAATCCAGTGTACACGTTTCTGAAAACTGGTTAACTGGAGGTCCATTTTGGTCAACAGCAATGTTTAAAACATTGCACATCGTTTTGGGAAGAGACTACGTTGATTGCATGTTAGCGTTTCTAACCTGAAAGTTGTGTCGTATAACCTACGCATAAATAACCGTGCAGCTGGGATTTTTTTTTTATTCCTCTTGGAGTTCTGTGTTCTCTGACTCAGTACATACTGGGAAGTGGAATTAAAAGACCGTCTCTCTCTATTTGCGAATGTTACAATGTTTACCTGACACAGAAAAAGGCGTACGATAATGGTTAGTAGTTCCATTTAGTGATACTTCAGGGAACAGAAGATAACAACCTCCAGTCAACTTCCAGTGAAGCTCAGTGGGAAAGCTCACAACTGGGGGAGGGAAGAGGGGGGGAAATTTTTTTTAAAAAAAAAACTGCGCTGTGCTTCAGAGTTGGATGTTTTGTAGTCAGAATTCATGTAATTACTTCTTCCATCTCGATTATTCAATTAGAAGAGATGCCAAATGAGGTAGGGAGAGATAAGTGGCAGGTGAAGAACTGCAGGAGTCTGTTGTGCACTTCCATTTAGCTAGGTCAAGAGCAAGCACAGAAAGGATATTGTCCAGCAAACAACTGTGTCCAGTCTCTTGGTAGGGGATGCGGGGTGGGGTGGGGGGATTGTATATGTGGGGAAGAAGGTTAGGTTCATTTAGATTCCTAAACCTATGAGCCAGAGTTGTTCCTTGATTCTTCAAATTGACCAGGGTGGGAGAGAGCGCAGTTGACAGTTCCTTTGGGTTGTCTGTTAAAAATGCTACTCACGACAATATTCTCCAGATTGTCACAATATCATATTTCCGATTGACGTGTGATTCAACATTCTGAGATATGTGGACATCGGGGCCGAAGTGTTTTCTTTTTCCTGTTTTGATCCAGAGGCTAAAGAATTTAAGAACTTTTTGATATGTCTAACCCTTTCCGCTATAGACCATAAAATGAGTTTTTGGCCTGTTGCATTTTCCACAATTTACTCAACTTACTTACAATGAGAGTGCAAATTGACCATGTTTTCCACAAAAAATGAATACAGCAGCATTAAACTTAATTTAAAAGTGAGGTGTACAATATAAGGCCAACATTAAATGTAACCAGCACGCAATTGGGATTGAATTGGCAATATATTTGCATACTTTTAATGTTCTGCAATCATGCTGTGAATCTGTGGGTGGGGGGTGGGGAATAGTTCATTGGTATATCAGTATAAAAAATCAAAAGTGAAGAAATGCAACAGGAAACATTGGTGGTTCAGTTAATGATTTTAATTCTGAGAGTTTATGAAATCTGTGATGAGAGCTTTATACTGTATATTGGAAATAATTGGAAGCTTTCACCTTCATGCTAGTAATTGTGAAAATGATGGAAAGTACTCTAGATTTTTGTTTCATACTTAACATATTGACTTGGTGGTATTAAGTTGTAATTTACAAAAAGGAAAGCATTACAGAAGTTGCATTAAAATGCAGATGTAGGTTAGAGAAAGCACATTTAAGGAGATACCAATTTCACTTATTAATCAAATCCTTTTCCCCCCCCCGTTATGGAGCTGCACCTAGTCTTGTATTCAGCAGCTGGACTATTCCTCCACATGGAAAGAGCACAAAATGAGACATTTCACTGAAATCACACGGTCATCTGAAAGCAGAGGGATTATTATATTTTTAATAAATATTGCACACAAACATGCAAATAAGGAAAAGGCATTATTGGTCTGACTTGTGGATTGAAAATATCATTGGAAATCTGACCATTATAAATGAGCATGGTAAATAGGAAAATGAGGTCTCATTTGACACCTGAAGCTCGTGTCTTGTGGTGTAAACTAGATTATTAATTAGCCGAATAAAGGAAAGAGGATACATCTGAATGGTAATATTTCTAATTATTCATTAGGAATAGTTATGAAGATATGTTCTTCTTTGGCCTTTTTACATGTCTAAAATCTGGTTGAAATACTTCATAATCAGACTCGAAATGTAAAATCGCCAAAGGCCAAAATTGTACGGATTGTCAGCATTAAAGATTATGGGTGGTGGGGGAGGAGGGTCAGCCAGGCAAGTGTTAACAGTCCCTTTCTGAACAAATTTCACTTTAACCACTGCATATTAACAGCATCATGGTTGTGAAATATGAGCAGTTCATTAATATTGCACCAGTGAGATGCGATGCTGCCTTTGAACACATTGCCACATGTGATGCTTGATATGTAGACGTGATGGGAAACGTATGGTAGGCAGCTTTGTGATCAAGTTGCATAATTTTGACAAGAGGTGAAAATAGGATTTATTTAACTGAATTTAAAAGAATGTTTTGTATTTGGAGAGGAGTAATACATTTTACAACCTCGTGTGTGTGTGTGTGTGTGTGTAAAAAAAAAAAAAAAAAATCAGAAGCAATTCAAAGTGGCTCTTCAAATCGAGTTTCTCAGAAATATCACCCTGAAATTGTTTTATTGTGACATAAAAATATCTGATGTGTTTACTCATGACCCAAAAACTGTTTGCTCTTCAGCTTTTCCTGTTCCAGGAAGCCTGTGCCATAATTGTTCATGCTGTCCCCCAGATAATCACAGGAAACATTTCTCAGAAATATAAAGTGTTGCACTAACGCAATTTTTAAGATGCTAATGAAGTCTTCAAACCCTTTGGGACTCCACTCCACAAATCCATAACTTGATTTTTTTTGTAATTATGTTGGTAATGCAGGTAATAGTACTGATTATATATTTGTTGTGGATTTACATAAATAATAGAGGAAGTCTTGCACATTTGAGCAGGGTTTAATTCACACGACAGTATTTCTAAAACAAAAGTGTGTTTTCTGTAATGTTTTGATACCATACCGTTTGTCACAATCCTACCTTTAATCCATCAACTTGTATGTTTCATAATTGGCTTTAAGGGTTAAGATACTGTTTGTAAGCAATTGATTTTCCTAATCCAGCTGTTCGTGCTTCACTCCTGCTATGTTGGGAACTGGGTGTAAACATTGACAAATGTTAGCACCAGGAGAACATCGACCTTGGTTAGTACTGATATCAAGCATTGTCAATACTACGTGAAGTTCTTTGCCCACACAAGTCGGCGATTAATGTCAGGAATGGGTTTTCAGCACCTGACACAATCCCTTTTCCTTTTCTCCTCCCCTCACCCGGTGGCCCAGGATTGATCTAATGGGAGATTCCTCTCTCCCTTCCTTTCCCCCCCCCCCCCCCTCGTCTTGCCCCTTTTTTTGCCCGTCTTCAGTTCACACCTAAAGACTTTCCTTTACGATCACCTCTCCTTTCTTCCCAGCTCAGCCTTAAGCATCGTTAAGCGTCCAATACCGCTACTCCACGTGAAGTTGTTGTCAAAGCAAGGTATTCTTCTGAGTGGCTTTTTTTTAAAAAAAAAATTCTACAAACGAACGCTCAGTTTGTGCGACCGTAGCTGATAGCAGCAATGGAATGGTACAGTTAGTTTCGGTGCCTCCTGCAGTGGGTTGGGAAGAAAATGAGCCGGGTTCCAATTCCTGATCGAGTACAAGTTGGGGCTCAGCTGCGTTGCTCTCCGAGCTTTGATTGTCTTAACGCCGTTGTGAAACACGCATAATGACCGACAACTTGGGTAAGATACTGAAAGAAACGGGCATTTTTCAAATTGTATTTCCAGTAGAGGGGGGAGGTGGAAGGTGGCAAGAGGGGAGGAGAATCTGCTTACATACACCACTGCACTTCAAAGTAACCATATTTTGACGGGATCAAATGATACAATCAGATGCAGTCATGATGATGACGACGAGTGCTTCCTATTATTTCCAGACGAAATGTGTTATTATTTGGCTGTGAAGTTTTTCTTTTGAACCAAAATGCCAAGTTCAGATAGCTTGATGAGGTGCAAATTAATATCCAGACTTTTAAAGTGTTTGAAGTTTACAGAAGCGTTCGATTCTGTGTCGCTCACTTCAACGCTGTTGTAAATGTTACACTCGCTAGCCTTGTATGTGAAATTTCCAAGCGTTGTTGTTTTGTACTGTGATCTCTTACAAACGGGAAACCTGGTTTGGGTTGCCTCAAGTCATTTCAGCTAGGTCCCTTCGAGCAAGCAGAACTTTTATTACATCTTCTTAAGGTGGGTTCATATTTCATTTCCAACAACAGCACAGAGTTGTAAAGAAGGGATAATTATTTGGGGAGGACAAACTTGTAGGGCTTCAGGTAGAGAGCGGGGGAGTGGAATTGATTTGGATAGCTCTTTTCAAAGAGCCGGCACAGATACAATGGACCCAATGACCTCCTTCCGCGCTATATAATTCTATGAATCTATGTAAGGTTTTACTATTTTGCTGAGGGTAAATATGACTGCTGACCCAAGAAGTCACGAAAAGCTTTGCAAACTAATGAGGACGCCTGCATTTTAGTTGGACTAATACTTCATTTTCACAATTCAGTTTTTTATCTGATAGAATTTTGAATATGTTGTACGAAGCAAATCGTTGCCAAATTGAAAGTTGCTACCCGTTAATCACATTTTCTAGATTTTCAATGGTTAATTTATTTTTTTTAAGATTCAATCTAGGACATTTTTTGAGATCTTTTTAGAAAAGTGAAGGTAACCCTCCTGCAGGCACACCTTGAATGTGTTCTGCATGAGTAAAGCTAGTACAAATGTTCTGTGAGAATCCTGTGCAATTCAGAACATGTTGTATTGTGCAATTCTTTAGTGAGGAGTTCATGGTAGTTCAAATAGTTTTCATGTTATATGTAGGATTAAATAGGCAAACTGTTTTTGAAGAGCCTGTTTTGTTATGCTTGAAATTTCTCAGCTTTTGCGTTTGCACTCTTACAATTTAACTGTGTATTATTGTAAGTGAGCAGGCAGGAAACGTATCTTCCCTTCCAGGAAGACGTTGCAAGGGCAGAAGTGTACAAAGTAGTGCAAATGTGTATTTCAGTGAATTGCTTAAGTATCTGCTGACAGTTGGGTTTATAATTCACATAATGTAACTACTATATCGTGTGTTGACACCCTAACTTTCTGAATTTCTTTCAAATTGTATATGGAAACCCACTCACTAGTGGTTATGTACTCTTGAAAAAGTTTTCTTATTGGCACAGTTTGTTTCATGTTGTTGCTTTGATCTTGCAAAATGTATAAAATATAGATCGAAGTTCATGTCAACGGTCTTAAGCCAGAAACTCAAACTCCTTGTGGTTCATTGTATGTTTGTGAATTTGTCAGGCCGTGTGCCCAGCAAAGTCCTTCAAAGTCAAACCATGAAAATTGACTAATTTCAACGTTTACATTGTACACATTGAATATTAGCTTTTGGATATCAGTAGTGCAACAGTGTGACAAGGCTTCTGTGCTGTGTCCTGAAATAGATGGTTTAATTTATTTAAAAAAGAACACCAACAACAACTGCCCCAATAAAGTGCCCTTCTCATGGGGTAGCGTTTCGGAATCTTCCTTGTAGCATAAGGCGTGGAAGACGAGGAAATGTGTTTAATGTTTAATTTAGCTCTTTGCTTCCCGTTTCCTGCAGCTAAGCT
Organism: Callorhinchus milii; assembly: GCF_018977255.1. Lineage (NCBI taxonomy): Eukaryota > Metazoa > Chordata > Chondrichthyes > Chimaeriformes > Callorhinchidae > Callorhinchus > Callorhinchus milii. The sequence continues at coordinate 10,237,204 of NW_024704759.1, read as the reverse complement.
CTACCTCTGTACTAACAAATCGACCCTAAAAGCCGTGTAAATCCAGCTTGCGGCTTGTAAGTAAATTTTAACTGGAGATTCCTGGGAAACCACATTGGTTTTACCAATTCACATCATTGCAGTATGAATGCAGCTGGCAAAATTTTAATATGGCCTCTGCTCAGAAATGATCGAGTGAACACTAATAACATTAACCAATCAATATTTGGTTGGAAATCCTGAAGCTTTATTTTAACGTCTTAAGCACAATTAATGCAGAAATTGAAGAGATTATTTTCTGAGTACCTCTACTTACAAATAGTTTAGCAACGCAGTGCTGTTCTGAAATTAGGCCTTTATATTTTGTATGAGCATTCATCCCATTGAAACTGAGTTGTGAATATTAAATTGGTATAGACAGCAGATATATGGTTATAATTTCCAAGCGATTATTCATGCATTTAATTAAAAGTCACAGGGCTGTCCTACTTGAAACTTGACTGAGAAAGAAGTAGCAAAACAGAAAATAACAGATTTATTTTTAACTACTTTTTCGTTAAATCCTACTCCACCCTGTTAGTGGATTTTTATTTTACAGTGTGGTTTGTCATTTGAGACTATCCTGTTTCCAGTTCTCAACTATGATTGCATTCAAATTATATCTGGTAACTTTATTTATTTGCTGTTGGCTGAGCAGTACAGCAACAGTATCTTAACCTACTTCACAAATGAGCCAAACAGTATTCAATTTTGAAAACTGGCATTAAATTCTGATTAGCACGTCTTTAGCATCTTGCTCAACATCCTACTGGTTTTAAATTCGAGCCATTGCCAAAATTCTTAGTAAGTAGTAAGTTACTAATTCAGTTAGTAACCACCGTAGAGCTAAGCAGAACTGGCTCCAAGGTGACCTACTTGGCAACAGAATGTCAGAATCGAGTCAGCCCTCTGTGGTGGTCTCGGAGGTCTGGTGGGTTCCCAGTTTTACAGGGCACTGCTGATGACAGCCCAGCCACGCTGGCTCATCAGCGGGACTTGGAAGGGCAGACCAGTCATGATGGCAGGGATTCTTCCCACTCACTTCCTATTAACCCTGCGAGCCAAAGCCCTAACGGGTAGGGTGGTCCTAGGTGGACACGTGGGAAAGCTTGCCAAGTGATGCTCTCAATGGCAAACTGTGTGGTTTTAGGTGGTTGAATTCCAGCAGTGCCCTAACACGCACGCAACAACCCTTGGTTTTTGCCAAGCTTCACCTTATACTTTCTGGAATTATGTAAGCACGATGCACCTCTCCAGTGGACATTCCACCAACAAATATCACTGGAATTTCCATATATAGGTGGGATGCATGGATGTCAGTTTGGTTTGGATACTCTTTAAGCATGGCAATGGTTTTCTGAATGTGTCAGACACCTGGCTGATATATTAAAAAAAACACATTGCTATTGTGCAAATTGGCTTATAATGAGTGTCTGGTACACCTGCAAGACCAGTTACCGGCTATTGCACATGCAGGAAGTGAAGTCAACGGCAGCAGCTTGTTTTTAATAAGAAATCAGTCTGCCCAGCCTCAGTGGTTCTTGCTTATTTGCATGTCCAGCCACGTGAATCAGTTTGGCGAAAGAAATGTGGATTTCTGGTTAATTTGCTGCTGATCTCTTCAGAATTTTGAACAGCGATCGTCACCATTGAGATCACTTTTAAAAGTTGACCAAATTAATCGACCTGTTCATATCACAACGACCTCTCAATAGGCAACAGCACGCAAAGGGCCAGAACTGTGGATGCAGCATGTGCAAGATGCATTCTACAATGGTAATGTACAAACGACTGCAATCTGCATGGTTTGCAAATCACAATTTGCGATTCTCGTTTACGCCCGCCAGACATTCCCCAAAGGGCGAGGAGTTAAGCAACCAGCCTAGTCTGGAACCAGGGAAAAATGGCAGCGGGAGGCCTACGTTACCTTGAAGCATTGCTGTCGTGGTTGGCACTAGTATCAGCACGGCAAACTGAATTACACGGCAGCATGAGATTACCTTTTTTCTTGTCACGTTTTGTTTGAACCGTGAGCTCTGGTGACATTCGGCTTGGAAGGAAACCAAGGCTAAGCAGTACAAGGGAGCTGAATTAACACATACCATAAATGTTGCAGTGGTTAATGATTTTCTACGAGTATTGGTTCATTTGCTGTCAGGTACAGGACCTGCTTTAAGTGAGTTGCCCTTGCTGCCGTCAGCATTTGCTGTTTAAACAAAATATTTAATAAATAGAACCAAATGCGCAGGCCAATCAAATTTCTTCACGACCGATTTCTCAAATGAGCCTTAAATGACAGATTCTGTTTAGTCTGTCAGCATTTGAGCAGTCATTGGCTATTCGGAGCAACCTTCCTATCAATAATAATAAAAGGCAATTTTTTTTGTTCTAGATTGTTGTTACAACTGGAGTTTAATTCCAAAAGCACTCGGAATTGGTGGCAACTTTTTTTTAAATGAATACTGAAGTCTAAGCCGAGGCACAAACAGATTGAGAGTTGATGACTTTAAACGGCCACCATTTCAACCTTGGTTGAAATATTATGGAGCTTCACTGTATGCAGTATGTTAGAATGGAACCTACTTCAACCATTCAAGTTGGAAACTATTCAGCAGTGGCAGCTGCCTGTTATTCAATTTAGGATTTGCAAAAATTACTGCATAAAGATCACCCAGTTTTTTTTAAAAAAAAGAGCCTTGCTGAATTGTGGGTTTGCTTATAACACAACAGACTTGTGGATCCAGTTATTTTCTTACCTGAAAATCAAATTTGTGTCATTCAAATCTCATCATTGCGAATAAATGGCTAACATTCGAGTCATTAGCATGGGCCATTGTTGACATGTGGCTGCCATCTCTTTGCAAAGGAAGTGATGTTGGGACATCCTAGCGACTCAGATATTGATTATTTTATTATGCCTCTTTGTAACATGTGTCCTGAGACATTGGATCCATACGACCATGTTATAAAATGTACGCCCTGGAATTTGCAACTCCAAATGAGTTTTGGGTTTGAAGCATGAGATTATGTGTTTGTTTTCCATTTCTCTCTGCTCCTTGCTAGAGATGGTACAGAGCTACCCAGTGAGGACTGCTGATCTGATGGGTCTTGTTGAAGGCAGTCTGCATGCACTGCTGATGGATTCGGGCATTTTGGACCATAAATTCGCTGTCAAACTGTACACTGCTAAACTCTCCGTGCCAAATTTATAGAACAGCAAAAACTCTATTCGTTTGGACTTTTGGGGGGTCTTCCATAATTGTCTTTCACAAGATTAACATGTTTACCAGTTTACATCTCTTCAACAAGTGCACTGTAAAAAGATAAACATGATGAGTGCTAGCAATTCTCTATATAGTAGTTCCTTAGCATTTCTGAATTATTTTACATGTAGCTTCACAAACTTAAAAAAATGTGAGTTTTACTTCTTTCTCTTTTCAAAAATATGTCGCAAGTGTGGTCTTTTCTCTAAACAATTACTTCTTAACCCCTTCATCCTTGATGCTTTTATTTGTTGAGTATTTCCTGCTTCCATTTAAAACGCCTCTTGAGATGATTGTCTTATCCCTCTCTATTAGTCCACTTATATTGCAGCTACACTGCTTCCCAATTGGCAAGATGTAAGCTACATTTCTGCAGAACCTAGTTTATTTCCAAACTTGACCAGCAGAGTTGGTCTTGTATAGTTTTACAGTTGCTTTAAAAGTTGCTTTTTTGACTTTTTAGTTGTTAGCTGTATAGTTGCTAGTTAGGAAACAAAAACAAATTATTTATAATTGCATTTAAGTCAGGAGGATGTCCCAAAGGACTGGACAGTCGAGGGTTTCACCTGAGCTGGTGGTTGGAATCAAGAGGAGCGGAGGGCAAAGGGGTGTTTGCTATTTGACACCGCATTACACAAGTAGAACAGCCCATTTCAACTTGACAGAGCTTGAAAAACTACTCTTACGTATGCCAAATAAGGTCAGAGAGAATAGAATATCTATAAGAATGAAAAACTTCTTTGTTTTGCTGAATTTGTAAGTTGACATTTCAAGCAGTGAACTTGAGGTTTGTTGATGAATGGTGTATTGTCTTCAAGTTAGAGGAGAAAAATGCACAAGGGAAGGTCCATATGCACTAGATGAAGGTAAACTTTGTCTGAACAACATATGTGGCTGGAATGAGTACCCTTTATTCTCGGCCCCCCAGTTGTAGCAGAAATAGAGAATGTGTGGGGGAGTTATGTATTATTCAAGTATATATTTTAACAGCAAGTTTTTACTTCTCCAGATTTTAGCCAAAAGTAAGTTTCTTTTACAGCTGACTAAATTCTTTTACAAAATGGCCATGTGAGTGCATCCGATCACCGTGTGCACATTTTTAAACTTGGGTTGAAATTTTTACAGGTTTTCACCCTTGAACATTTTGTTACTTTTCAGTTTCTTGGTGAAGTGAAAAACAAACTGCCTCCGTGTACTCACAAACCAGCAACTTCATCAAATACTAGACAGACTCTAAATGTTTTCATTAACGGCTTGATTTGAAGAATTTTTAATATCAAATTTGTGGCTCGACGAATAGCAATTCCAAAATGCATTTGAACATACAAACCTCTATGATTTTAAAAAAAAAACAACTTTGTACCACTTTTTTTTAAAAAAAACTTTCGCAACCACATAGGGTGATTGATGACTGTGTAGTTGATTTCTTCTCATGACCTTTATGAATGACTTTCAGTATTTTGCATGTGAGATTATGAGCAATACTTGCTTTTCAAAAAGCTTCTATCTTGGCTCATCTGATTGTTTTAATTTTGCTGACTGCTGTTAATGGTGTTCTGACCTGGTGACCAATGCAACTGTTCTCTCGATTGCTGCCTTCTCTTTCTTCATCGACTGCCTTACCACGCATGTTTACAGAGCTTAAGATGTGTGTACCTGTTTAGCTGTTGGATGAATATTCAAAGCTAGAGTTTCAGTACAATTCCTGCTACAAATGAGCTCCCAGACTCAAAACATTGATTTTAGAGAAACTTGAAACCAATTTCACAGCATTCTTCTCTTTGTGGTTAATTTTGCCATTTGATATGTGAAGTCAGCAACTTACGTAAGCTGCAGTTTGAATTGCAAACATTGTCAGCTCTTTGTAGTTTGCAAATTTTTTTTAAGCAGTCGACCTGGGCATCAAGTTGAGTCCCCTGCATATTAGGTTTCGTCCACAAATATACAGTGAATTCACTTTACAGTATGTCTCAAAGGTGCGATAAGGCGCTATATCAAATGCAAGGAGTGTTATTTACAGTATGTTCTGTTAAGCACTTTGAGACCTCTCGAAGACACGGGAAGACGCTATGTCAAATGCAAGGATTATTATTATATTAGAATTTGATGTTTTAAGCAGTTTTATTGAACATTTAGTAAAACGTGTACGCATGTTTTCATTCCAAGATGAAATTTTGCGGTGTTGGCATATGCTCTGTCACGGTGTGAGGCAGCTATCTGCATTTGGAATTCTCTCTGAAACTCAATAATCGAGAACAAATTAGATCCAAAATGAGAGTGTGTATTGCGTTTGGTAGCTTTTGAATTATATTGAACGATCTAAGGCAGAATCTGATAAATTTGTGAATTGTGTTAAAAAAAAAAAAAAAAAAAAAAAAAATTGCCATTGCATCTCAAGGCGTTTTAATCTGGCAAAAACTGAATGAAAAGATAAATTGTTAGACATGTTGCAGTAGAAATCTGGGCCTGTGATGATTGGCTTCTCTTGCCATTTAACATTGGTTAAATTATGCAAACCAGAGAAGCCCACATTTCCAATTGACTTGAACATTTACAGATGAGCACGTGCTCATGATTGGATCAGCTAACATTTGGGCTTTGCTAATTTTCATCCTGTACGTTTTCCAGGATTGTTTTATCAGCTCTGTAGGATTGTTTTATGGGTGGATTTGAACTTGATGCTCGGACTAAGGCAGTGAGATTTGGCAGCTTTTGTTTAACCACATTCTGGCAGGAGTTATCGTGTTTTCTTGGAAAACAGTGTACAGGGAAGTAAATAGAACTTGCACAAACAAAGGCAGTCCTGGCAGCAAGCTACAGGATCTTGCGTCAATGCTTTCGGCTTGATGTTTTTTTTTAAAAAAAATCTGCTAGTCCAGCTAGTGCTGACAAGTAAGTAGTCTTTGTAGCAAAAATAACCATTTCAGGACTGATATGTGAACACATGATTAATGCTGCAGATGTTAGCGAAGGCCATTTTATTACCACATTACAATCTTAATAATTTGTCAGTCTGGTGCACTGGTAGCCCTCTCACCTCCGAATCAGAAGGTTGTGGGTTCAAGTCAGGACTCGGAATCACGTTGTCTAATATGATACTCCAATGCAGTGCTTGGGGGCGTATGGCATTGTCGACGATGCTGTACTTTGGATGATACATTAAACCGAGATCCCGTCCGCCTGTTATAATAATCCTTGCATTTGATATAGCGCTTTTCACGAATTCTCGACGTCTCAAAGCGCTTCACAGAATAGACTGTAAAGTGATTGACCGTATATTTGTGCGCGAACTGCGTCAGCCAATTGCGCACAGCAGTGTCCCACAAACAGTCGTGGATTGAAAATGACCAATTAATTATTGTTTTTGTTTTGGAGGGATTATTATCAGGCGTGTGGAGTAAGGAAACTTGCCCATGGTTTCTCCCTGCCTGGAATTGAACCCAGGTCTCTCGCGGTCTAACCACTGAGTTACAGGACTCCATAGTTCAGATAAATATGTTAAAGATACCATTGCACTATTCAAAAAGAGAAGGAAGTTTCTCCCAGTGTCCTAGCCGACAATCCCCAAAATAAAATTGGCCACTCACTCCATGGCTGTTCATGGGACTTCACTGTGTGTAACTGGCTGCTGCATTTTGCTCACAAAATACAGTCAATTAAATGACGTTGAATAATGGGCAATCTGAAAAGTTGATCGTGGATTCTTTGAAATAATTCTCATCATCTTACACAAATGTGTAGAAATCATATTTTCAATAACCACCTTGACATTTCTGTAGCATTGACCTGAGAGTGCAGATACGTGGATTTCCTTGCAAATACTAGCTAATTGTTCAGAGTTGTTTTTAGTCACTGTCTAGATAGGAAGTGGTTAAAAACTCAGAGCTTAACATAGGTAAATTCTGTAAAGGATGCACGTTTTTTTTGTAATGGCTGCAACTAAGTGTCTGGGAATCCCCCCCATGTAACCTTTGGGTGTAGCTGAGCTATATTGGTCAATAAGACCAATTTTTCTGACCAGGTATTTTGTTTTGTTTTTTAAAAAAATCGAAAAGACTTTGGAGGGAAGGATACAGTTCCCAGAACTTTAGCCCTGAGCGTGTTCACATCAAAGATTGTTCACATCAAACTTGTAGATTTCAGATAGAGACTGGAAAAGAGGGTTCCTTGTGAATCTGAACCCTCTGAGGGAATTGGCCTGAAGATGGGCTGGATGTAACTTGCTTATACTATGATTGTCGGCGAAATTTAGCAAGTGAATTCCATAGCAGTGAATTTGAAGAATCATCGGTAGCTCATTCTTCCAAAATATGATTGTGTCTTTCTGTCTTCTCTGACTAAGCTCTTTTGAATGCCTCGTGTGATCGGGCCTGCTTCCTTTTACTGAATGACTAAGTTAGCATGTGCTCTGTGACCACCTTTTGTAGCACTATAATCGTGTCAGCATCACTTTATCCCTGAGCGACTGGCTGCATAGGTTACGAAATGATTCCCACCGGCAACAAATACTGTATGTAAACATTGAAGAATGCCTACTAATAGTCCTGCAGATCTGGAATCGTAGGCTTGGGAGAAGAGGTAGAGGGTTCGTGGTGGGAGTGATCAGCCGTCAGCTCAATACTAATCGACTTCCTTTCCTGAATCTTTTTAAATCTCCAAAGTGGTCAATTGTAACACACTTATGGCAGGTTTCAGAAAGATGAGCATTGCTCCGAGCTGGCTGGCTGTACTATTCGAGCCTCGCCTGGAAAATAATAGAAAGAAAATAGAAAGAGTATTTTTCATTTAAAACAGGACCTATAATAATAATCCTTGCATTTGATATAATGCTTTTCACATCTTCTAGACGTCTCAATATCATGTCCAGATCTTATTGTTGGTTCACTCTCTAAATCAGCGATTGTCCACTCTTCACATTAATCTGGGAGATGGCGAGTTGTTAACCTTGCACTCTTGGCATGATTCCTCATCTTCGGGCTATCAATCTTGCATATGATATCACGTTGTTTGTTTACAGAAAGTAATTACTGTCAAGGCTTAGACAGCGTTTTGATATTTTGATGCAACACAATTTTCCTAATGTAACCAAACAGAGTGGTTGTAGCACTGGGATGAAGTCATTCTGGCAAGTTACAGCAGCATTTTGAATATTTCCCATTTTGCAATTCCAGGATATCCGACATCAAGCCAGTGACTTCCCTTGTAAAGTAGCCAAACTTCCCGAAAATAGAAATCGGAACAGATACAGAGACGTCAGCCCCTGTAAGTATAGGAACAAAAGGTTTCATTATTGTAAAAGGTGTGCATGTGCTGCATTTTGGCTTCTCTTTTGGAATGAGTTTGCTCGAACTGTGAACGCTCTGTAGTGAGTAGTGCCAGATGAGCAGGATTATATGTTGGAAAATAAGGACAGCATTGAGAATATACTCCCCTAATCATGTAAATAATTCCAAATAATTTTACATTTCTATCCTAAATGTAAAATATTCAAACCCAACATCTCACTGCTTCATGTGTGACCCAATTGAGTAAATGCAAATCACAAAATTCAGAGCATTTAATTAACCCTGTCTTTCATCTGTTTCTGCATGTCTGCTCTGAATCTTGTTTTTTGACTTCCTTTTTCACGCTGCTAATTATTTCTACGATTAGTTGTTTGGGCTTGCTTTAAGTGAGACAGTGCTTTAAACAGTGAGTATGTTCAGCGTACTCATGCTTTTTGTGTTTTTGGAAATGCATCAAATCCACTAAGGATAGATACTACAGGATCATTAAACTCATGGCAGACCCCATGAGTCAAATTGGACATGGGACCTAATTGGCAAGTTGTGTAAACCATGTGCGAACACGCACGAATAAAGAATTACAAGGCCCTTAATTAAGAATCAACTGTAGTCTTTTCTCAGTGGCTAGAGGTATCTAAAATTCTCTTTGTGCACATGCAAAAACAAATTTTTCAAGTACGTAAATCACGCCATTGTAGTTTAGCTGCTGATTTTATAAGCAATGAGTAGCCAGCTGTAACATGCTATCAGCAAGCCAGAAGCATGTTCAGGCATTTTCAAATCCCATTCCTACTGCTTGCTCCAGTTTAAAAACTATGTGCAGTAGCCTAGCAAGCAATCATTGCGTTGCTAAACCTTACCAACCTGTTCCAGTCCCTCCGCTCGGCAAATACTGACCTGATCCATGTCTCCCAGCCTGCCCACCCCACCCACCATCGACAGTTACCCTTTCTGCTTCCATCCTCTGGTACTCCATCCCGGAGTCCCTTCGCCTCCTTCCCCCCTCCCTTGCCTCCTTCAAAGGAGATCTTCTCAAGACCTTCCTCTTTGACTGTGGCTTCAGTCATCCTCCCACCCCCATTGCCCTCCACCCCTCCTCCAACCCCCAACTCGGGTGCAACTTAGGTATGACTGTCCAACGCCTTGGGATGCCCTATCGACGTGAAAGGAGCTATACAAATGGGATTTGTATTGGGTATTGTCATAAATGTAGTAAAAATGCATTTTTTTAAATCAAGTTGACCACAGTCGTATTAAGCTACAGCAGGGTGAAAATGACTACATCAATGCAAGCTTGATTAGAATGCAAGAGGCCCAAAGAAGCTACATCCTGACTCAGGTAAGCATCTTTGATGGAAAATGTACTTGATAAAGCTGTTTGCTTTATTTTTAACCTTGTAATACAATTATTGATCCCTGGTGCAAGGGAATTGCATTTTTTTTGTCTCTTTAAGAGCCAGTAATCATATCAATTGCTCTTCTGTAGAACTCTATGTGCCTTTCCAAAGCTATGTCTCGTTCTCAGAAAACTGTATTGTCATCAGTATAGAGTGTGGTATGTGAATAATCTTTTAGTGTGGACTTCAAATTGGAAACTTGAAATAGTTAAACCTATCTATGCCTAGTCCCTGAGAACAAGCAGCAGAGCTTCTATGGAAAACGCTGGCACTAATGCAGTTTCTGGCTTGTCACTTCTGCTCACTTCTTAAGAAGGTAAATAATAATTAGAAAACAATTGGAAAGTTTAGCCTACGGAGGAATTAAGAGCATCGTGTAAGAATAGGCTTTTCTTTGGATCTTTTCTGCTATTTAACAGGAATGCTTTAATTTTCCTGTTCAAATTTGATTCTTAATGCCTGAGCAAACCGATCCACAGCAGGTCTAGATTTATGCAATTAACTCCCCCATTGCCCCCCCCCCCCCACCTCCCCTTTCTTCACAGCCCTAAATGTCAGTTTTGGGTAAAGGCTATGAAGCTTCCCAATTTTAAGGAGTATGTGTAAAGATATGTTATTGGGAATTTGAATCCATCATGTAAGTGTTTCATTTCTGCATTTGTTTGATTTGCTGGTGAAGTAATTAATGCTTGTGTTCCTTTGCAGGGGCCTCTTCCAAATACATGTGGCCATTTTTGGGAGATGGTTTGGGAACAAAAGTCCAGGGGTGTTGTTATGTTGAACAGAGTAATTGAAAAGGGATCAGTAAGTACTTGAAATGCAATGTTCATGAATTGATGAAATCCAGGAGACTAAAATACTGGAGCATATGCAATATCCTCAAATTTTACACCCAATTACACCTGAGTTTCAGAATTTCATTCACTCCAATCTAAATAATCTATAGTAATTTTAATAGTCTCTGACGCAGGAATAAGCTATTTTCCCCGCTGATTAGTCATAATAAACAACCTTGATTCAGTAACAGTGGAACAGATTGGGAGAAATTGCCACAAATGCTTCAAACCAGCAAATTTTGTTGGAGGCAGTTTATCTCTGGGATCTCCTAAGCTTGGTTTATTTCGAGCTTTGTAGAAGAATTGTTGAATTCAGTTGAGATGTTAAAACCGAGGCACCATCTGCCCATTCAGGTGGATGTGAAAGATTCCATGGCACTACTTTTAAAAAAAAATGGAGTTTTTCCTTGTCTCCAGGCCAGCAATCCCCCAGATACAATTGGCCATTCACATCATGTCTGTTTGTGGGACATTGATTACGTTTTGATGTGCTTTCAAAGACGCAGCATTTGATTCTAAGTGAATAAAGGGAACCTTTGTGATTGTTCCAGGTAAAATGTGCGCAATACTGGCCGAGCAAAGAAGAAATGGAAATGTTATTTTCGGACACCAATTTCAAACTAACATTGATTTCTGAAGATGTCAAATCCTACTATACAGTCCGACAGTTGGAGTTGGAAAATCTTGCAGTAAGTACCCTACCTAATGTTTGATGCAGTTTATGAAGTTAATGTATACATTTCCACCCTTTAAATGTCTTTATTTTCAGAATTTTGTTTTCAAAAGTAAATTGGGTAGAAAATTTATGTACTGTAAACTTGCTCACCTAAAACAGAGATGGGGCAATCTCATTTGCTCCACAAATTAATGTTTGAAAAACGTTGAAGATTTGGTATGTTAAGAGCTGTTGGTATGTTAAGACGAAACAAAAGGGTTATCATACTGTGCACTATGTTTTAAGTTTCAATTATCACTTTCTTTTCTAGACTGAAGAGATCAGGGAAATTTTGCACTTTCATTATACCACATGGCCTGATTTTGGAGTTCCTGAATCCCCTGCTTCATTCCTGAACTTCCTTTTCAAAGTGAGGGAATCCGGTACATTGAATCCAGAGCATGGACCTATTGTGGTTCACTGCAGTGCAGGGATAGGGCGATCTGGCACTTTCTCACTGGTTGACACCTGCCTCCTTCTGGTAAGACACGAGATGACAGTAACTTCCTAACGTTTCACATTAATTTCCGACCGGATGACAAACTCGCTTCAAGTTGTCAAATTGTGTTCCCAATTCCTGTCCGAGCATGTACGGACACGAAATTGATGTCAAAAGATTTTATAGCTAAAACGGTATGTAACCTTTCTAATGAGATCCAGTTACTATCGGGACCTTCTACCTCATAATTCTTGGAAAAGGTATTGGATATAATTATCAGTTGGAAAAAGCTCTTATGAACTCCCTAGAGAAAACTAAGTAAAGAGATCAGCAGCTTAAGTCTGATGAGTAGCTGCTGAAATAAATCACTGCTGGTGGAAGCTCCTCTTTACGCTTGTGGAAATTCATGCCTTTTGGCGATTGTGACCTCTGGAGGATATACAGTTGCCATTGCCAGCATTTGGCAGTTCCATTGTTGATCTTTGATTCATATTTTTTAAAGTAACTGGTCCAAGTAACTACAAATAAGCTAAGAAACCTAAAGCTTCTGAGTCCCAACTTAAGGAGAAGCTCGAATTGGAAATAGAACAGCTCAAAACCATAACTGGAGCTGGTGAGGAAAGTTTGACATTTAAAAACTAGATTTGCTACAGTCCAAATTTTCAATACAAAGGGAGCGATAGCCCCCATTATAAAAGCGAAGTGTAAAATTGATGCATTTGTTTACAACCATGAAGTATAGCAAGTAAAATTTTTTATCATTTTGTACTCCCATTTCTCTCTGAACTTTTTTAACAGATGGACAAGAGGAAGGATCCTTCATCTGTGGACGTCAAACTCGTTTTATTAGAAATGAGGAATTATCGTATGGGACTGATTCAGACAGCCGACCAACTTCGGTTTTCTTACATGGCTGTTATTGAAGGAGCTAAATTCATTATGGGAGACTCTTCTGTTCAGGTGAGCTTTGCTGCGTCTGCCTTTCAGTATAAACAGTGGAATTTGTTCAGTCTTCAGGACAATGGTCAGAAGAAGTCAGCAAAATTTCAATACGCGTCGTTGGAATTAATTGAGAAAATGATGAGCCAGTTGATTATTCTGTTGTGGTTTAAAAGATCTTTTGATTTTTTTCCATTTAGGAACAATGGAAAGAACTTTCCAAAGAAGACCTTGAACCTCCCCCAGAGCACAGCCCCCCACCTCCACGACCTCCAAAACGGGCCTCTGAAACTCTCAATGGGAAAACGCCAGATCAAAGGATATGTGTTACAGATTCGGAAGAGAGAAAATTCGATGCATTTTATGAAAACCAATCGAGAAAGGTCACAGAGTCACAAATAGAAAGGTATATGTAAAACTTAATTTCCCTTTCAGCAATATGTGAAAGCGACATGTTAATTTTCAAGGTGCTATCTGAACAGGAATGTCACTGCTATGCAAAAGAGTGTACACACTCCCACCCACCTACAACAACACATTTACATTGCGCCTTTCATGTCGGGAGGACGTCCCAAGGTGCTGAAACCCACATTTCATTATTTCAGTGTAAAAGTGGAGAAACTGCACACGGAGAAACTTCGTTGGTATTGAAATTCTCTTTTAACTACTGCTTCCTCCAATTATAAATTATATTCTAAAATTAGGTTACAGCAGAAAGAATCGCAGGGCAGCTTCCATTTAAGCTGTAGCTCCAAAAAANCAGTTCAATTCCTGGAGGGTTAGCAAGCTTTTGGAGAGAAAGGGAAACAGTATATTTCTGTTAATGTTGGAATTTTAGCTGTTTAATTACCTCTTTAATCTTGATGAGTATTTAATCAGCTATGACATGTAGCATGACTTCAGTTCAGTATCACCTTCTATGCAATTCCCTGAAATATAAAAAAATGGAAATCATGTCCATTTGTCATCAAACAAATGTCACACAATCTGTTTTATATGCCCTGTGAAAACCTAATATAACACAGTTGCTCTCACACTATGAAGTATCTGTTTCTTTCCTCTGTATTTAATCAATTTTATGGACCCCAATGGGGATGTACTGAACAGAGCAGGCCATATATCTACTTAAATCTGACCTACAGCAAGCAATCTAAATTAAGTGAATTCTATACTTCATATTAGTCCAAGCATGAAATAAACTCGCTTCTTGGCAGTATAAATTTAAGATTGGTGAATTCAGCTCCCTTCTCGCTGGTTGCTTATTGCATGTAGTTCAGCTCCAGAAAACATTGTTCATAGCGCCTCAAGAAAAAAAGATGGTATTTTAATGTGCAATTTGCACATTGAACTTTATAATGTATTTGTTGGAACAAAGTATGAGCCTCCCATATGAATACTTGCACACCGTTTTCAACGCGATTCTTTTTCTCCTTTCAGTTCAGAAAATGAACTTCGGAAAAGGCACGTGGGAGAAAATGCCATTTATTCACCGCAGGTCAACGAACAGGTGAATTCAGAATATGAAGAAGTGATAGCAGAGGAGGCGTTAGAGCTGGTTTTGGAAGACGAGGAGAAGGAAGATACATGGTTAAATTGGAAACCTGTTGTGCTCAATGTGTGTTTGTTCGCTGCTTTTACAGCTGGAGCATACTTCTGTTATAGGGCATGCTTCCATTGACAAATACCCTAGAGGATGACGTGCGTACTGTATATTGCAGTAAAGCCTGCGCTTTTTCAATAAAACATTTGATGCATTGAAAAGCTGTAGGATCTATGTCTTAAAAAAAAAAGCAGGCTTAGTTTCTGAGACGGGAACTTGGGTGGGATTGTAGGGATAAGAAAAAGATGCACTAGGGTTTTAGCCCCATGGTCCCAAGAGCATAACATTCAAATCTCAGGGCCTTGAATATTCAGGGGAAAGCAGTGAAAATGCCAAATAGCTGTGTTTTTCTTTTCTTTTTTTTTTTGGCAGGGAGAAGGGTGTTGTATGTTGCATTCTTTTAATGTCTGTTATGGAGAAATGCAAGATATTGTTCGGAAAAGATACACATCCTCTAACCCTAGCATATTTCGCTCATAGTTGCAATGTTAATCTCCACTGTTGTGCCATTTCCTGTTTCACCCACATCTGGAAAATGCCCAATGTTATTCTTGGGAAACAAAATGTATTTTTTGTTTGCACGTATGTTTTTGGGCAGTGCCTGTGGTGAAATTGCATTAATCTCAGCAAAGCTGTGGCTTTAAACTGCTGCTTTGTTAACGCATCAGCTAAGAGGCTTCCACTGCTGCTCAGGGTATTCCAGCAAAATGGTCCTCTTTAAATGTGTCTATTAACCATTTCCGTCACACTTGTGCTTGCACTTTTGCCATCCACAACATCGGAAACCAAGGTAAATTAACCAGCTTTTAACCTTCCGCTATTCAGCGACAATATAGTTGGACGGGGGAAGAAATGCAACAAAATGCAACACATTTCCACCAGCATTTTTACAGCTGTACCATATATAAAACTAGACCATTATACAAAGTCAAATCTCCTTCACTCCATATTTATTTGTAACAGGTATGACTGTATCCAACAATTTTTTAACCAACGATGTATTAAAAATATAGTTTATATTTTTAATCAAAGCCTTGCATCAAGGGCTCATAGAAAAGTAAAATGATACCTCATTGCCAGTACTGGAAGCTTGCCACCACTTACCTGCCCTGTAAACTATAGGGTATTACCAGTACTTAATCTGAGGGTAATTGTAAGTAGTCAGTATATAGTTGTCTTAAGAAATTATAGCATTAAAACTAGACATTTTTGGATCATGTACATCAAATTAAGGGGATACTAATAATATATAATGGTAGGAAACAGAGTGAGCTACAGAATTGCTTTGTCGAATGATTCTTTTAATGGTCTGGATGTATATTGTATCCTGGCAGTTATACATTATACACCAGTGTAGTGGAATGCATGCAGACTCCATTAGCATCAATAAATATGAAATTGCTTGGAAAGTGAAAGATGATCTGTATATCTTATTACTACTGTAAACATGTGTAGTACATGTTTGAAAATAATTGCATGAGTGTTCTGGTTGGTAATGGTGGCAGTGAGACTGACACTGAAAAGGTAATATTTCAGTGGTTCATTTCTATGTTGGGTGTTTGTATAAAAGCTAGCATACCTGTATTTGAAACTCATTTGGCCTGTGTATATATCAAGGGTTTTACCTAAACCACGTAATCCAGATGTTTGTCACATTTCAAGTATGTAGGAACTAGTTCAAACATTCCAAAACTGTCTATAGGCATTGTTCATGTCTCACTTTCTGCACAGGGTCGAGCTCTGCAAATATTGGACACCAGTGGCTAAGATGCAACAATTAAATCTTTCTTTTACAAAACAGGTCTAAACTAATTTATTGGCTTTGAGCGTCTTGGTGCTGGGATAGGACTTGCTGGTAATTCCCTTTCAAAATATATATGCTGGCTCTCAAACCCTGAAGTTGGCACTTCAGCCAGCAAGATCCAGATGTAGTGGCTCACCGATGTTGCTAGCCCCATCGCAATCAGCAGAAATGAGCAATGAATAAAGCTCATACGATAAGACTTTTTAAAGCCTCTTGTATATTTATGTAGTTTGGGTGTATGTACAGTAGATTTGAAAAGTTGGGTTTGTTGGTATACCTCTTAAATGACAAAAGACTGAATAGGGTTTTCATGGTAAACAAGCTATTGAGCTGCTGTGATACATGCCTTAATTGAAACTTTCCTTGGCTCTTGTTCTTTCCAGTAAGGCCATACCAATAAGATTAATGAACAAATGTAAAATATCAGACTGCGGTATGTAATGTTTTATGCAGTTTACTTACTATAAATTGCTTTTGTGGACCATTCACACAAAAACATTGTACATTTGGTGTTTAGGAATGTGAATCTCTAGCGTTTTGAAATTCAGGATAGTCATACTTCTCACATTTCAAAAAAAAATCTATATGCACATGTTTGGAGTTTTATGCCCCATTTTGTTCAGTATCAACATTCTGGAACGTTAGCCTGATATTTACTAGAAAGGAGAACTTAAGTTTACTGTATCCCTTCATCTTTTTGATCATGTTACAAAATCATGTAAATTTCTACACAGTTTGGAGTTTAGTTTGTAACTGTTACCTGAAAGGACGTGACGTTCTATAACCCGGTCGTGGAATGATCTGAAGTATGCACTCCTTCGCGGTTACTCTACAACTGGCTGGCAGATATCCTCCTCCCGTGGAGCTCACAGAGGATCAGTTTTCCTCATATTTTTCAAACCAAATAATGTGCAATTCTGTTTAGAATTGCTGACATTTGGCGAATGAGGTGAGAGTTTAAAACTTTCAATCTCGTCTCTTTGACCAAGCAACCATGTACAAGTGCTTGCTTCAGACCATTCTGTGCTCTGGATCTAAGAAGCACCAGGACCCGGAGGAGGGTGGATCAGAGAACACATTCTCTGAGTCGTCTGGTGTTTCTTTTCCTAATATCCCAAATAACCATTTGCTGGCAAGTGCATGTAGTAAATTATGGTAAGTAGTTTGACACTGTTTAGTTTCTGCTTTTAACAGTCAATCCTTTCACAAAGAGCAAAGTATGCTTAACTGCCCCCACCTGTAGTATCTGAATCATAGTCATTTGTGCACCCTGACACAAATCATGTTAGAACTTTAAAACCTCCCTTGCCCATCTTCTGTCTTGCTGTCCCTACCATGCGTTTCGGAAGGTGAGAGTACTTAATTTTTTTAAAATTGTATTTTCATTGGTTAAATTTATTGGTGGCCTAAGAGATTAATTGCACTTTTAAAAAGTGCTTGTTCCAGTTTAGTTCGCGGAAGTGAAGTCCATTTCAAATTCAGTCTCGCAACCTGAAAAACCAGACCCTTTGTGTTAATGACTGACAACGAAGCAGTGTTTTCATATGATGCTGACTAGCTAACTAGCTGATGTTGAACTTGACGTTTTCTCCTCCCTAAAGTTGTTGTCAAGGCCTCTGTTAGCAGATTCTTAATCATGATGTTTGTGCCAAGCTATTTATTTCCCTGTAGGAGGCTCTATGGTTCCTAGTTCAAGGAGAAAATCCTTAACTGGTGCCATCAATGTGGTTTGCAGCTCAGATTGTAACCTGCACATCAACCCGAGCAGCCTAACCACTGGTACTGTAATGAGTTACAATTTGGGGGCTTGAATAAACTAAGAGTAAAAGTGGCTACAAAAGTTTTCAGATTTAAACACTGCTTGGTCATTCCACAGGTAACTGAGCACCTGCCTAGTTGGCTCATTTATTATTTGATGTGATCAACTCATTCATCCAGCACACCTTTTCAACCAAGCTATGCTGTGATCTAGCAAGTGATGAAACTCTAGTCCAAGTGATATTGCTGACAGCATTAATAGCAATTGCAAGACTTTTAGGTAGTAGTTCATCATGGAAGTTTTTTTTATATATGAAGATTCATCTCATGATCCATGGGACACACGTTTTCATCAGATTTCTTGTCGATTTCCAAATTGTTGAACAGGAAAATATGTTCAGTATTTTATTTGTATGGCCTTACAGAGGAGACATTTCTTATGCCCAGTTTTGCTGAGAACTCTTCTAGATAGGAACAGATGAGTGCTGTTGATACATTTTCTCCTATTGTCTTCCCAGCAATGTGATTTTGTTCTTCAATGGTTAACAACAAATCAACAAATGCTATAAGATCACACTAGTTTCCATAAATTTCAGGGATGTGCCTGACTTAACTGGAATTATTTTAGTTTTTTTTATTGGTAAAAGTACTTTTGGACCAAATATATGCAGATTTTTTTGAATACCAACTTGTTTTGTCGTGTGTTAAGCACACACTTTATTCTAAATGAAGTTTCACAGTGGAATTGTAGCTTTTAATTTAAAATTACAAATTAATTGCTTGCACTAAGTGTCTCTCAACTGCATAACTTAAAGAGAGTAAAACGTAAGATCGATATTGAATGTCCTCTCCTAAGTGCACTGTTGGTCAACATGCAATGCTACACAGTCCACACCTAGAACTATGAGAGAAATCATGTGATATTTTCACAGTTTGACACCTTTATAGTTAAATTACAGGTAAAGCACTTGGGATATAAGAGTTGTACATTTCTGTACCTATAATCTGAAGACATTGAGATACACTGATTTTTTTTCTACCTTAGCTAGTGTGATCTTTTTCCTACTTGACTGTTTCACGTTTTTTATTCGCTTTTTTTGCCACACAGCAAACGGCTTCATGTATTTTACTTTTTTATTTTCCTGTATAGTATTTTACTGTCTTGTAGAGTATGAATAACTGTATTGTGCTGTTTTCTAGTAAACATTAACAAAGCTATTTCTGCATGTATTGATATTGTATGATTTTCTACGGTTTTATATTGTTCGACCATTTGGTGGTCTAAAAAAAAGCCTGACTCAAACAAGACTCTCCAAGCATTTGCAAAGTTTTCAGAACCCTTTAAAACTTTACAGTGAGCTGGATTTCAAGTATGCCACATCAACTATAAATCTCGAATAAAACCAGTTTGGAAAGAAAACTTGTGTGGTATTTTGAACTGCAGATCATACTTTTAAACAAAAAAAATTCAATGATTAAAATCTATTGTTTAACTTACAACATCAGCTCTGATCAGCGAGAAAGTTTTGGGTCCTATCACAACCCGGCAGTCTCCCCCCCCCGTTTGTTCTCTAAATCCTCAGTGTGAGCAGCTGCAGATGTACCATTAGGTGTAATAGGTGTTTACCTTTTATCAATAGGATCACCTTTATCAATAGTAAAATCCCGTGAAGCCCTTTGAGACATTTCCACATGTTAAGGCGCCATAACAAATGCCAGCGTTATTATTATCCATTCAGTCTCGACCTATTTTTCCCTCATTTCTTTGAATGCATCTCCAGTTCCCTTTTGAAACCTAATATAATAATCCTTGCATTTGATATAGCGCTTTTCACGTCTTCTAGACGTTCTCAAAGCGCTTCACAATATACTGTAAAGTGAGTTGACTGTATATTTGTGGGCGAAACGCAGCAGCCAATTGT
This sequence comes from Callorhinchus milii, assembly GCF_018977255.1. Taxonomy (NCBI): domain Eukaryota; kingdom Metazoa; phylum Chordata; class Chondrichthyes; order Chimaeriformes; family Callorhinchidae; genus Callorhinchus; species Callorhinchus milii. The sequence continues at coordinate 10,217,228 of NW_024704759.1, read as the reverse complement.
GCACAGCAGTGTCCCACAAACAGTTGTGGTTGAGATTCTGCCTGAACCACCTCACCCAGAAGGGCATTCCAAGTCCCCAACAACTGTTTTAAAAAAGAAGAAAAAAATCTGAATCTTCCCCCTTTGCTTTCCTCTAGTCACTAACTCACTGACCAATGGAAATGTTCCTCAGACAAAACTGCTCTTCTCATTCCTGTCTTTAATGTCAAGACATTCAAACAGTTTATTGATCCACCAGATTTTTGGCATTCAGGTGGGCATAAAACTATCTAAGAAGTGTGAATTTCATACTTCTTAACTCAAGGCCATGATTTTTTTTTCAGCCATCGCATACTTTTGGAATCGAAAGAAGAATTGCTACACTGAAGTTTGTGGGGTTTTAGCATTCCATTTGCACTCAATAGTTGTAAAACTTTAGGAAAGTCGTCACTAAACAGCATTAGAGGACAAGTGAGTTTTTTTTATTGCAGCTGGTTCAGAATCACCTGGCAAAAATAAAACTCATACATTTACAATTTCTTGAGACAAACATGTTTCTCCCAAGATTGGATGTGTAAGACCCTCTGTATTTAAAAAAAAATTGGACCTTGCTCCTTTAGAAAGTGAATAATAATAAATAATACTAGCATTTGATACAGCTCCTTATCACGTCTCAAAAGAGCTTCACACTGCAAAGTGGATTGATCGTATATTTTGTGGGCGAAAGATGGCAACCACATACAGCCATGGGGTGTTTTATTTAGGGGATGTAATGGCTAGGACACCAGGAGAAACTCCCTTCTCTTCGAATAGTTCCATGGGATCTTTAACCTCCACCTGAACAGGCAGACAGGGTGTTGGTTTAATATCTCACCCGAAGGACAGCAGCTCGGCTAAATCAACCCCCAGGTAGAGCAGATTGGCAGTATGAAGCTGGACAGACCTGGGAGAGAGCAAGGAGTGACTGGATGTAGGGTCAGGAGATCACTAGAGGTGGAGTGGGACGAGGCATTTAAAGGTAGGAAAATTTCTATTGAATTTGATGATCAACTGGGATAAGGAGCTCATGCAGCCAGGCGAGGACGAAGCTGATAGACTTTCGAAGCCCAACACACGAAAACATGGGCTGCAGAGTTTGGATGGTCTGGAGCTTGTGGAGACAAGTATTAAGTTAACATTCCTAATAACAAGCTGGAATTATTTGGCTATCTGCTGAGTGTGGGGATATCTGCACTTTTAAAGCCGATCCTTACATTAAATCATCGTTTTCCACCTCCAAATTCTGGTGTCTGCAGGGTTTGAACAAATGAGCAAGAAAGGTAAGAGTATATCCACCTAAATGTAAATAGTTTTTGTTTTGTATCTCATTCAATCTTTGCTGCTGTGGCCTCAAACGCCCCAATTGAAAGAAAGTAAAATGAGAGGTCGTTTAAACAGTAAACTTTGATCAAGCAGTGAAGATTGCAACATCACATTAGCCATTCCTACTTTTAAATACTCTTGAATTGTTTTCAAATTAGCAAAATAGCTTGAGTTGTACAATTGAACCTATTCTCATCTAAATGGGTTTACGGGCTGAGAGCCGAAGACTTAAACATTGATTTGTTTAAAAATCTAAATCAAGGGAAAATACGGCTTTGCTTGATAAGGGTGAAGCCCAGGGCAACAAATTCTAATTATACTTAACGATGGAAAAAATGGTAATTAAAACAATGTAATTGTAAGATATCCAGTATCTTTTACTTGCGTTAACATTTACACGGTACATTTTAAAAGGAGTGTTGGCATCCATTTCAAAATATATTTGGTACTACCTATTATATAAATTATGTTTATTTTAAAAACATTTACTTGCTGTGCATAGAATATTTGTATATTTGCTACAGAGTAAACTGACAACAGCCCTTTGAGTGGACCAGTGTCTTGATACCCCAACTTTATTTCTTATGTCAATGATCACTTGTGTGAACCAAAACTGAACGTCGTATTTTATACACATGTGCATCTTTATACAGAGGAATATATAGGTGCAGTATAAGCACAATTCAACATATTACGTATCAGTTATGTCCATTGGAGCTAACGTTTCTTGAAAGTGTTCAACGTTCAGAGAATAGTGATTTGAGTGGTTTCGTTTTGGATTCTGTCCTCTTCGAGATCGTACCACATTTTTTCCAACTTCTCAAAGGCTAAATGACCTTTTTCACCTGCAGAAAGAGATGAAAAATGTAGGCAATGTAGGATCATGGAATCCTTCAACGCAGAAACAGGTCATTCAGCCCATCGTGTCTGTGCTGGCTCTTTGAAAGAGCTATCCAATTAGTCCCACACCCCTGTTCTTTCCCCGTAGCCTTAAAATGTTTTTCTTTTAGGACCAAAAAAGGAATCACTCCGACTCGCCCCCTCCTTAGTCTCCTTTAAATCCCACCTCAAAACCCTCTTCGGCCATGCCATCGGCCATCCCCCTTCCCCTCCCTTCCCTTCCCACCCCCCCAGCTCAGGTCTGAAATGCTGTACACTGTCCAGCGCCTTGGGACGTCTTACCGACATGAAAGGCACTATACAAATGTAATGTTGTTGTTGAAGAAGGCTTTATCGGCCGCTACATGCAACGTTAGACTGTTTTGGACTGTTAAATCACGTCAGGATTCCTCTGTCCAAATGCGTCATATAAAAATGAATAGTTTCTATAATTTGCATTTGTTTTAAATTGAAACCATCGCCACAGAGTCCAACTCCAGTATTTTTAGCTAACGATACCAAGTTCCGAGCTTGCAAATTCGCCACAGAATTTTGCGATGGAGGCTTAATACCATCGAGAAAAACGTTCCCCCACAAAGGTGACATGGAAGTTAAACATTACCGAAAGAAAGGATGGTTTCTCTTGCAGTATCTCTCACATCTTTAGTCTCAGACTGGCACAGACTGACAATCTGTTCGATGCTTTCCACAGCCTTGAAGGAAAAAACGTAAATGAGAGGTTGTCAAGTTTTTCTGCAATCTAACCTTATCAGTCTTCAAGAAAGTTTTAATGGTGGGACGGGAATACAACTAGTCTGGCTTCTCTGTGGCAACCAAATGTCAGAGAAGTGAAGATAATTGTTGCTTGATATTTTTAAAATTAACAAATAAATCTGATTTTTTGTTCTTTTTGTTCCTGTCAACACAGTAATAACAATCTTTTGGTATAACTCCTTTCACTGACGGTGTATTTGTAGGCAAACCCAGCAGCCCAGTTGCACACAGGTATGGCAGTAGCAGCCACATGCAAAGGTCTTGCTTACCTTCAGATGTTTCAGAGCCATACAGGCACTTTTCTGAATTTGTAAATCTTTGTCTTGCAAAGCGTCTGTGTAGTGGGCCAAAGCCTAAGAGAGAAATATAGATTTTCAGCAAAGTTAAGTCAGTCGGTTATAAACGGTTAAACTGGGAATTTAGCTCAGCAAAGAAGCGGTTGTGTGTTTAACAGCTTGTAGTTCCACTTGGTTGGCTTGCATTATTCACAACTGAGACCAAGGTGTTTTTTTTTGTTTGTTTTCTTTTTTTCTTTTGGTCATTTAAAATTCTTACTTGTTCACATGAAAGGAATGCTAAACGGTACCTTGTCTCGAAAATGTCTATGCACTGAGGCATTAGAAAGAAATGATTTTGCCGCTTGAATGACCTTCGGGTTTTCATCCAACTGAAGGATGCTGATTGACTCCAGCGTTTGGTGCAGAGGCTGGAACTCAGTGATATGCTTTCCTTTTAACTTTTTCAGTGTCTTAATCTTCTGTGTGGTTTGCAGTGCTTCAGCAAGAGATACTGAAAAGAGTAAATGAACCGGGCAATTCATGAGCAAAGCCTTCAATAATTCAGGTGCTTTTGTGCATTCCTGCTCAGTAATCAAAACGATGTTGTCCAAAAATGGTTCATCTTTTTGCATATAAAAATGTTCTCTTTGTTTTATTTATACTTAAAGTGGAAACCCGGACTCGTTTATCAGTTATTTATACCTGGAACGTTGCATTGACTGTCATACTCAGAACTGACATTCATAAATGTAATTTTAAAAATCACTAGTTTAGGGAAGGATGCTTAGAAGTTTCTTGTTAATGTAACTTAAACATATTGCTGACGGTGCCAAGCTAGGTGGCCAAGTGATTAATACAATGAGGACAAGTAACATTCAGGAAGATCTGAACCATTTCGACAGAATGGCCAAGGAGTGGAGGATTAATTTTAAAGTGGATAAATGCATGTAAATGGCTTTTAACACAAGAAAGAGTAAGCAGATGCATCTAATGAATGGGTGAACAGTAGCACAGATAAAGAAGGAAATTATTGACATTGACCTTGGGCAATGTGTGCGTTCACCTCTCTCATTAAATTTAACTCTGAAAGAGAAGGTGTATTGCTGAAAGGTGCAGTGTGCCTGAACACTGAGTGTATGGTGTGCCTTAATCCACAAAAAGATTTCTTTCTCCCTCTTCTGTGCTTTTTTTAAACAGTCTCCTAGGAGTACATAAATTGCATTACTCTCTGCATTACTTTTAATTCAAATATCCTTTGCTCAAAAAGAACAGTCAAAACACTTTTACAGTATATTCTGAGAAATGCTTTCAGAATTCTAGGATTATATTATTAATATCCTTTGTAAAAGCTGCTTATGAATCAACTTTGTGTATTAATCTTTATATATAAAATCTTAAATTTTAAATCTTCACCTGTGCTCAGCTGGGCACAAAACATATTGCTGAGCCTGACCAAACCTTTTCACCTTCCACAATGGTGCAGTCTGTCTTGTTTATGGTTGTGTTTTATGTGCATCTTGGTCAGACCCGACATATCGTATATGCTCAGATTTCACTATGGTTGCATTTGTGAAAGATTGAAGCTGCCTGACGGGAAAACATCAGCACGTGGATAACAAATTAACAAATTAAGCTTTGACTAAAGCAAATCGCTTTTTGGTTTAAGCGACAAACATTTAAGAGATGGAAGGGGCAGAAGAAAGATAGTCCTATACACTTACAAATGGTTCGAAATATGTTAAATCTGTGGTTGGTATGTTTATACTTTCACCTCCACCCGTTGAAATGTGATCAATTTACAGCTTGGACCAAATCCAACTACAAATCTATATGTGAATGGAGTTATTGTTCAAGTGGAAATGCATTGGCTTTTAGATATTAACTCAAATCAATGAGTAGACGTTTTGAGTCCTAGTTCAGGCGAAGAACATTTTCCTCCTACCTTCCTTTGTGAGTTTCATCAGATGTGTTCCCAGGTCAGTAATGCTGTGCCTTTTCACATAGTTGAAAAACTGGAAGATTGTTAGCACTTCTTCGGAGAGACTAGCAGAGAGCAGGAATCCACAGCAGCCCGCAATCTGGTGCAGGAGTGTTCTGAATACTGAACGAAAACACAAATTCCTTGATCAAAAATGCTTAAAAACCAAAGAGTTTTGAAACATCTGATTACACTTATAATATAATAATAATCCTTGCATTTGAACATGCTACTTTGTCGCGTCAGTGAGACGTCCGAAAAAGCGCTTCACAGGATATGTTGTAAAGTGCAGTGACTGTATATTTTGGGGGCAAAACGTGGCAGCCAGTTGTGCACAGAACAAACAGTGGTGTTTTTTTTTTAAGCAATGAAATGTGTCCCCCTACCCACCCCCCCCCCCCCCCACCACAACCCCATCCCGAAGGACACTTGGCAACGGAGACTATAAAATCCACAATAGATACAGTTTGAATCAGGTTTTAAAGCATTGGTATTTTTATGCTTTTGGACAACGTTCCCACTTGTGAACAATCTAGTTGGGGGGGAGAGAAAGGTGCTCAATATTAGAATGTTGTTGGGGTTAGACTACCAGTTTGCACTTGAATGAGTTAAGATTTTCTCCCATAGAGCGGATCAGCTGATCTTCAGACGGGAAACATAATCTGGGACCAAGGACAGGAAGAGTGCGTGCAAAGTGATTACTGGTCTTTGTCTATTATACTAATTATTATACTGTTTATTATACTAATTGAAATGCATCAGGGTCCTTAAGTCAAAATACTGTACTGTAGTAATAATCTTTGCATTTGATATAAAGCGCCCTATCACGTCTTCGAAACATCTCAAAGCACTTCACGGGATATATTGTAAAGTGAACGACTATATTCTGTGGGAAAAATTGTACATCCCGATTGATTGGAGTCGATGTTGAATGTTGAGGTCATCATTGTCCATTGCTGAGTTCTGATTGACACTACTAAAAAAAACCAAGGCTTTTCTTTAATATTTAACCTGGAAATGTCAGCTCCACTTTGTTAAGTCAATAAAGAAAGATTTGGCAGGAGTGCATCCTTGGGAGTTTCCTTAAACTGGGCTCCTGCTGTGTGTAAAACGTTAGCTATTTTTGGCTACTATTTTTATGATTTACTCCACGCCACCACCAGAAGAACACAGATGAATATTGTTGTATTACAGATGCCCGTTTGTAGCAGACCACAAACAAACCACAATAGATATCATGTAAATACTGCACTGTACTCTCTCTCTCTTACCCCCCCCCCAACCGCCCCCCACCACCACCACCCTAGTGGAAAATGATCTGAATGATTAAGGGTTAAAACCATGCGTCCACAGTGGGTTTTAAAAAGAAAATAACAAACATTGGTTTCCAGTTTCCGTTTGTTTTAGGAGTTGTTTAGATCTGATATGCTACAATTTCCAATGGGATTCCTTTAGAAGGAATCTGAGTGGGAATTCATTCTGGTAACTGGAAATATATGACACTGACCCATGGGAACTCTGCTCCACAACTACTTCACATGAAGTAGTACTGGCATCGCGGACTTAAACGCCCGTTAAACGTCCATGCACAAACCATTTATATTATCTTCTTTCCATTAATTGCCAAGCACCATATGTATTTGATCATTGTTAGAGATAATCTACGTATAAGTACGGCGTATAACGTACCTCTCTCTGACAGTCCGAGGCATTTTGCGTTCACCTTCTGTGTATAATAGTTCCTTAGTTGTGTGAGAAACCTCTCAGTTGACGAATACAGAACACATTCTGTCCCTGCACATTTTCTCCAGAACGACGAGAGTAACTTTACCTTCTGTGCCTTCGGAATGACTGAAAGTGGAAAATTCAGCATTAAAATACATATCTATCTTGTTAGAAATAATGCTGACACGCATTTTATTGTCTCTGCTCACTTCCTACGTGATAAAATTGCAGCTATAAGACTTGTGGTTGTTGGCATTAGATTTTATTGGGACTATTTTATTTTCTAATAAACGTAGATTTTACATCGACCAGAGGCATGATTTTTGTGCAGCTGAAGCGACAAACCGAGTCAACTTGTCTGAAAGAGTAGAGATGAGATATTATTTTTCCCTTTTGATTCCAATCTGTAGTGGTGAGTGATACCCAGATAAAGTATTAGATGGCTGGTGCTGTGTACATAACCAGCACTGGTTTGGCCATCGGTACCTCCAACTGATGTGGAATGTGTCTCTATGGGTGGGGGGTTGTGACCCAATACAGTCAGGGCTTCCATTGGACAATCAATTTTAAAATTCACCGAAGCAAAATATTTCATTTAACATGTATTCGTCATTTAATAAATCAACACGAAATCCTGGCATTTAGTGATTTCAAATTGTGCTCACTTAAGACAGTATTTATTGAAAGGCAAACAAAAAGACTTCATTGTTTAACTACGTCGTATCGCAAGCCAACTGATGATGACCCAGTTTGAATGTGAATGTCCGTCAACTGGACTCCCCAGAACTCTGCAGCCTGTATCGTCGCCCCCACCAGGCCCCCTGAGCCCGTTTTGCACATCCTCGCTCGGCTCCACCACCGGTTTCTCACCCTCCAGTAGATTCTCCTTCTCACTTTCAAGTGCTTCCGGGCCATCATCCTACCTCTGTGACCTCCCGGGACCTAATGTCCCGCCTGCTCCCTCCGCTCAGCAAACACTGGCCACTGCTTCACGTTCCCGCTCACTCTGCCCCACTCTGATGGGCAATCGTTCCAAGACTCTGCCCTCATTCTCTGGACTCCATCCCAGAGTCATTCCACCTTGCCTCTTCCGTCTCTGCCTGCAAAGGTCATCTTAAGACTCTTCAACGGTGCTTTTGACTGCCTTCCTCCTCCCACCACCTCACTTCTGTATATCATTTTTCATACATATACTCAGATGTTTTAGGTCAACATTATGGAGTTGACTTGTGCAAACATGGACTGGCAGTTGTGAATAAACATAAATAGACTAATAGACTCATCAAATCTGAGATGGCTCGAAGATGTGATAAGGCACTATATCAACTGCACGGATTATTATTATTATTAAATCCTTCTCGCGTACCCTTTGAAGCCCTATAGAATAAATCCAAGAAGATGTGAATCATAAACAACAGGGGGATATGTTGCTGCTTAGCAAAACAAAAAGATTTATATTATTGAAATTCCACTTGTGCTTTGTAAGCCTGATATATTGCCTCTGTTACAGCCATCAAGGCAAAGCTCTGACAACAAACCATTGCCTATGACACCCTCGATCAAGAATAACTTCCTATAAATCCACTCTTGTAAAGATCTTAAAGGCAATATTGTAGAGAGACAGCGTATGTGAGTACAGTAGTTTTATACAAACCCTCCTCCACTGATCTGACATTCCCAGTCTTCCCATGACACATCACAGCTAGAGTTTCGAACACAAGAATCTGCTGTGAGAGCTCCTCCAAAATACTGTTCTGTAGGGTAGAGCCAATTGATGTAAATCTCTGCAACATAAATAAAATGTTTATTATTTCCAGATCTTCACCGCTAGGTTACCATGACCCTTACAGGATGTGTTAAGCATAAATAGGAGGGATAAGAACATGCGAGTTGAACAGAAAATAAAGCTTTGTATGTACAAATAAATCAGCTGCCGAGTGAAACAAAAATCAATTAACTTGCGGAGAACTGTTATTGAACCCGAGACTTTAAACATTTAAAAGGGAATTAGACAATCATTGAAAGAGAAAGAATATAAGAGGGGAAAGAGCAGGGAATTGGATTGCATGGAATACATTTTACAACTGCAGGCAGTTAAGTTGGAATCAAACCCTTTTTAAATCTATACCGTATTAAGTCACAATCTTTCTTGATCTCTAAATGGGAAACAAGGGGATTTCCAGTAGTGGAGTTATTGTCTTCCTGAACTTTCATCTGAATCCTTTTCTAAGAATGAACGGCTGAAAAAGATTATATCAAATGCAAGGGATGAAGGATTACTATTTAAAAGGGAATTGGATAACTACGTAAGGAAAAATAATATTCAAGAGTATGTTGGGATGTGTGTATCAGTGATAATAATAATAATAATCCTTATATTTGGTATAGCGTGGTTCACATCAGGAGGATGTCTCAAAGCGCTTCACACTGTAATGTACTGAGTGTGTGTTTTGCGATCACGAGAGGAGACTTGAGACAGATTTTAGCACTCGTGGATTTCTTTGCATTAAATGCAGTTGTCTGTACTCCTTTACCTGCAGAAGCCTCCTGCATATCTGCAGGTGAGTTAAGAGGGTTTGATCGAGATAGTGGTTTTCTGATGTCAGGGCAAGAATTTGCTTTCGTTTTGTTCCTGATTCTCCATTCTTACTTGACAAGTCATGATGACAAAGACTGGGTTCAGTGTAAGTGCTGTTCCTGTCAAATGGAAAAAAAAAGTGTATAAAGAAAGATCAATGAAGCAGACAGAAGATCATAAACTGATGGTCAGAGTTTTATCACCTTAGCTACTGTCACAAACATGAATAAACCTGAAGAATTAACACTCAACCATGAAATCATGGAGGAATTTGATGCCTTTTTGGCTTTCCTCCATTATTCTACATATGTTTCAGCAACGAAAAGCCCAGCTGTGTGTGTGTACCGTAGATTATCTTCACTCAATCGTGTACCTTTCATCCTTTATCCGCACACTCCCAGAACAGGAGAGGGTATCTTCATTTATATCCACATTTAAGAAGTCAAAGCTTTCTAAGGCGGTTTCAACGCTCAGACTGACTGTGGATTCACTTCTGCTGCTGGTTGATTCTTTCTGTTGAAAGCAAGTTTTGAAAAATAACGTGACGCGAAAATAATTATTTCTGATTTTACAATTCAGTTAGTTGCCACGTATGGCCTGGTGCAGTTTCGCCTCCTTGCAATGCATGGAAAACGTAAGTATGACTGGGAGACAGCTGATCAGAAAAGAGACAACTTAGGGCATTTTAGAAAGCAATTGAACCCAATTGTGTCCCTGATGACAAGAGGCTGAGAAAGGCCAATTTGACCTAATGCGTACAGAATACCAATTCCGCCATCTTCCCACCACAGTATCAAGCTGTACCTCTGAATGTACCTACCAGAATGTCCCTAAAGTGCAGGAGCTGCTGTTCCAGTCTCTGTAGTTCCTTATAGCGTATTTGCACAGTCCTTAGAAACATCAATATCTCCTGCAATATTGCTCCAATGTTAACCGAAACAAAATCTGCCCTCGCACTCTTCTCAGGAGGTACAAGGGTTCCATTTCCATGTGTGCTGGGGAGGGTGGGAGTCAATTGGTCTAGAATGTGTGTGTTAATGTGGTCAGTTGAACCCAGTGCAGGAGGCTTCCCCCTAGACAGCTGTTGACTGGGTTGTGGTCCTACATGCAAAGCAGATTCTGGCAGGACTGAAGATACGGCTTGAGTCCAATCCAATTGTAATTGTTTTTGATTTGGAGAATCGGGTTGTGTCTGTGGTGAGTCGGCAGGTTGTACTGAAGGGATATCTTCCTGTGTACCACTAGATAATTCACTGGTCGACCCCTGAATTCCCGAAGAACCTTCAACGCAACGACTATTTTCTTCTGACTCCACATTTGTATAACTGTGGCACTTCTCGTTCTCGGGGACAGATGATAAGTGTGTGTTTTGGTTTCCATTTCCTAAGTAATTAAAGATAGATGTTCCTTTTGTTTCCTGATATAATGGAGGCAGTGTATCCTCTTGTCCAAAGTATTGCTGTTTAACAGAGTGGAAAATCGAGCATTAATACACCAAAGCATTAAGACACAATCAGATAAATGTATTCTTCTGTATCCAATAACAAGACATTTAAGTGCAGAGAATTTTATAGCCAAACAGTAACATCCTATATATAACACTGAACACCTGGCAGCTATTTCCTGTTAGCATTAACTTTCATTTACTGTTATTTCCTTGACCTGACCAACTTGATAGCAACGCACAGTATTACAATTAATCCACTTTGAAATACTCACAGGGAAATATTTGTCCCTGAAGCTGGGGGTGCTCGGAGGTGTCCAATTATACAAAGAACCTTTTCTGCTGGACACAGAGTACTTGTTGACTGAACCAGACATCGCAGAAAGCTCATCAGTGTCAAACGGACTGTGGTAAAGCAGAAGGCAGAAGTGAAATTGACAGCAGAACTGAGATTGAAATTAAGATTTCTGTTTGATTTTATTTTTAAGCAAGCGTCCTTAACTGCCAAATCATATTTTCGACCTATTGCAGGTGTGGTCCATTTTGCAACAACACTTGCATTTATATAGTGGGGTAGAGTCCCGTATGAAGGGTGTTATATTACAGTTATCAGAGAGGCCTCATGAACCACTCCTCAGCTAGGAATGAGGACAAAATGCTGAATAGTATTGTATTACTGTAAACAAATTAAACTTGCCTAAGACAGTAACTGCTTTTCTAAGGAGCCCCCTCCCCCCATGTCAACTCTCTGAGGAAAAGAATCTTCAATTTCTATATGTAGTCCGTTGGGTTTTAACTTTAAACTCATGTTGTTTAGCGCCAATCTAACAGATAGTTTACTCAGGACTTTTTGTATTGATTGGATGCACAAACCATGCTTAGTCAATATGCAAAACGCAGTATAACTCAAGGTTTGTGACATTCAACAACACCATCTTGTTTGCACAATGTACTTCATCCATTGTAATCTTATGAATTACCTCTTTACCTCAAATTACAAATGCAATCTTGGTGTTGTTGTTTTCTTTCCACTCGCTTATAGCTATTTTATTTTTCGAATTTGATCCCTGCTCGAGCTTTTTATCAAAGCTGCAAAGTTTACATTCTTAAAGTCACATGTCGCATCTGTGTTATTAGTTTCGGTCTGAGCCTATAATTCGGTATCAAATCTTACTTTACATTGATCGCTGGAATCCAAGCTTCACTCACGTCCAAGTTGCTGATCAGTTCTGGTGAATTGCTAAACACAGTATCTACTACACCATCTGCTTTCATAATCTGTCTCACATGTGTCAAGAAACAGTGACCGATTATTTCTGGGTAATGTCTTGTTTGTTCCTCCCTTCTAGTTCTCCCCGGCCCTGACCACTTTACTTCTGAGAAATTGAAATCCCAGTTGATCGTAACGTTAATGATTTCCTGTAGCCTATTTTATTTGCTTCTCTAACATCTCTCTAGCCACTTGTTCAGCTTTGGCACAGGTCAGTTGTAGTTGACATTTACTGTCCTTTTTTTTTTGTCCTTTGTCATTTCTGAATTCTACCCACATTTCTTCAGCCATAACTGCTACTGTTTATTGTCCTCTCAACAACTGCTACGTCCTCTCTTACTAACAGAGCCAGTTTCACGAGTCAATTTTTGTGAAATATTTTACACCTTCGTAGCTCCATCTCATGGCCATCCTCCACCCTCAACCTTGGTTCTGTGATAGCGGAAATCACAATCATTTCGCTGTCAGCGTATATCTCTCTCACTCTGAAAGTTAGTTGCTGATACTGCTGGAGTTCATCTCAAAATACTTGAAGCTTATCTTTCAAAGCATTCCTTCCCCTATTTGATATACATCGGTATATTTTCTTTTCCCATTTGCCTCTGAATTGCAACCTCTCACATCACCCCCTTGATCAGCTACAGGCCTCGGGCTCATTCTTATCTACAGAGTCAGAGACCCTCCAAATCCAGTTTAAATGAATACCATTTGGTATTTGTTTGTATGGATCCCTCATGCCAAAACGTAGTTCTCCGCTTAGTTTAGGTTCAGCCTTTCCTCTTCCTTCTGAAGGGACAAGCCACAGCCCGAATGATATTTTTGTCATACAAAGGATGCCTTTTTAATGCAGATCATTGTTAAGCAGAAGTGAGGAGCTCAGCTTAATAACGTCACAGGTGGCTGAAGCTCCTTTGAAAGCAACTGAATCAGACATTTGAGTGGCATTTAGTGCAGCGAGTCAGTGGTGCTGCTGTAACAGAATGTTACCTTAAGGTGGCAATATTGATCTGAACCTTCTCAGTGAAAGGCTGAGGCTCGGAGTTGCATCAGATTGAAGAAAAAAGGGCACTTTCACAGTTTATAACAACACATAGTGGAGTGGGTTACGACTAACAAACTACTCCGTACTCCCACAGCAACTGGATGAAGAATTGCAAAGTCAGCAAAAACCTAATGCAATAATGTGTAACCGCCGGCATTTTAAACTAAATAAGCCAGTAAAATTAAAAGTATTTAATAGCGTTCGAGTTATACGTTCTTATTATTTTTCACAACAACCTAATTTAAAGTTGTCCCCCTGTGAAAGCCCTACATACATCATTAAAATCATCAGTTGCTGGGTTCAGATAAGCTGATAGAATATAGAAATTTTGTTTCGAAGCTCTACTTTGAACCCCTGGCGTAAATAACAGAAGGAACAGTGGGCTCAGGTGAGGTCTGAGAATAAACCTGATCCCGGTCAAATCAGACTGTAGCCTCTTTCTCCCAACGTCTGACGTATTGCTCCATTTGGGTCGGAATGAATTCTTGAAAGGCTCTATCTTAATCCTTGCATTTTGACGTAGGTTCTTATTCTGCAGTCGCAACGTCTCGAAGCGCTTCACAGGAAGCACTGTGAAGTGTAGCGGCTGTGTAAAATTCTATGTTGATCACCATACAAGAAGTTCAACAGGTGTTTCAGGAAGCTTTCATGAGTTTAAGCAAATCGTTTACAAACGTGTACATTTATTAGAAATCGCTGGATATGTCAATGTGCATTTTATGTGAAAGTGTTGCTGGTGTATCAAACTACACATCGCTTTATTTCATGATAAATCATACATTTTTTCCAAATTCCCTAACCCGGTTCTTACTTTTATTTCTTGGAGGCAACTCAGAGGTCAAGCACCTGGGGTTACTTTGTCTTTTCTGATCGGGGATCGGGCTATGTTGTGCTACAAATATCCTACCTCTATTCCAAATATTTTATTTATAATATAATAATAATAATAATCCTTGCATTTGATATAGCGCTTTTCATGTCAGGAGGACATCCCAAAGAGCTTCACAGAACACACTGTAAAGTGAATTGACTGTATATTTGTGGGCGAACGCGGCAGCCAATTGCGCACAGCAATGTCCCACAAACAGTCGTAGATTGAAAATGACCAATTTATTATTGTTTTGGGTTTTGGAGGGATTATTATTAGGTGTGTGGAGTAAGGAAACTTGCCCAAGGTTTCGCCCTCTGCCGGGAATTGAACTCAGGTCTCTCACTTGCAAAGCGAGTGCTCTAACCACTGAGCTACAGGACTCCACAAATAGATGCACAGGGTTTTAAACGCAGTGGATATTACTATCCCCTGGAGTGTAAATTCTTACAGGAGGTTTTGAAAAATTCCTTAAAAAATTGCTGATAAAACAGATTAACACACATCCCTTGTGTGTATGAACTTTTATATTCGCAGTGAGGTTTTGGAGAATGAGTGGACGGCTCTTTATCACATTTGTTAGCATTGGCTGTTGAGCCACACTTAACCCCCCACTAAAATGATTCAGTTTCAGGAGATTCCTATTAAAACATGTGTTAAATAACCTTGGGCCAAAGCATTAAAACGTTTCTTTCATAGTGGTCACAGGTTTAAGTTCCAGCAGAGGCCAATAGTTTCATCTGCCTGCCATATGTGTCATTTGAAATCACTGCCTATGTCAATGTTTCAGCCATTCGCACATTGCACTTTGTCAAGAGAATATCATTCCAGTGATTCTAATGGATTATATATGTCCATTTTTCCATTTAATATGTTCCTCCTATTTTACAGTTACTTTTGCTTCCCATCTTTTACAACCTGCCCTGAAGATCACACTACAGAGTATGACCAACAGTTTCTAAACCTCTTCCTATTCTGACTCCAGAATCAATCATCAGAAGATGGATGAAGATAGTACAGGATACCGGCCTTTTGATTTGTCCATTCCCCTGATCTCCAGTTCCTCAACAGCCCTGGAAGATCATCCCTATGTAGCAAATTGCGGATGCAAACCCATGTTTTGCCACTTCAAATGACGGTGTACTAGCAACAAAATGTGCATCAATGCTGCCACAGGGGATGAACCCTTTCTTTTGGATTTGATTATAATAGGTGATAACCTTACCAGCATATAAACTGTATCCTGACCCTTTAAACGTACCAAGACTATTTTGGATAAACAGCAGCCAAGATAATGGATGGCAGCTGTCTTCAACAAGTGGCACTAATTAGAATTGAGACGTAAAAGCTGAAGCTGTGTAGGAATTGGTTAAGAGGAACAAACAGTGAAGGGAAAGTTCAGGAGGGAACACTGCGAATTTAGGAGTCGCAGCTGATGTTTAGTAGGTAAGAGAAGCAGTCAAGTGTTTCATAGAAATAATAATCCTTGAATTTAACAGAGTGGCTTATGATATCACTGAAACATCCCAAAGCCTTCACAGGATTTACAAAGTATTTGCACAAAGCAGTGTCCAATAAACACCCACGAAGTGAACCAACAATTTGGTGGAATCCTTAACATCCGCCTACACAGTCAGGACCTCATCTGCAAGATGACACCGCTGACAAGTCGGTCAGTGTCCCCTCAGCACTGCACTGGAATGTCAGCCAAGCTGACGAGCTCAAAATTCTGCTTGAACCCACAACCTTCTGACTGAGTGCTATCAACTGAGCCAGGCTGACACATGTTGTGAAACAAGTCAGAGATCGTCTTAACATTGGTATAGGAAGCAAGCAATAAGTAGGAACTAGATAAAGCCAGTAAGGCAATTGGAACTGGCAAACTATAGCAATAAAGAGCAAAAGTATCCGCCACAAAATCGCTCAAAATAAATGGATAAAGGCAAGAGATTCAAACATATATAGGAATATAAAGACTAGAAAATGGACCTTCCTAACTGCCATCATTGTGTAATGGACCTAGACTGCCCCAAGCTAAGCAAGCAGATGTTTTGTGCTTCACTATTAAGAGAAATGATTCAATAATCAATCCTGGAGCAATACTGGAACATTACATTGATATTGGAGATGTTGCATTTAATCTGTGTCAAAGATATGGCTGGAAATGTTCACTCACAGTTATCAAAGGAAGAGTTCAGCCTCCGGCTGCAATAAATCAAGTTTGAAAGTTGATGTTCTTTAAGCACTCCAAGATGCTATCCCTGTGATGGGCATTATGTAAATGCAAGTTATTATTGTTGTTGTTGTTGAAAGCAATGCTGTAAATCCTGTGAAGGCTTTGGGATGTTTGAATGATATCCTATTCATATTAGGCCAACTGTGTGCAGTTGGCAATATCATACATTTGCTTTATTCCGGCATTGAAGTTCAACAATATGTAAGGATTGTAGGATAGAGATGGGATGTTTTACTGATGAGCTGGTATGCTTTAATACAGAAGAGGAATGTTGCTGAGGTTTATGTGACGTTGATGTTTAGATGTTTTGATGTATGTTGTGAATACTTCTACTATCAGCTGCAAATTTGCTGTATCTCATGTGGAAAAATAAGTGGAATCTGAAAGAAATTGATAATCCTGAGAGATTAAAATTTTAAATGCACTAATTTGTATCTTTGCCCTTGGCACTGTCAGATGTGGGTGGGGGAGAAGGATCTGTGGTTGCTGTGTTTCCGACAAAATACATAGGATTATGATTATTATTTAAATCATTCTGGATCCTGTCAGATTGTGCATGACAACTTGATATGTTGTGAAGCACACATTAATCTCATTTACACGCTCTGTGAATCTTTACATATGGATCCTGGACAGATGGAATAGCACATTTGTGCATGGGTAAAAAACATGCCTTTTGCCATGGATTTGCATGCATCCTGCATTTCATATAAAAATCGTACGTTATGTTTCAAAAATGTTTGTTTTAAACAAATAAAATCCAGTCACAATCATGTAGCTGGCATCTATATGTGCATGCAATTTATTTTAGATAATTACATTTACAATCACATTATATATCTATATATATATACACAAAATGGGATATTTCAGTTGCAACTTTCAACATAGGCAAATATTTATTTGCAATACATAAGTTAAAACATGCACGTAAATCAATGTGTTTACGCCAGTATTCAGTGATGATGATAGATCAGTTTGTTTGCAAACAACATCTTCTGTTTGTTAAAGGAATAAACTGGGATGACACTGGAGTTTTTAAGCTCTTACACTAGTGTGGTTAGGAGTTCAGGATCTCAGAGTGTGCGATGACGTATTGTGAATTGCCTTGGCAGCTCTCAGTTTGCTTGCAGAGTGTCCACACTTAAACACCTTACCCAAGCAAAGAGAATCGTGAACCGGAAAAGCATTTTTGGTCCAATAATCCCTTTTAAATTCTGATTTAATGGAATAAAAATGAATGACTATTATTAAGAAGTGGGAATTGAAAAAGGGCAATGTTTGAATGAAGCTGTGACTTTCTCCAGCTCAAGGTGGCAAGACTGAGGTCGTCACGTTCAGTTCTTGTTAGCACGTGGATTTGATTGTGTTTAATCTCCCAGGTTGCTTGTTCAGGTTTATCTGTTTGACCTCAACCTCAGTTCCAAAACCACATTCCATCCATCACCACGACTGATTACTCTATATTCCTAATCTCACCACTGTTGCTGAAACTCTTATTCAGCTTGTCACTGCCATGATAGATTTTCGTTATCTCAACTTATCTCCCTATCTCCCCTCACAACCTCAACCAGAAGTACTTTGATCTAAGTCCCGCTAACATTCTCATCCCCTCCAAACTTCTTGGCTCTCAGTCAAGCGATTTAAACGTCCTCACCGCTGTCTTCAAATCCCTTCAGCCATCATGTTCCTCTTTTCTGGAATTGTCGTCCAAAGTCACCACCTCTTTCAATGTTATTCTACCTTATACTTTATATAGAATAGTGTACTCGCGACTTTCCTCTCAGATGCACTGCATTAATACTTACTTCCACATGACTTCCAGTTGAAGTTTGATGGTGCCAAGTTCAGTAATGTCCACAATCATTATCTGAGGCTGTGCTGTGAAGAAGTCTGCACTTTCACAAGTCACTGTTCCAACCAAAACAGTCATCAACCCCTTCATCTCGGCCACCTACAGAACAAAAAGACTGCCCATCATGTGAACTTTCTATAATTCTATAGATATATATGCGTGCAACATCAGGTTCATTTATTAAGTACACACGAGGACAATTAAATTAAAATTCTGTTTAGTTTTTATGTGTGGTGCCATTATTGACGCGCAATTATAAGAGGCAAATCCAATTAAGGGTCAACATTGCCAAGGGTAATACATGTAACGCTGAATGTAATATTTACCCCCTTGTTGGCGGAGTAGGAGTGGCTTTGCTATGCATTTGCCCTATGTCAGGAATGCTCAGTGCTGACACTGGGAGCCCAAATTGATGAGCGTAAAATACTCAAAAAAAATGATATTCTTCTATAAATTTACAAACGAGTACCTTGATTTCAACATCTTCATTAATGTGAGGTAGGAACATCACCTCCTCTTCGTCCCACATTTGCCTGTCATCGGCCTCAATCCTTCCTTTTAACTTCCACCTCTGGCGACCATATCTAATCAATACCTGTTAAAAAAAAATCAAAGCTTTTCCTCCAAACAGACGGAAACGATACACAGAGCGCGTTTCATTCTCACCACTATAGTTGCACCTTCAAAACCTAGAGAAACCAGATCACTAATCTATGCATTGGGTAGTGTTAGGCAGATTCTGTAGGTATTATACGCGGTTACAAAAATCCATTTGAAAGGGTTTGACAGATTGCCCTTCTCACTGCACGAAATAGTATCATAACAGTATTAGCTTCCAACTGTGCTAGAAATGTAGCTCAATTCAAATGGGCAGAGCAAATGGAATTTTTTTAGTTTTTTTGCATAGAAAAAAGTGCACTCAGTTCAATCTGAAGTCACGAGTGGAATAAATGTGCTCTCGCTTTACTTTGGTGCAATGTTGACCTTTTCCCCCATACTTGCTAATTCAAGCACAGTGAGTCCTCTTCACTTATGTTCTTCCAATAAATTTGTACGCCTCTCAAAGGAAGCCAGGATTTATGTTCTCTGAGCACTGCAGGCAATTCTTTAGTACACAACATGATGTAAACAAATGAGGAATGGCTCTATAAACATACAAAAAGTTATGTGGGGGTAGGGGGGGGTTGAATTTAAGCTTCTGTATCACTCTGCAGTGGCATTATTTAGCGATCTGGATCTTATTAGTAATTCTAATCTTAAAATTCCCCACACAGCACTCTTTAAAAAGTAACCTGCAATGTGGTGTTCAGTGGAATAAAATTTCAGTGTTAATCCGATCAGAGAAGAGATCAATTATCAGCCTTAAATTCGCAAATTACTACTCTTGTTCTACGAGAAACGGTATTGTCAAATGACTGTCCGAGCTAGCAGGCTCCATGGGGCCATCTCACATAGCCTCTTAGTTTTACAGTGCAGACTATGGTGCTATGGGACAAGTGCTGGATTCGGTACTGAGCCAAACTCTGACAATAAATTTGTTACAAGAGTACACCATCCTCTCAGAAAGCAGAACATTTCAGACTTCTCCTCTTTATTACTCCCATGTCAACACCATTCCTCTGTTGAGTGCTCTGGCATTACAAATACTGTAACACAGGAATCCTGTGATAACTTCTGGGTAATTTAAAATTAAAACCCCTTTGCAATTTACACTTACATTTCTTTGAGCAAACATTAAATGTAACACAGCATATTAAATAATTGGCTAGGACTGTATAATTTGCGGCTGGAACAATTTGCAGCCTTTCCTGGTTCCCTATATAAGATGTATTGCTAAAATTGAAGCAATTATCTTGAATGCTAATCCAGCAGCATTGTTCTTTGGAGGGGAAATGAATAAGAAGACTTATCGGAAATACTGTCCACTGCTGTGGTCAGATAACACCAATGACAATGTATTTTTGGAAGAAACGATGTGTGTTTATCTGAGGTTATTTAAGGAAGAAATCTTTCCATAAATCTATGAGTAAGCTCAATAACTTTTAGTTAATTACAAGACCAGTGAAGTGGGAAATGCTCGATTCTGAATGTCTTTCCATTTCTAATACACCAGACTGAGACAGTCACAGAATATCTTTGGTGATGCTACATAGTAGAGGTCACCTTAAAGTGGTACAGAAGTATTGCAGAGATCATCTGTCGACTGGGGAATGGTGTGGGGTGAAAGGAGATTTAAAAGATGGAGAAAGTAATATGAAATATTAAGTTTGATAATTGGGTTTGAGTGGCCATTTATTTACAATACCAGATTTGTCAATTCAGAGGACTGAGTGTAAAACATCTATCATCTGGTCTCCAGTCTTCAACATAATGGAGAGTCACAAACCCATTTCAGTATAAACAAAATACAGCTTGAGAGTATGAAGTTCATTTTATTTATTTCCATGATTGAGTCTGCAGCTATTCAGATTCACAGCTGTTGAAATAGCCTCTACAGTCTGACCGAAACCCTTCCTGTGCAACCAACAATTAAATAAAAATGTTCGCAGTTTCACTCACCATTGAAAATGTGGAAGCAATTCTCCCATTGAGACTGTACAAGTATTTCATGCCAAAAACAATGGAATTGAACGCTCACCTCGTATTGATCTCCTGGACATAAACGTGCAAAGCCAACCAAACCTAGAAAAGCACATCGGATAAAAACAGTGACTGGTCAGGGTAAGAAAGCAATTCTGATTAGTTTGAAGAGATCAGAAAACATTGGGAAAGGCCAGGCCTTGCCATCTATTTCAACGTAACGTTAGCTATTTTGAAACGGCCTTTCTTCTCTGTGTTTTCTTTTTCTAGCTAATGTCCAGAAAGAAGATGCTCTCATCCAAAGAATTAACCTCTGTTCAGCTGAGAGTCCTCCCGACTCCCATACCTCAGAGGATGAACATACACAGGGTCGCTGCACACTGATGCTTCGACTTGTTCCAAAAATAATGTTGGCTGGCTGACCGAGAGTAAATGCGTTGGGTCTGACGTTTCCATCAGCATTAGCTGGGAACAGTGGTAACCTGCTTGTTACCAGAATGGTTACTGTCCAATCTGTCTGAGTGAAGACATGAGAGAGTTGAGGTTCAGGCAGCTCGACAGATTAATGGGATTGCTAATCGAGCTGGCTGCTTCATTTATTCGATAGTATTGTATTGAAGTTTCACTGCCCCAGAAATTCCTTAAATCTTTCATCCAACATAAATGACTAGTTACCACCCTCTGTTTAACAGTATTCTACATTGTGACAGCAGAAGGAAGTCTTCACCGTTACAGACAAAATCCACTCAGTTTAAAGCCACATTGATTATTCAGTGTCCTGTTGGTTCACCAATATCATTTGTTGTCATGCCTCCCATGCATTTTCAATTACTTTATTTCAAAAAGAAGTGTTACCTTTCATTCTGATGTGAAACTCTCCTAGATGAATCTCCAATGTCCTCTCTATGGCGCACATATCCTACAGCAAGGAAAACAGCAGAAGGATTCAACAACAACAACAAAAACAACAAAATTACATTTGTATAGTGCCTTTCACGTTGGTAGGATGTCCCAAAGCACTGGACAGTCAGCGTTTAGGACCTGAGCTGGAGGTCGGAATTGCAGAGGGTGGGGGGCAGGGGGCGGAAGGAGGGTGATCGAAGGCACGGTCGAAGAGGAGGGTTTTGAGATGGGACTTGAAGGAGGCAAGGGACGAGGCGAGGAGGAGGGACTGCAGGATGGAGTTCCAGAGGGTGGGGGCTGAGTGGCTGAAGGTCCGCCAGTCAAAGGTGGGGCAGGGGAGGCGGGGACATGCAGCAGGTCAGAGCCTGCCGAGCGGAGGGAGCGGGCAGGTTGGTAGGGGTTTAGGAGGTTGCAGCGGTGGGGGGAAATTCAGTTTTTATTGGGGAAAATAATTATGTATTTTTAAATAATCTCCAGTTTGACTACAAATGCCAATTAATACCAAGTGGTTACTTGCTATCTATCTGCCCATCGTTTAACCTGATCATTCACAAAAGAAAGGGCATTAAATGGGAATGCGATCACCCCTGTACTTTGGGGTTCTTACAATACACAAATGTTTGCTTTCAGGTGAAGTGTGCCAGGACTATTCATTAAACAGCCAGTTTATTTTTGCTTTAAATGTGCCCGAGTGTTTGTAACACTATCTAACTTTGAATATCTGTAAAGTCTAATAAAATCTTTAAACCAAACAGATGCTGAAAAGTAATATATGTTGGCAAAAGAGCGGTGGCCGTAACCATTGGTTGTGCAGAAATACCAGTTTCACTCCAGGCCCCACAATGAAAGCCAGAAAGTAATCTCTGGTGTGCTGTGCTATGTACTTAGTAGTAAAAGTCTCCTAGACAGATGAACTTATCCATTTACAGTAGAAGATTTATTTAGGCAGGAAACCGGATTACAATACAGGCTAACAGCTGATTTCTGGAACTGAAACTGGCCGAGTGTTTCCCATGAACAGCCCTCAGGAAACTACAGGGGTGAAATTCCACCTGGGTCTAGATTTACTCCATTAAGGTAGCATTTGAGAGGGTTGTGAATTAAATACAATCTTTAATTCTGAAGCTGTTCTTTTAAGGACCGTAAAGTTTAAAGTTAAAACGGAATTCAACAACTTTCCAAGTTCTGCACGCTTTGAAATGTTACGTGAATAGAGTAAATCTAGACCCAAGTAGAATTTCTAACCCATACAGGTCTTGAGATCTGTTTTTCTATAGACACTTTGGTCTTGCATTAGTTCTTGTAAACGTTTTTCTACACAGTGCAGTCCCTCAGACAGTTTCTCGTAGAATGACAGACAGATCAGCAGAACTTGTTGCAGAGCAGCTCATTATAGCTGTTCCTGGAATTGCTCACCGATAAGCGCCATGAAATATATCTCAAGTGTAGATTTTCCTCTGAACCAAAATAAGCTACATTTTTGCAACTGCTTCATAATGAACATGTCATTACATTAACTTTTACAATTGTAACTTAGTTTATTACATTGGCTTTCTGCTTCCATTGGCCTCAGTAACCTACTGTTGTGAGTGCAGAGAGTTTGCGAGTTGAAGTTCTTTTAGATTTTGTATCTTATATTTTCGCAAAACGAGCACATTTTGTACATTTCACATTAATTCATATCTTGCATTCAGGGTGTCAAACCTTTTCTAAATGCCCTGATTATTATTTATCTCCATTGACTTGCGTTATTTCAGTGAATGTCCTTAGGATTAACTGCCCATTTACACATTTGATCAACAGTTTCGAACCAGAAGTCATCTGACTTGGGCCTTTTGGAGTCAATTTAGCAAATCCGAATCATTTTCAGTCCAAGTTGACCAGTCCTCTCAAGTATAAAGCAGACAGAACCAAAAGATACCCTTGTGCTTACATCTGGCCACTTGTTTATATCTCACTGCTATAGCTTGAGCCTTAGAGTAAACAAAAGCAATGTACTTTGATATTTCTCTTCATTCCTTTGCAATAAAGTGGTGGGAATCAAAGCCTGATTTCCAGGAATCTAATTTGGAGGAAATCTGATGCCTTGGCAGTCTTGTTGGGTGCATCTATTCTTCTTTGGATTATACTTCTGACTATGAACCCCTCGATGATCCAGTGATGGGAACTGGAGAGTGGGTCTGTACTTGATCCATGAAATCCTTATCGGTAATGTTCATTTTTCCTGGTCCAGTTGGTTGATGGTGGGTGTTTGTGACTAATCACTGCTGGTACATAGGGGAGTGTTTTCCCAGTAAAAGGCTGACGTGTTGTTCCAAGGCATGCATGAATTGTCCAGCAAACCCCGAGGGTTACAGTAAAGATTGGATGTTTAACTTCAGCTTCACATTCGTCCAAATTTTATGAATTCCAAGTGTAATGTTCATTGGCATTTCAATGCAATATTGTAAACTCGAGTATCTAACATGAGTGACCAGCAAAACCCCATTCACACAGTATTATGAGAAGTCTCGAAGATGTGATGAAGTGCTATATCAAATACAAGGATTATTACTAGTTTATAAAGATGAATTGGCTGAATATTGTTGATGCATATCAAACCAGAACTTTGCACTTTCCACCGGTGAATTATTTATTATAATAATAATAATCCTTGCATTTGACTACAGCGCCTCATCATGTCGTTGAGACGTCTCCAAGCGTTTCACAGAATATACTGCAAAGTGAATATTTTGTGGACGAAATTTATTATTTTACAGTCAAAACTGAAGCGCTCCAAGATGTCAAGAATGGTAACGACATAGTGCGGAGCAGTGCTAGGTTTTACGGGATTTGGCCAGCAAGAGCAAGTATATTTTAAAAACAAACTGCAGAGGTAATAAAATAATGCTGTATTCTAAAGAAAATCCAAGGTTACCATACCTCAGAACATTCCTTGCAGTTTCTGTTGATCTGTATTAGACTTTCTCGGGATCCTTTGGTAGAGGGAGACACGGAGTACGCTTGCTTCATGTTGTTGGCTCCATCACGGAGACGCCATTGGATGCAATAGGACTCGTGCAGCTCTTCGATCTGGACAGCAGTCAGTTGTAATAATGAAAGGTTCGAGAATTCAATACCAGCTCCAGAGACTTTCTTCCACAACATTTAGTAACGATAATAATCCTTAGATTTAATATAATGTGTTTCACGTCGGGGGGATGTCTCAAAGCACTTCACAGGATTTACTGCGTAACGAGACTGTGTAATTTATACAAAAAAAATCTTTGCATTTTGTACAGCACCTCATCACGTCATGGCGATGTCTCAAAGAGTTTCATAGTATTTTAATGTGAAGTGTAGTGACCGTGTAGGTGAGCACAGCAGCTAATTTATATACAGCAATGTCCCATAAACAGGCATGAAGTGAATAACAAATCTTATTTGGGGGATTGTGGCCTGAACACCTGGAGAAAATCCCTTTTATTTATTATTATTATTACTACTTGGTCTGAAGCTCGTTAATATTCATCTCAATTTAATTAGTTAAAACTAATTAATATGTAGGTTCTTACCCTGCTGATGTGAAACTCCAGTCTCCTGATATACCTCTCAGACATCCTGATTTGCTGAGAGAGAAGCACATTCATAAAAACAGTGCAAACTAGTAATTAACATTGATTACCATCCTGTGTAAACACGATGCTCAACCTAAGGAGCATTATGCAGATTATACTGTAGTCTGACAGCTGGTGCTAAGCAATCAAGTACTGAAATTTCTCAGAGATTAAGTGTAGTCTTACCTTATCTAAATCGTACAAAAAGGCCTGGGGGTGGGGGGGAAATAAGAGAAATATCATTGTTCTGGCTTTAACCAACGCAGCATGATCATTAATTTCAAATAAAGAATATACTGTATATATGGACATCACACCAGCATTGCTGAGATAATGGTCCGCCCTGCCAAACCCATCCATTACCCCCTTTCCTTATCAGCATCCATAACCAGACTATCCCAGCGTTATGGTGAGAATGTGATCACTTCGAACCTCGCATCTTGGTGCAAAAACTATTCCACCCCACTGAAGCAATACAGTTTTTGGGCCAATTGATCTTATTTGGAGAATGTCAATTCAGAAATAACTCTCCCTTTGATTTACGTCTCCCATGACCTTCTTCCAACCAACCCCACCGCCCACCGCCCCTCCCAGTTTCCCCCGTCTCCCCTACCACTGAATCCGTACCCCAAAAGCAGCTAACCCATGCTCAATATTCCTCATAATATTACAGCTGACATCAGGGGAGTGGGAGAAATTAAAGCTACACCTCTCCACTCAATGGTTCCACTCAAACACACTCCGCTCCTGCGTTGCTAGTTTCTGTGTTTCCACCCCCCACCCCCCACCACCCCCCACCCCCCAGTCCGTTCTGAATACAAAAGGCAGACATCTGATACATTTTGTCGAGACGTGTAACTCAAGGTTACCAGCAAAAGCTCTTTGTACTTACCAGTCTGGAATTTCTCTTCATATCTTTCTGTTGCATTGTTAGCAGGTCTAATTCATTTTGATCAGCTTCGAGATATTCACTGTAACGTAATACAGTTACTATTTTAATCTACAAAAATGCAACATGTTCCAATAAACTGCTTTGCAGTCTCGTTCTCTGTATTCGTAACATAAAGAATGGAACGAGACCAAGTCAAGAGTTCTGCCCACCTACTCAAACTTCTACATTGTATAATTGTGCATCCTCCAAAGGTAATGAAACTAAAATTACACAATGTCCTTGTATTCCTACCGCCGTCATTGAACTCTTACCTCCTTCAAGGCATTTGCGTAAATATGGTCAGGACATTCACTTACAAAATACACGGTCATTACCGCAGTATATCCTGTGAAGCGCTTTGATACAACCTCCCGACATGAAAGGTGTTGTGCCAAATATCTGGATTATTAATGCATTTTACTGGGAACACTACTCTACATGTTCCAGCTTTGCACAAAACTGCTGTGACATCCAGCAGTGAGCAAACATTCGAAACGTTGCAAGGACATTGACACAAACATTGATAGCTGAGCCACAAGCCTGCTTTAGCTTGAATAAATCAGTGAAGCTTCAGTAAAGATTCCTCACAAGTGGTGAGAGAGTAAGTCGTGCTTTGTGCGGTTATTTTAAGTGGTGCTTTACAATGTGCAAAAGCTCTCACTTCAGGCCTTTCCTCAACGACTTGTATATTTTCTCCACGCGTTCAGGCTGTGGTTCCAAACTGCTGGTGTTTTTGGTTGGAGGTCCAAGGTTTTTTGTTGATTTTATTGAGGGTATTCTTGTCCTTGAAGTACTTCTGGTGACAGAATAGCCTCTGAAAAGAAAATGGCAGCATTGTTAATTCATTCCGAGTAAACAGAGGAGATCATTGAGAATCTGTGCTGCTTTTAGTACCGTGACTATCCCATGCCTTTGCATTAACAAGGGACATTAGTATTCTTGCTGATGAACAAATTGACCCACATTCTGTAACCAGACACCACAGGAAGGTTCCTTTTATACCAAGAGACAGACTTCCATGTTAAACAGCATGTGCCGTAGGCAAGTGTTCACCAAAGTTCACCTGCTCAAATTCACAGTGGAACGATACTGTTGTCTATTTTTATCTTTTCCCCGGGTTCAAACAAACTATCGTCTTACAGCACAACTGGGTTTCAACTTTGTTTTTAGGTTCACTGGAGAAAAAAACATTGGCTTTTCGTAACTTTCCCTTCCTGCCCAAATCATGATCCTGATCTTCTTCCCCTTAGAAATTTACAGCACAGAAGAAAGCCATTTCCCCCATCGTGTCTGTGCTGGCTCTTGTAAGTCCAATTTCCCTGCCCTTTCCCGATACCCCCCATAGCTCTCTCCTTTTTAGATATTTAGGTACTTATCTCTTTAGGAATTTCTCCACATTAATAGATCAAATACTAAAAAAAATGTTACAATAAAATCCGGCCACTAGCATTGCTTGTATTATTCCTCTCCCAAAGTACACAATATTTTAAACACTCCAAGACACTACCCTGTGTGAAGGGCGCTATATAAGTGCAAGTTGTTGTTGTTGTTGATACACTACTGTTGGATCTGTACTGTCAAAGTACAAAAGAGACCAAACACTGAATTAAACCACCCTGTGCTTTTTTTTCTTGTATGCCATGAAAAAGTGGGTTTCAAGCAGTGATCTAACCTCTGGTTTCAGATACCAAGTTATGAAATCCAAGATTGTTTAGTTTATATTTATGACGTCCTTTGATCCCATCAATCAAAGTAATGCCTTGTAATCGCTGCCTGTTAGTTCACGTTTCTCTTTCTCTCTCTCATGCGTAGCTGTTACCTTATTCTTGTTTTAGTCCCAAAGACAGGATTAGGCAGAAATCCCTAATTGTGACATTGTGAACTATCAAACATTGCGTGAGCAAAGCTTTCTCTCAACGGTCTAGATTCCTCCCATATTTATCACATTCAGTGTTTGACATTTACTCAGTGTAATGCACGGAGATGATCCGCAATTGAAAACATATGTACAATTTGTAAGCTACAAAGGAAATTCGGAACCGAAAGGGTTACTAAACATAGCATGTGTGTTGGGTCATTCCTTCCAGGAATGTAATTGCAGTCCTTGCCATACGCCCCCAAAATTCTGGAGGATAATAATTCTCCTTTTTCTTTAGCTTTATACTACAAATAAAAACATACTCCATAAATTCCACAATTTATTTATGTGTTCTGTAGTCAAGATTTTCATTACACACAGGTCAGTTCTAAAGAAAACACATTTCTTTGGTTGCATTGACAATCAAGGGCTGTTTTTCTCTCAATTGTGTTCATTCTTCACTCAATATTCTTTACTAGTATTCTCTATATTAGTTTTATCCTAGGTCCCCTTGGCAAGAGTGAACACAAGGTAACACAATGTAGAGAGCGTTGCCTTCTTATCCCCAAGAGCAGAATAAGATAGCCATTCTCCACTGACATAATTCAATGGCATATTAAAGAACGAAAATGGTTTCATGAATCTCTGCTCTCCTACTATGTGTCCGATTACTCATCAGTTAGTTTCGATCCCAACTATGAACATCTCCCTACTTGTTCTAGATTGGAATCTATCTGGGCCCTTCATTGTCCAGGGCTACAGGAGACAGAAGGAGTCTATTGCCAGTGATATACCTAAGTGAGGTCTGCAATGGTTGAAGTGCAGACGAGCTACTTTTTCAATCAGCTACAGAGAGATTCTAGGTACAGCCAAATGGTTTGCAATGGCCTTGATTAAACCGATCGTGGTAACCAGTCCAGAACATCCAGATGCACCAGTTTAGAAGACGTTCGTCTTCAGATTTATTCACCAGGCAATCTAGAGGGAAGTGCATGTGCAAAGTTCGCAGCGCTTTGCTTGTAATGTTCTTGAGAACACTGCACGTCAGCACATCCATTAAAGCAGTGATCGATCAGTACAAATTGCATGCGGTCTGTCCAAGCCTGTGTTTAATACAAATCTACTCCAACGCTGCCGTCACTTTGGCAACGGATGACTTGCGTTTTGGGTGGACAGATTTCTAACTTTTTTTCAAATTTCCGAATTCCTTTTTAAAACAATAACAGTGGAAAAATATGACCAGACATAATCTGGGCAAAGAACTAATGCTTAAGTGGGAATTGATGTCTTAAATGTTTTTCTTACAAAAATAAATGTGTGTTAAAGAAATGAAAATAGTTATTCAAAACCTACTCTCCTAATGTTTTCTTAGTTACTAGTCAGGTATTTTAATAAATTGAGTAGTTTAGATAATTAATGTTGGAAAATCCACATTATATTTTAATAATATCCTCCTGACACTGATGTGGTGGATCACATTGTTACACACACAGTCTTCCTATCACATGGAGATGAATAGACCGAATCATCTGTTGTGCAGATTGGGGGCTTACATCTGTATCAAACTACTGGTGAAATGTTGCTTTTAATTGAGCTGTTGAGACAGAAGTGGCTTAATTTTTGCCATCAATTGCTTTGTTTCTAATCTAAACATTTGGTTATGCTTTAATTACTTTTTTTTTTAATATATTCCTATATCTTCGTGCCAGTTTATATAGTGCACTGGATTATCCCACTTCCCAACCTTTTATCACAGAGAAACCATCACGTCTGCCCCAGGTGAATGATGCATTTTAAGTAAAAATGTTGGTTAAATTGCACAAAATATGATATTAAATCCGGTATAAGAAATAATCCTTGCATTTCGCATTCCCTTGCAGTTGATATAGTGCCTTTTCACATCATCAAAACAACTCAAAGCACTTCACACGATAAACTGTAGAGTGGATTGACTGTGTGTATTTTGTGGGCATAAGGTCCACAATATTATGTAGATATGCAGTTGTATAATTTATGTGATCTATCATAAGAAAGAAACCTTTGACAATGGCTATCTCTTATGATTACTTAAGAAATATATGGAACCCAAACTGTCTCACTCTCCAATCCAGAGATTAAGTTAGCCACCACCAGGGAGAAAAAATAATTGGTCTTGGTTAGCTTTTATTTTTCAATTTCTGCTCACTTAGAAAGTCGTGAACTGAACGAACCTGCTGTCTACACCCACTCCACATTGACTGTGCCTCAATTACCCCGGCAATACTTACTGGGATCTTCTGCGTGCCATAGAACCGAAGCCAGTGAACGACCGGCTGCGGTTTATCCCACTTGGATCAGCAGGAGAAGAAAAGTGCAGTTTCACAGACATTATTCCCAGGAACTTGGGTGCAGATCCTGTGGTAGGAAAGAGACAGTGCATCAGTACCAGGGCAGTAAACAAAAGCAGTCTCCTCATTGTCCCATGAATGAGGACAGAGAACAGGGATTCACTGGAAGCAGAGATTGTTTCCACTTGGCTCACACTCCTGTGCCCAGTTGGCTATTGCATTTCGCCCACAAAATACACAGTTGATCCACTTTACAATATATTCTGTGAAGCTCTTTGAGATAGCT
Source organism: Callorhinchus milii (assembly GCF_018977255.1). Classification (NCBI taxonomy): domain Eukaryota; kingdom Metazoa; phylum Chordata; class Chondrichthyes; order Chimaeriformes; family Callorhinchidae; genus Callorhinchus; species Callorhinchus milii. Next base: position 10,186,479 of record NW_024704759.1, on the reverse strand, counting down.
CAACGATGTGAAAAGGAACTGTATCAAATGCAAGGATTATTATTATGGTTTCCTGAGTAACCATTGAGTTCATATGGTCAAGTATTAAAAGCAAACTACTCTTGTTTATATAAATTGGGATCTTCCAAGAATTATTCTGACGTCTAACAGACCCTGGCACTGAGGCCAGAGCATTGGATGCCGGAGGACTCCAGGTCACTGGTGCTGTGACAATTCTATATCTTTTTCATCCAAGACTTATTATCATATAATTCTTCTATATAAGAAATACTCGAAGGGGGTAGAATTAATATGCAAAGCATTCATGCAAGTGGACTCCCCTGATAGATCACAAACACTCAGGAGAGTTGGAAATATTATTATATTTCGTAACGCTCAATACTTTAATATTTCGTAACACTTTAATCTGTTTGGACCAAAGATTTTAATGTGTATTGAAATATTACAATGGGTACAATTGTGAGGATGATGGCTGTTTTAATAATCTTCCTAAAGTTGTAAGATTATCTGTTGCTTTTGGTCGAGATCATAATAACATTTGCATTGCATGAAGTGAACTATAAGGCCAAAATGACTAAAGGATTTCACACATAATTGAGGTCAGGTGTAGTAACAGTTACTCGAAGGCTAATGTAGCAACCATTTTGTGCTCAGCAAGGTTCTGCAAACAGCCATGAAGTGAATAATCAATTTATGTGGAGGACTATTGGCCAGACACTGGGAGAAATTCTCTTCCCACTGGAGCTTTCTTCTTCTGAAATCCCTCTTCCAAAAAAAACTTAGCTTTTACTTGGCTTCAATTACCTTTTCCTTTCTTGTTTCAAATGGTGTGATGGGATCTTTAATATCCAGCTGAACAAATAGACAGGACCTTGGTTAACTTCCACATGTATGCGGATGACACCCAACTCTACCTTTCCTCCTCTACTCTCAACTCCACGACCACCGATGTCCTGACAGCCTGCCTGTCCGACATCGAGTCCTGGACGAGAGACAACTTTCTTCAGCTTAACGTGCGAAAAACCGAGGCCCTCCTGATTGGTTCGCGGCAGCGCCTCCGCACCTCAGGCGCCGACACCATCAGCATCCAAGGCCGCACTCTCCACCTCTCAAAGCCAGTCAGGAACCTCGGCGTTTTGTTCGACCCTGAGCTGTCCTTTCTCCCTCACATCCGCACCACAACTGGCACCGCCTTCCATCACCTCCGGAACATCGCCAGACTACGGCATTACCTCACCCCTCACGCTGCTGAAACCCTGGTTCACGCCTTTGTCACCTCAAGGCTGGACTACGGGAACTCTCTCCTCGCCGGCCTTCCCGCCACCTCCCTCCACAAGCTGCAGGTCATTCAGAACTCTGCAGCTCGTGTACTGTCCCGCACCAGGCTTCGGGACCACATCACTCCCACCCTCACTCGCCTCCACTGGCTCCCCATCCCCCAGAGGATTGATTTCAAGATCCTCATCCTCACCTACAAGGCCATTCACGGCCTCTACTCCCTCCTACCTCTCCAACCTACTATCCCCCTACCTACCTGCCCATACCCTCCGTTCCTCCGGCTCCGGTCTGCTCCACGTCCCCCGCCCCAATCGCCCTACCATCGGTGGTCAGGCCTTCAGCCTCTCAGCCCCGAGGCTCTGGAACTCTATCCCCCAGTGCCTTCGCCTTGCTTCCTCCCTCTCCTCCTTCAAGGCCGGTCTCAAAACCTTTCTCTTTGACCGAGCCTTCAGCTCCCCTCTCGACTCTCTTCCCCCTTCTCGCTCCCTCCCTCCCCTCACCCTGACCATTTCCCCCCTACTCGCTCCCTCCCTTCCCTCCCCTCACCCTGACCATTTCCCCCCGCTCGGGTCATGACCCAACTGTGCAGCGCCTTGGGACGTCCTCCTGACGTGAAAGGCGCTTTATAAATGGAATCTTGTTGTTGTTGTTGTTGGTGAACTGAAGGATGGCCCCTCTGACAATCCAGCATTCCTCCAATTTTGCTTTTGAGTGTCAGCTCAGACCAACAATAGTTTGGTACAATACAAAATAGTGGACAAGAATCTACAACAGCGATGACAAAATTACATTTGTATAGCGCCTTTCATGTTGGGAGGATGTCCCAAGGTGCTAGACAGTCAATATTTCAGACCCGAGCTGCTGGGTCAGGATTGGGGAGGGTGGAGGGCGGGGGGGGAAGGAGGATGATCGAAAGCACGGTTGAAGAGTCAGGTCTTAAGTTGGGTCTTGAAGGAGGCAAGGGAGGGAGTGAGATGAAGGGACTGCGGGATGGAGTTCCAGAGGGTGGGGGCAGAGCGGCAGAGGGTCCACCTACCAATGGTGGGGTGAGCGAGGCGGGGTATGTGAAGCAGGCTGGAGCTGCTGAGCGGAGGGAACTGGCAGGATGGTAGGGGGTTAGGAGGTCGTAGAGATAGGGGGGAGCAACACCATGGAGAGCTTTGAAGGTGAGGACCAGGATCTTGAACTGAATCCTCTGTGTGATGGGAAGCCAGTGGAGTCGGGCGAGTTATGAGGGTGACAGGGTCGCGGAGCCTGGTGTGGGAGAGGACATGGGCTGCAGAGTTCTGGATGATCTGCAGCCTATGGAGGGAGGAGTTGGGGAGGCCGACAAGCAGTGAGTTTGCATAGTCAACCCTTGATGTTATGAATGTGTGTATGAGAGTTTCGGCGGCCTGCAGTGTGAGACAGCGGCAGAGCCGGGCGATGTTGCGGAGGTGGGGGAAGGCAGAGCGGGTCATGGCACGGATGTGGGGTGGAAAGGATAGTTGAGTGGCAATCTAATGTATACGTCCAGCTCTCTATACGTCCGTTTCTCTCAGTTGGGCGACGAAATTTTTGTTATCTTCCAATGGGTTCAGGATTTCCCTTTAAATTATGTTACAAATTAGATCTCATCGACCATGTTTTCAATGCTGGAAAAGTTTTAAAAATTTGTGGAATTAGAGTCTTGACTCCTGATCTCAGCTGGCTGCACGGTATATCAGCTGTCCCTCATCATGTATCTTTCATTATATACTTAACGCTTTCCACAGAGCTGCCAAGACATAGGGGCAGCGAGCAGTAATAACAAGATCGCTACTTGATTATTTTTTACATTTCTCACGTGGGAAAAACAAGTCAACAGGAACGGGAATCAACCCGAAACGTTACTTGAGCTACAGAATTCGTCGCAACTGCCGTTAAAACGAGGGATGGATGGGACGATTCATTCAGTATGTAAATATGCTTTGGACCACAGTAGTGTTTCTGTACCATTTCTGTGACCAGTCATAGGAAGGAATGTGAGCATAGCCCGGGCTGACTCACTCTCATTTTCCCTCTGTCCCTGTGGGGAACAGTCTTGCCTCGTTTTCACAGCCTCCCCCATTGAGTTGGCTGAGATCAGGAAGTCATCACGTGAGGATTCGTGGGGGAAGAGCCTGCATTCCGGCATTCCAATTGGAGACCTTTCTATCCACAAACATCTGGACAATCCAATGCCAAAACCAACCTGATACCCCCTAGAGTCGTCGTGTTTCACAACCTTAACTCTTTTCACTCCTTTCGTGTCAGTGAATCCCTGGCCAAACCTTGAGTTCAGCTCTTAACCTCGAAATATCTTTCAATTAGCATCCTCATCACTGTTCCACTTTATCATGCGTCTAGCATAAATAGACTTAATACTGGCGTGAGTCGTAAGTAACCTGCGGCAATATTTTCCATATTTCTGCATGATATAATGTCAACAGCTGCTAAAGCTGAGGTTGCTTTTCTTGCTACATTCAGTTGCAACAAGTACTTTCTCTGTTCTCTCTCCCATAACATTATTTGTTAGTCATGGAACTGGTTTAAATTTCTGGCTCTTTTTTTTCTGGGTTTGGAAATGAGTGCTTGTGACATTATTAAAGGACTCGGCTTTGAATAGGTATTGGTTTGGATTATGTTTAGGGAGCTTGCTCCTGCTTTGCCTCACCCCTGTAAAGTGATCCGAGATGTTATTCTACCGGAAAGGTGCTACATAAATACAACTTGTTGGTTGCTATTGGTGAAAGCAGCACACTCGGTTGAAGCAGAAACACTCCAACTGCTTGACTCTTGTCTGGATCATTTTGTGTGCAAAACCAGTAACTTACCTCTGGTCTTAACATATTCTCACTCATTCTCAATGTTCTATTTTGTTACTGTAATAATCTAAACACAGATTTAATAGAATAGTGCGAACTGGGCTAGTGCTGTATTATACTTCCCGCCTGCCCGCTCCACAGTACTTTGAATTGGGGCCAAAATAAACCAAGCTCTGATTTCAGTGTTCTGTGCACACAAGCCTTGACATCTGTACAACGCCTTGTCTTTCAATTTAATAACATTAAAAATGTTCTGTTCAGAAATCCCGGGGATGGTCCAAGAGCCTTGAGGGAAAATATCCAGCGTGATCAGCAATGGGTGCAATTAACAACAACAACAACAACTTGCACTCACATAGCGCCCCTCATGCAGTATGGCGTCCCAAATGTGTCCTCAACCGCACTGCTGCTGGAACTATCTGCCATGTGTTATCATGAGAAGCTCCAGGGAGATCACACTCTCTTCGCCCCAACTTATACTGCACATTTAATGGTGATTCACTACCACACTTGGTCCATAAATGCAGCACGAACATTTTATATGCCCATCACTTTTTTGGGGGGCAGATATCGAAGTTGTCTTATTTTACTTAAACGTAAACTTTGTAACTCAATTTCAAGAGCGGTAGTGATGGTACTAACTAAAAATTAATGACGTACTTTTTTTTCCAACTAAAACAAAATTATATGAATAATCTTTGCATTTGATACAGTTTCTGTAACGTGAAATCTTCCCAAAGCACTTCACAAATGAAATAGCTCTGTGAGCTAAAGGGGTGGTCACTTTACACATAACAAGGTCTGACAATAAGCCATGCAGTGAATGGTGAATTTATCTGCAGTATATTTGGTCAGTTTCTGAATAGTGACTGTAGTAGCACAAGGTAAAATATGTGACATGTAACCTGAATTTATTTACCTAAATCTATTACTATTTCAATGCTGAACATCATCTGTATTACTCATAACTATGGCGGGTATTATGATATGTTCCTCCCAGTGAATGTATTTCAAATACCTCATCGCATATTCTGTACGTACTAGAACCATAGAATTGTACAGCACAGGAGGAAGCCATTCGGCCCACCATACCTGTTCCGGCACTTTGAAAGAGCCACCAACTAGTCCCACTCCCCCTCTCTTACCCCATAACCCTGCAAATGTACCCTTTTTAACTACCTATCTAATTCCCTTTTGAAAGCTGTCATCGAATCTGCTTCCACCAGCCTTTCAAATACAACAAATATTTCAATACATTTTACACTTTACAGTATATTCTGTGATGCCCTTTGAGACATCTCAAAGACGTGATAAGGCGCATATCAAATGCAAGGATTCTTATTCTTATTCTTATTACAGCTACAAGATAATTGGAAATCAACAGCAACTGGACTATCAGTTGCTCGCAAGAGAATTCGAAGAGCTTTTTGCTTTGAAACGTTTCTGTCCTGCACCAGAAGAGTTAACAACCTAGTTAAGTGAGGTCCCTTTCTGCCAAAATCGCTAAAAACTGCATCAATCAAGGCAGCACTGTAACAGACTCCTGTTTTGAGGCATTTAACAAATCCCACATTGAACTGCTTTTAGGTCTTCTGCAAGCCTGATCAGGCAGAATTTTTATACGTGGAAAATACTGTACACTTAGTCCATAATAAAAGTTATCTGTGAGACCCATGGGCACATTTCAAGCAAGTTATTTGGAAACTGTAGTGAATTATCATTTTACAATTGCCCCGCACTACCTATGCATTAACATGTTAGATTGTCGTTTATGCTCCAGTGATCAATGCACAGTCAAAATATTTAGTGGTGAGGCAAGGGCATTGCATTATAAATTATATTACATATCGAGGGAGCCTGGTGGTGAACAAACTGTTGGTATTTGAACATTGTGTGCTCTGAAATGCTAGCAGGTACTTTTTAACTTCCTTCCTTGCCCCCTTCCCCATACATTTCACTTCATCAGGAACTTTATAATCTCGGGACCCACTGGAGATAAGGTAGTTTGCTGTAGTAAGTATGGGAAAACTAATGGCAAACCCTTCATTGACGTGGTATCGTACAGAAATCTGGGGCTATGCCCAGGAGGAATATTTTGGAGCAACACAGACACATTTGAACTAAAATACACTGGCACGTTTCCTTACACTCATTTCCTGACCACACTCGGCCTCACTGCTGGTCTTGTTCTCTCTCTCTCTCTCTCTCTCTCTCTCTCCCTCCCCTCCCTTCCCCCCGTCGTTCTCCGTTGTCGAAGTTGTACAACAACTCAATTTTTTAATCAAGATCAGACTTCGCCTACAAAATATGCAGTCACTACACTTTACAGTAGACCCTGCAAAGCGCTTTGAGGTGTCCTCTTGATGTGAAAGGCGCTATATCAAATGTAAGGGTTATTATTATGGTGCTATGTTATGGTTTCCTGGTATTGGTTCTAATTGCCTCTGTGGCCATGGCCTGCTCTTCCTGAGCAGGGCTGTGCGTGATACAGCAACACATAGTTTTCACTCTCCGTGTGTCAGCCTGGCTCAGTTGGTAGCACTCTCACTTTTGAGTCAGGAGGTTGCGGGTTCAAAGCTCCAGGTTGGGACTTAGAACTCATGTAGTCCAAGGTAACACACCAGTACAGTGCTGGAGTGTGCTACATTGTTGGAGGTGCCGACCTTTGCCTGGGAACGTCAAACTGTCCGAGTGGGCGTTACAGATCCCATGGCATTATTTGAAAAGAGAATGGAGTTTCTCCTGGTGTCCTGGTCTACAATCCCCTCGAAGTAAAAATTGATCATTTCACTTCATGGCTGTTTGTGGGCATTACTGTGCGCAAATTGTCTGCCTCGTTCATCTACAAATACCCCGTAACTACACTTTACACCATATTCTGTGGAGCGCTTTGATACGTCCTCTCAAACCGAAAAGGAGCCTTACTAAATAGATGCAAGGATTATCATTATAAATGCTACCTCTTTTCTGTCTCAAGTTTCGTGGTGCCAGACTGCAATACCTTGTGCAGTCAACCAACCCTCTCTGCCTCAAACCGTGATCTACTAAACTGAGAAAATCAGCTTCAATTTCTTGGCAGGTGATATTTTTCCCATATGGAGCAAATTTCGACATGCACACACACCACAAATTCTTTAAAAGCCTCCTTATATCATTGTGAAATGTTAACAGGTTATATGATTGTTCTCAGACCATCTCTGGAACTAGTCAACTCCGAAAACTTGAATGACCTTTTTTTTTTCACATTCTCATTGATAAACCCCCTGTTTGTTTTAAAAGGAGGAATCAGTTCTTCTTATGTTTCTATGCTGTGCAAACAATTACTGATTCATTGCGAAGCATCACCCACACCATATACAGTCAATCGACTTTACAGTATATTCTGCGATGGGCTTTAAGACATCTCAACGACGTGATAAGGCTCTATATCAAATGCAAGGATTATTATTATTGACAGATGCACAAATTATCAGTAATTATTATTATTGACAGATGCAATAAAATTATCAGTTTTATTAAGATGCCCTGGTATTCCTTTTCCAATCCAATTTTACATCAGATCAACTTATCAACAACACGACTAAAAATCGAAATAAGAATGATGTCTTTGCAAAATAAAAAGAGAAACTTCTGCTTCTATTCTGCTTCACTCGTGAATGAACACAACCTCAGACGTGACCTAGGAAATGGGATGCTCTTGTTGTATTCATTCTTCTGTATTTAAAATGCTGCTTTTATCTCGAAGTACACGAACTGCTTAACTCCACACAAGTGCTTTACACCTTGTGTTCATCCTTCTAAGTAGCAGAGAACACCCAAATCAACAAATAATCATCTGCAGCTAGCTGTCAGGTAGCTCTTAAACGTTGACCTCAATTAACCTGCTTGGCATCTAGAGACTAATAGTGTGTCCCAGTTGCAAACAATGAAGCTCGTTCCAAACGTTTCATTTTCTTAACATTTCCATTGTAGGAGGGACACCCAAATCTGACAGCTGGTCATGGAGAATGGACCACAATTCTGAGCCCACTATTGAACCTGTTCCACTGTATTTCTCAGAATACCCAAAATAGAGTAGTTTGGAAACTCTTGGCTCCGCTCTTGAAGCCCATCTACACACGATCAAATATTTGTTGACATCATCATAATAATCCTTGCATTTGATATAGCGCCTTATCAAGTTGTTGAGACGTCTCAAAGTGCTTCACAGAATATACCGTATCCCTTGACATTAATGAGGTATTTAAGAATTTGACAAATCTGGGATGCTCTAAAATGCTATTATTATAATTTGTTTTACCCACAAAATATACAGTCAGTTCACTTTACAGTGTATTCTGTGAAGCGCTTTGAGACGACTAAACAACATGATAAGGCCTATATCAAATGCAAGGATTATTATTATTGTAAATCTAGACTCAGGTGCAATTTATCTCCATATATATTTTGTTACTATTAATGTGTGTCCTTGGAAGAAGCTCTGGCTTCATTGCTCAGATTAATTGAATCTTCTCTCAGAGTATCTAATTGAAAATGACAATGGTTTCACTCCTACACCGATTATTTAGCCACTGCTGCTCCATGTATTGGTTGTGGCAGTAAAATGCTGCAGTTTGACAATAAGCACAAGTAATGGGATTTCCAATCATGGATACACATCATTGAAGTGCAGTAAACACACTTGCACAAGAAGCATCAATTACTAGAAGTGCTACACATGGTAGGATTCACAGCCAAGCTCTGTCCTCTCCCACCCAGAGAAAGACATTTGGGGAGAGACACAGGAAAGGAAATGATAGAGAAAAGGTCTAATATTTCCCCATTGGATTGCTGCATCTGCTACTGACTGACCCCAAAAGAGCATTCAAAGTCGTGGTGATGTCAAATTGTCTTTCAAGTTAACCAGAGCTCAGCATGTGAGGCAACAAAGGCCAGAATAGCAAAACAAAAGGGAAAGAAAGAAATTCTTGACAGAAAGCGTTAACAATAAACTGCGGTGAATTAGCAAAGAATCCTGACCAATTACAACATTTCGCCAGAGTAACAGCTGAATAAATAAATACAAAGATGGAATTGTTTTACATTTTTCTTTGGTGCAAAAATGCTGTTCTGATCCTGGACCTTGTGGACTTTCTCAAGAGTTGAGCGCTCCCTATGTGCGAGATGCTCAGTGTGGTACAGGGTCTGATGTCAGAACGTTGCATATTCTAGCAGGTGGGAGTCTTACCTTTGATGCTAGTTGGTTGTTTGCCAGCAACAGGGTGAGGGGCAGGCTCTGGGGGTTAAGTTACCATGTGTGGAAACGTAATCACGGTGATTATTTTTCACATTTCATGTTTCACCCGCAAAATACACAGTCCAATCAGTTTACGATATATTCTGTGAAGCGCTTTGAGACATCTCAACGACGTGTTAAGGCTCAAATTATTAAAGAATTATTATTATTAATATACTGCAGTATACTGAGTGGTCCGAATGCCAGCTGAATGTGATCTATTCAGTGGCTACCATTGACACAGGAGGGACGTTACCTGGTTTGCACAGTGGAATCAATTCCATTCCTACTGCAAGCACCTAATAGGTGGAGTCCTGTAGCTCAGTGGTTAGAGCACTCGGTTTGCAAGCGAGACACCTGGGTTCAATTCCAGGCACAGGGCGAAACCTTGGGCAAGTTTCCTTACTCCACACGCCTAATAATATTCCCTCCAAAAAACAAAACAATAATAAATTGGTCATTTTCAATCTACGACTGTTTGTGGGACGCTGCTCTGCGCAATTGGCTGTCGCGTTTCGCCCAGAAATATACGGTCAATTCACTTTACAGCATATTGTGTGAAGCGCTTTGAGACGTGGAGAAGACGTGAAAAGCGCTATATCAAATGCAAGGATTATTATTATTATTATTATAGATCACATCAGCTCACATTGGGACAAGCATGCTGCAACCACCCAGGGTTTATGCTTAAGCTTTCCAAAGTTCAGCTTGGCCTTCAGTATCAGGGGGTATTTCAATTGTGGCACTGGTTCTGAAGATGATCTTCACTGGAGAAAGTGTCAGTAATTTATTTTACACCTACAAACCCACAGTCACTATGCTTTACAGAAAAACCCATCAAACGCCTCCATCCATGTTATAAGGCACTATATCAAATGCAAGGATCATCATTACAATATTATTATACAGGAGATGTCACTCATCATTTGGCCCACACAATATACAGTCAATCCACTTTACAGTGTATTCTGTGAAGCGTTTTGAGATGATGTGATAAGGAGCTATATCAAACACAAGCATTATTATTATTATTATTCATTCACATCAATCTTATTCAAATCTCATGGTCTGCTATTCCAGTTCACCCCTGAGATCAGGAGTGGGAGTTTGTACTTCAAATTAAGTCGCTATTAATAATTCATCCCTTTTGGTGTTGACAATCAGAGGCTCTGATGCAAATTTGCATCGGATGCAAATTTTCCAGCTGAGCTGAAAATAAGACTTTGTACTAGAGGCAAAATCAAGCGAAGTAGAGACATTTGGAGTGACTCCCCTTTGCTCAGTGAAACCGAGAGGTACAGACCTCTCAAGGTATTCTGATGCTATCACTGTACTAGCTGACTGTAAACTAACAGCTTCCATCACAAATATATCAGGCTGTCTATCTGCTTCTTGGTTCAACGACTATAATAAAAAGATCAAGAATCTGAACTGTTGCAACCACCAACGCCTCACATCATGTCACTTACACATAACACAAATTCCTCAAAGATTCCACATTCGAAATGTATTCATTCTGAATTAACAACCACGGTGGAAACAAATAGAAATCAGGCTGGCTTACCATGAGCAATACCAAAGCTTCAGCTGCCGGTTATATGAAGATTTAGTTCGCTCTCCAGAAATTGTAAATTGCCTATTGTTTTTGACCCAGTTTGTCACATTGAATTAATTACCTCAGCATTTCCTGACATGACTAGCCTCTGTCTCTTTTCTCCAGGACTGTGCTACACACTCCTTGCTTAAGAACCCGGAGCTCCACAGCGAGAGTTGCTTCTGATGGAGTTTAACACAAACTGTTAACTTTTGAATTCCCAGTGGTAAATTTCTTTACCTGGCAGTGTGCCATCGGTGATGTTTGCTAGGAACATTGCATTCCACTGCAAGATAGCTTGTAGAAACTGCTTCATAAATTAGAAGAATCATGACAAATACGTAATGAGGTTAAAACCCTGACAATTAGCCACATTTTTCTTGATGGACTTTCTGGACGACCGTGTTTTTCACATGCTCTCAAGCTCGATGAACATCTAACACGGGGAGTTCAGGAGGCATTGAGTGCTAGTGCATCGGATTGCTATCTTGCAAAGTAGCTACGGTAATAAATTAAGAGCATAAGAAAAAAATGGAATAAGAAAAGTGCATTTGCTTTCCATCAAACCAACATCCCACTCCTTCCATTGCAAAAAAACATACTTCATAATCGGCTTCACCTCATTCATTACATTTCTTAGGGTACGTTTCCTGGTTCCCTTGATCCCCAGTGGTAAGAAAGTAAAAACTCTAGACATTCAAATTCTCATTTCCACTCTTCAATCTTGGCCTTGATCCCAAAACATTTCTACCCTCCTCCTCTCCCGAGTTCTATTTGTCATCTCAGCGCACACCTATTCTAATATCGTGTCATATCTAAACAGATACTTAACTTGTAGATGATAAATGATAATAATCCTTGCATTTGATGTAGTGCCTTAGCATGTCAAAATGTCGTAACATTTCACAGAGTGTTTCCTTAAAGTGATCTATTTCTGATACTTTGTGCAACCAAATAATACAAGGCAGTCTTCGATGTTTAAGCTTATAAAATGCAATATATTTTAGTGGTCCAAAAATATTTGAATAGTTTAAAAGTCAGGGTTCGCTTACAGATTTCTGAAGCGTCCCCTAAGAATAGTTAACACTGTGACCATGATTACATATGGCTGCCAGCCATCATTCAACGGGATGACTTTCTGGATTAGGTTAATATTAGCTTAGCTGTGTGTTATCATCCAATGGTATTGGCTGCAAAACTGAAAAAGTGCTCCCTTTGCTAACTATGTAAATGGTGGTGTGGTGAGATTGGCATCTCAGGATTCTCCATTGGACCTTTAAGCAATTGGGTAGAGTGGCATGAAGGCTCTGCCACTGTGAAGCTTTCTGGGACATGACCCTTCGTGCAAGGCGTTATATGTATATTTATATGCAACTTGTTGTTGTCGACACATGGGTGCATCACCAGCCCGACCCCCTGTTTCGTATCTGACAAAAACAAACACACGAGAAATGGGATCAAGTAAGGATAAAGAGTTTCGAAAAACTGGAATAATTTTACATCTCTGCAGACTGTGTTTTTTCTGGTGGTTATACAGGTGTGAAATTCGCAGCGTTTCATAACTCGTTCCTCGTGATAATCGCGGGACAAAGTGGGTTCTGAAATACTGCGGATTTCAGCTCAGAGTGTCGTCTTCCAGAGTGGCCTGTAATATGGAACCGCGCACTCTCACCCTCGGCATGCAATAAGGTGGAAAGGCAGCAACTAGTCATACTGTGCATTGAACGAGATGTAATGCAACGAATTACAGAGTTGCTACTTTCGGGGTTAAGTAACCATTCGGCTATTGACAGAGCAAGTGCTGTGCATTGAGCCAAAATCCTTGCACAAGGTTCAGGGTCCAACGGCAGTGTGAACGACGACCCCAATCCTCTGCGGGAAAGAATATCTGAGATAATGAAGCCAGCTACAAATCACTTTGTCATATTAAAATTAGTCCTTGTCACGTAATTTATTAAAACAGTGGGATGTTGGGGATGTTGCTCTCAGGCACAATGATTTACACATCTAACGCACATCATTTATGAAAATGCATGGAGTCATATTCTTAATTCTGTGTGTGCGAATACATAGCTCTCGCATGATTTTTTTAAATTTAAAAGACAATATTTTCTTGGTTCAATTGAAACGAACCAATAATAAATTGGTCACTTCAATCCACGACTGTTTGTGGGACGCTGCTGTGCGCAATTGGCTGCCGCGTTTCGCCCACAAAATATTACAGTCAATTCACTTTACAGTCTATTCTGTGAAGCGCTTTGAGACGTCGCAAAGATGTGGTAAGGCCCGATACCAAATGCAAGGATTATTATTATTATTCTTCACTGAAATGTAGCGTGATGATCCGGGGACAGCCAGACAGCTTCTGTTGTTGTTGGACAAGTCAGATTACTGACTCAAACAGTGCAACCATCCCCTCCCAAAGTTGTATTGTCCCTTCGAACATCATGCAAATGAAATATTCAGATTTCTCACAAGTACTGTATTATGTTTCCATTTTATTTACTCACTTTAAATGATTCTGCAATTAATGTCACGTTATTTATAAGACTGGTGATTTAAACCAGTTGTGGGGAGGTTGAGTTAATCACAGGTCATTAGTTGACTTTTTGCGTAAAGACAGACTTCTCTGAGAACCTGACCTTAGTAGTCGCTTTGGCACATGCAGCCAGCTTTATGAAAACACAATCCACAACAGAATTCCCAAATTTCCTGCTCTGGTAACCTTACTCTTCCTCGCTTATCTCCCAATCATTTCCAATTTTTCCAAGCGACAGATCCAAGACATGTACAATTCAATATTAAAGGACTTCAGGAATCTATTGCTTCTTTTGTTTTGATACATATCTATTTGTAAAATGAAAGCAAATCTCTCCCCTACCAGACTCGACGACATTTACTGAAAAGCATTCTGATTTACATCAACTCGGATTTAAGAGAAATTTGCTCTGTGTGTGTTGGTGGGTTACATAGTTGGTGGATTTATTGGGGTTTGCAGCCAGAATCAAATACGTGCAATATCTTCTCATTAAATTCTCACTGCCTTTTACCATAAAAGTTTGGTCAGAGGAGTCTGACTTGCACAGAAAACCCAAAGGATGCAGTATTGGTAAGCTCCCATATGTTTGTCCAGCTCAGACCACCCTACTCTCTTACTGTTACGCCAATGACTTGCAGCGGTATCAAAAGCTCTAAGGAAAGAATCCAGAACTCCAGCGACATGTCTATCCACGTCCCTGTCCCATTAATGAGCCAGACATGCTATTTAGGTTAATCGCTAATAATAGCCTGGAGTGCTACAGACTAGAGAGTTGCACAGTATGATAAAGGCAGTAACCTAATCACGGATTCTGAGGACATCAAAGGCAAAAAGCAAAGCTTCAGTAATTTACTGTCATCATCTGAGCATCGAGATAAGATTACAGTCTTGAAATCTTTCCTCGCTACCTGTTTATAATAAAACAAAGTTTCAATTTCATGCTTAGGGATCGGGGAGGGTGGGGGGGAGAAGGGGAGGTAATTCTATGTGTCTATATTTCTGCTCATATTGACTTTCATTGTATATGTTATATGTCCTCAATATGTGATGGCATTAGAGGATTAATGAGTGTGGCAAACAGCAGGTTTATTAAAAGTCTCTGCATTTAATTATGAGGACGTTCTATGGCCAGTATATATTTCATTACATTAAAGGCTCTTTCATTATCCAAGACACATTATTACGGTCACAAACAGAGGAGGACGTGATGACATTGTTGGCTTCATGAAGATAGAGCCACACAGTCCGTTCATAGTAGTTTAACTTTTTGGTTGGTTTAATAAAAGCTTTGATTTTTTATAAAAAAATGAAAACCACATTGTAGAGGCAGCTGCAGGAGATAGAATCTCAATAATATCGCAATTATGATAAATAAATAACAAAGAAATCTGCTATTTATAATTTTTGGAGAACTTAGCTTATTTGAAAACATCCTTGATTTTGGAGAGCTCTGTCTACACATGAAAAATAACACTCGGAAGAACTGAATTGGTCCCAAATGAAAATGAAGATGATAAAGTCGGTCTTATATCAGAAAGATTCCCAATCAATCCTTTTTAGAATCCAAGATGCTCGATCACCGCACAAAAATGGTTAAAATATACGTACAGTTCCTAGGATTTGTTGTAATGTATATAACTGTTCCAAACGTTCCAAATTATTTTCTGCATCAGAGCTAAGTGCTTGAGGCACCAAGATACAGATTCCCTGATACATATCTGTAAAGCAGGAAAGTAAGTTTGAAATAATGGCTCACAAAATTGCAAATTCTAATCCAGACCGTGGCTGGGTTATTAAGAAAACATCTGTTCTTCCCAGCTGTTTAAGGGTCATAGGTACAATGAGTCTTCACAACATCTAATGGGCCAGTTTTCACATCAATTTATCCTGAAAATCCCACCCATTCACTGGAAAACCACAACGTGAATTAGGTTTAAGGTGAGGTGCCCACCTGCCTAGACCACCTTAGGTGGTAGTTTCAATAGAAAATCGATTCACATTGCTGCAGTGTAACCCAGGATTTGCAAATCAACGTGGTATCTGCTCAAAACAGTCCCTTAAGAGTTCATCATCATAATAATAATAATAATAATAATAATAATAATAATAATAATAATAATCCTTGCATTTGATATAGCGCTTTTCACGTCGGGAGGACGTCCCAAAGCGCTTCACAGAACACACTGTAAAGTGAATTGACTGTATATTTGTGGGCGAACGCGGCAGCCAATTGCGCACAGCAATGTCCCACAAACAGTCGGAGATTGAAAATGACCAATTTATTGATGTTTTTGTTTTGGAGGGATTATTATTAGACTCTGTGTGGAGTAAGGAAACTTGCCCGAGGTTTCGCCCTCTGCCGGGAATTGAACTCAGGTCTCTCACTTGCAAAGCGAGTGCTCTAACCACTGAGCTACAGGACTCCATCTGACTTTGCGCAATACCTTTACACAGCAGGAGAACTGAACAAGCAAAGCAACTTTCCTTTGGCACCGTTTGTTGCATTCTTGCATCACCAACATACCCACCCGTTCCTGACTCTAAATTTGTTACGTCTCACCCCAATTCTTTCTCTTTATAAAAATGACCACACAATGCTAAGTTTATCGACAACTTACTTTCTAATCAGTGTGACTCCAAAATGATTATTGGTGGAAACTTTTTTCCTTTCAGATTCATCTAAGTGTTGCGATTATGTTGCTTAAAGTCACCGATTGTAATAGTTATTAGCAATCGCAAATAAGAACTGCAGGCAACAAAAAGCAACCTTGTATTTGTGGTTAATGATATAATAACAATAATAATAATCCTTGGGTTTGATATAGTGCTCAATCATGTCATTGAGACATCTCAAAAAGTTTCACAGGATGCACTATAAAATGGATTTGCTGGGTATTTTGTGGGCGAAACACGTATGCTTTAAAATAACGTTACAGTTTATAACCTACCAACCGCAGAAGGATGCAACTCTTTTTGAAAGAATGAATCAAATAATTCCTAAACAACCCAACGACTTGGATTTATGGATCAATTAATTCTAAAAACATCTGCAATGGCTTTAGAAATCCAGTCGTTAGATTTATCTCAGATGGGACCTCAGTTTAGAGTCTCACTTAAAGGACAGCACCTCTAACAGTGCAGAATTACTATAGTCATGCACTGCAATGTGAGCTCATAGATTATGAGCTCAAGTCCTAGTGTAGGGCTCAAACCCATGACCTTCTGCCCCAGAGGTGAGAGTGCTACCAGCTGAGAAGGAATGACAGCAAATAATCACAGATCTGAGTCAAAAGAGTGTTTGCAAAAGCCTGCAGCTCACACTATCCCACCCTTTGCGTTCGAGGGTTAATATATGCTGGCAGGATGCCTGTCGAGAAAGAGGTTTCCAATCTTCAAAAGTGCACACAGTTCAGGATTTAATTATAATGTGCATTGTTTCTCAAAACTCCAGTGACACAACAGCTGGGTGTCATTAAATAAAGAGCAATGCTTTCAAAATCCAGAGGCCACAGGTCAGAAATTCAATGGCTGAGTAAAACCCAAGAGCCCCAGTTAGGAATTACTGACCAGTATTGCCCAGTCTGAATGGTGCCTGAACTCAGCCAATTGAGCACTGACACTGACAGCTGTCAGACAGAAGTCACATAGACCTGCCCTTCCAGCTAAGGGGGAATACACGATGCTCTGATGATAAACGATAGGCACTAAAGGATCATTGCCACCATATTGTGTTTGTGTGTGTGTGTGTGTGTGTATGTGTGTAGAATAACTGCTTCAAAACCTCTACTACCATTCCAATGGGAGCAGGAATAGGGAAGTCTGAAGTGCAGACTTGAAGCTGAATTGTACCAGCTGAGAAGCAAACATTTGTGTAATTAAAATTAAAAATAATACATTTCTGGTTTCAGACTTGATCACTGATGCACTGATATCCCAATGTTACCAGGCAAAGCGCCTTTGGGGTATCCTTCCGACGCGAAAGGCGCTATATAAATGTAATTTGTTGTCGTCGTCGTAAAGTGTTTGCGAGTCCGTGACCATTCTTATCTCAAAATATGGAAATGATTTTATGTTAAATGGGAGGTGAGCATTTCTAGTCCGGTACATCTTTTGGAGATTGACCTGAACATCAAGATGCTGTTGTCTACGTGTGGTTACCATGGCAATGGGTTCCAGAATGATAGGGCAGAGCCCTGCAGGACCTATCTCGTGCAGTACATCCTGGCGGGTTACCAGCCTGGATGTCAAGATAGAGCCTCACATGTCAATGACCTAGTCAGCCAAGTCATCTGATATTTCTTTAATTAAAATCATTACGTAACCTTATCCACCCTTTTCTGACACGACTCGGAAACCTCGCCCTCTGGCATTATTGGGCTCAGGATCAATATCCGGGAGAGACTCTCCAGACGGTCTGTAACATTTCTACCCACTACTTTCGGCCAGATTGGAACTGGAAAGTTGGGCGGGTATTTTGAGTTGCATCACAATTTGACCTCACATTATTTTGGTTGACATCTCCCAGTTTAACCAAGTACATGTAATAATAATAATAATAATAATCCTTGCATTTGATATAGCGCTTTTCACGTCGGGAGGACGTCCCAAAGCGCTTCACAGAACACACTGTAAAGTGAATTGACTGTATATTTGTGGGCGAACGCGGCAGCCAATTGCGCACAGCAATGTCCCACAAACAGTTGTAGATTGAAAATGACCAATTTATGATTGTTTTGGGTTTTGGAGGGATTATTATTAGGCTCTGTGTGGAGTAAGGAAACTTGCCCAAGGTTTCGCCCTCTGCCTGGAATTGAACTCAGATCTCTCGCTTGCAAAGCGAGTGCTCTAACCACTGAGCTACAGAACTCCATGTATTAGGGAACAGGACCAATCACAGGGAGAAATGGGCCAGAGGCTGTTTGTGGTACACTGTTGAGCACAATTGGCCGCCGCGTTTACCCACAATGTACAGTCAATTCACTTTACAGTATATTCTGTGAAGCGCTTTGAGACGTCTAGAAGACCTGTTAAGGCACTTATATCAAATGCAAGGATTATTATATTATTAGAGAGAATGGGTTGCTGATACTCTGACCTCAAAGCTTTCAACGTGGGTAAATCATCTGAGGAAAAATAATGTCAACAGGCATGCTTCATTTGATCTCGACTGGACTTTCCTGAAACAAAATAAATGCATTGCACAATGAATTTGCATGAGTTTCAAACACGAGTAGGTCAACATTTAGGTCAAACAAATGCAAAAGGAATATGGAGCAAGAATGGTCAAATAGCTTTAAAAACTTGCATTACGTTTTATCAGAATGTACAATATATTGTACCACGTGTGGTTATAATAGCTAAGGCTGCAAGGTTTGACGTTGTAGAGGGTGAATGAGATAACGTAATGAAACAGCAACCAGATTCATTGGAATCAGAGCAGACAAGTTGAGGTGAGAATGATGGTTGTGCCCTCTCCTGTTCATTCGCTGCCCGTTTTTGAACCTATGTTGACACATCCCTGTGAATTGTAACTATTTTTTCTATTTCTGGCAGGTTTTGGAAACCAGATTTTGGATTGTTTTTCTACTTTCAAAATACCCTCAGGTTTTTGAGATATCTTGGAAACGTCAAGGTATAAATTCTGCCACCTTCTAAATTTAATATTAATTTAATATTTCAGAGCATCCAGAAATTGGCAACTTCTTAAATGCAGGAATAATTTTCAAGCCAGCTTTCTGTATTTTTTTTTCAACAACCTACGGCCTATTGTTTTGATGACCTACTTACAATATATTTTCAACCATCAATGAAAGCTACACATCATTTCTAAAGACTGGCTTGACATTAAAACACCTCCAGTCTAGCTGACACCCAGCTGGCTGCAAATAATGCGGCAAATATTCACTCCATAACAATAGAAAGAGGTGTTGAACATTTTTATCTAACCTACAAAGAACTTAAAGAGGAAACTAGTTTTCTTAAGTCTTTCATTCTATCACAAAAACGTTTCAATGTACTGTAGCAAGAGCAAACAATTTAAAATCCTGAGGTTGAACTTCATTGAAAGCTGTTTTGAAGGCAGTTGTTAATGCTGCTGCATTGGTACTATTCCAAGGCTTCTTACTGCATCTATAAATGAATCTTCAACTCCCCTTTCAGTCTCCACACAAGTGATTGTGGATTCATGTGTTGCTCAGCTTAACATGAAGTCAGACGAGGACAGGAGACAGAACAGTAGTTTTTGGATTCAACAGAGCAGTGACAGAGGACAACGAATGAAGCAAAGCAGTGATTACCTGTACTGTTCTCTCGCTGAGACAAAAATATTCCTTAAATTGAAGAAAATGGCTTTTCCCTCACAAAATTAATTCTGAAGGCAAATGAGCTATCTTACATTATCGTGACATTTGCTGTACTAACCTGTAATATAGGCCTGAGTAACATTAGTAATTTGCTCACATTTGCTGCCTTAGAGCTATTGTATTTCTTGTTATCAGCTCCTCTGCATGCAAGCTAATTCAGGTTATACCCAACGTAGCAGAGGAACTGATATTTTGTGAGCAGGAAATGTTATGTTGGTGATGGAGGTATTGACATTCATTTTCTGGTATCTTCGATGGAACTGAACAGTGAGTGATAAACTGTTGATAGTGGACGTTGCCTACAAAACAGCTTACGTAACACATATAATCCATTTAGAAATATTGTTCTGCTGCATGTATTATGTGGAGATTTTATTCAATATTACAGTACAATTTGCATTTATATAGGGCCTTTCACATTGGGAAGGATGTCTCAAAGTGCTTCACAGGGCAGGACATGCACAAGCGTTAACATTGGCACAAAATTCTGTGCACGAGTCGAAATAAAATTCTGAGAAATATTTTACTGAATTATACCAGGAAACCATTCAAAAACTTCAGGGAAATGGTTGTATAACACAATTCTGCAGCTTGAACATACAGACTACGGTCCTGCCATAACATTTCGAAATACATTTCCATCTCTGGAAAGTGCCCACGGAACAAAACCTGCTATATTCAAACTCGATTTCTTAGAAGTAACAATGGCAAATGTCAGAAGCACAATTGATTTTTCAATTCACAATTACCTTCAATCAGCCTTAATACTTTGGCACAGAACACCTATAATTATCCAGTTTATAAACACGGGACAAGTTTGCAAGTCTCAAACACTTGCGTGTAGGTCCCTTAAATTCCTTTTCAGATTGTTACTCACCACTGTGTAATGCCTTGATATCCTGGCCTTTTCTGAAGTCGCATATGACTTGACAAACTGCAGTTTATTCTGCCTTGGAGTGGTGTTTGCAAGAAGTACATATGCGTGCTGCTGATAGCAGTCTATCTCAGGAGTGGTACTTGGTAATGTTATCAAAAAGGAACATGCCATGAAACAGAAAGAGAAAAGCAAAGAAAACATCTATTTCTTGCAGCTACTAGTTACCTCATAGTTGTTGCACACGTTAGACTAGATGTTCCATTTTCTACCGGTTTGCTGAGACAGAGAGAAGCTGGTTCTGGAGCTGTTAAACTAGTTCTTAAATTAACTGTACGCCAAGTCTGTGCAGTGTTTGCAGTTTGTCATCAGCTGCATGTCATTAATCAAGCAACATCTGTTTTTATTTTCTAATAGAATCTCATATTTTGCTTCTTTTGCCTGCAAAACTCAAAGGGTTTGCAACATTTACTGCAGGCACACATCCATAAACATTTACTCCAGTCCTTTTTGTCTCATTACCTCATGAGTAATTCTTTGCAGATACATTTTTAAAAGGAATACCTGACTGTCCTAAGAAAAATACAAGAGGATATTCTCACGACAATGCCTCAATGTTGTATGAATTTAGCTACTTTAAGAAAGCACCTCTGCCAGATCATGATTGAAAAATGTTACCTGATAAACTTGTGACATCAAATATTGCAGGAATAAATGTTACCCCTGTGCATTGCACATGAAGGATTCTTGTGAGGGAACATTGTTCATCTTCATAATAATAATAATCCTTGCATTTGACGTATCGCTTTATCACGTCTTTGAGTCGTAACAAAGAGCTTCGCAGAATATACTGTAAAGTCAATTGACTGTATATTTTGTGAGTGAAACGCAGCAACCAATTGCACGCAGAAGTGTCCCACAAACAATCGTGGATTGAGTGAACACATTTTTTTTAAGGGATTATTACCCTCAGAAAAGCGATCCACCAATCGACTAACAACCAGGTTCCTACTTACTGCTGGTAAACAGAGTTGTGTGGAGTAAGGAAACTTGCCCAACATTTTGCCCTGACACGAATCAAACCCAGGTCTCTCGCTTGCGAGGCGAGAGCTCTAACCACTGAGCTACAGGACTCCATTTATGTAGAGATGAATAATCCCTTCCTTTAATACAGCGCCTTTCGCATCAGGTGGACGTTTCAAAGCTCTTCACACGATTCAATGTAGAGCAACTCTATGTTTTGTGGTTGAACATCTGAAGTTTACAATGAGCTCCCTGAGCATAACTTTGTACTTATAATAATAATAATCCTTGCATTTGATATAGCATGTGAAAGGCGCTCTATAAATGGAATCTTGTTGTTGTTGTTTTCACATCTTCTAGAGGTCTCAAAGCGCTTCACAGAATATACTGTAAAGTGAATTGACAGTATATTTGTAGGCGAATCGTGGCAGCCAATTGAACACAACAGTGTCCCACAAACAGTCGTGACCAAATTGAGCCACCAAATTATTATTATTATTTCTTTGTTGAGGGATTATTATCCCCGGAAAAGCCATCCGACAATCAACTAACAAACAGGTTCCTACTTACAGCTAAGGAGTAAGGAAACTTGCCCAACATTTCGTCCTGCCGGGAATTGAACCCAGCTCTCTCGCTTGTGAGGTGAGTGCTCTAACCACTGAGCTACAGGACTCCACTTAGCACAAAATGAAACACAGTGAAATCAGCCCCTCAGGGAGTGGAATCAAAAATCATTGTGGGGAGAGATGGATAGCATATTGTGCATGCAAAATTTTTCTTTTAAAAAGAAGCATTAAATTCCGGAGTTGAAAAGGTTCACCTGGAAATGAATATACAACCTCAAGTTACACTTTACTTTGATTCACGATTAAGTCATCAAATTGAAAATAACAAGAGGGCTGAACCATTCCCCTCACAATCCTCATCGCAATAACTATTGGAGGTTATTCCAGGTGGGTTAGGAAGGAGGGAAAGCAGCAGCGCCAAAACATAACCATAGTCTGGCACAAGTGAAATGAACCAGATTTGTATCTACCTTCTAGGCTTTCAAATCACTGATCTTGGATTATACCATGGTTACTATACATTCTCTATAGGAATTCACTTCAAATTTTAACAGGAACACAACAGCCTGGGGATGAAAAAAAATTAAAATAACAAGTACAGGTTTCTGACCCGTTGAAAGGGTCTGCTGTCTATCGCAGGTGATGCTTTGCAGATGTCAGTCAGGTACGGCAGCAGGTAAAGGCAAGGTGCTGGATCGAGAGGAGGGAGGGAAATCTATAGGACTTGACTTAGGTAACACTGCAGCACCCCTTACTGGCTGGCGATAGTCACACAGACCCGGGTCCTCTCTGCCTGTGCTTATTTCGACAGAGTGTGCTTAACGTTCAATTTGGGAGAATGCGTGGAGGAAAAAATACAAAATGAAATCATCATGAATTATTGGTTATAATAAAATAAATAAATGTACTAGCAAAGTTATTAAGTTTAAATCCAATCGCAAAGTCACAAGATGTCGCAATTGTTAACACGCGGCAAGATTTTTGTTGAAAAAAATTACTGCACATTTAGAAGAAAGTGTTCTAATCATCAGTTTAGAACGTTATTTTCACTGTGTACTGATGCTGTTGTGTTGGGACCGAACAAACCTTTGTTTATTACGCAGTTTTATGTAGAATTTTCCGTTACTGGGTCAATATTTGAATATTAATTGCAATGTGTGCGTAGCACCCTGTATTTTTTTTGCTGCTGAACACGGTCTCGTGCTGAAAATGGTGTGAGTTTGCTGTTGCACTCCTTCCTCTGGGACGCATATGTTTCCATTTCGTTGGCAGATTGCTACAGGAGCAGACCCTAGGAATCACAGAGTGAAAGAAGTTTAAACTGAGAGTTTTACTAAATGGATGCTTATGGACCGTGTTAGCAAATGGACGACAAAAACATTAATAAATAGCTACTGACTAGAATGCGCGCTCTTCCATGTTAGCATGTCTTGGTGCTTCAATCCCATATTATCTCCCTTCCTCTTCACTTATCACTGCTGAAGGTGGTTGAGGTACACGCAGATGCTGCGTTGGGTCCTCAGACACGCCACATCATGAACTCTCTCCAATCTGTCCTGGAACCATGTGAGCCTACATCTCTTCTGGGTTTAGGGGGTAGCAGGCTTGTCCTGTAGTCCTGTAATGTAGGTGGAATCCTATAGCGTAGTGATTAACGGACTCGCCTCGCAAATGAGTAGACCCGGGTTTGATTCCCAGACTGGGAGAAACCTTAGGCAAGTTTCCAACGCCACACATCTCTGTTTACCTACCCGTACGTAGGAACCTGGCTGTAAGTTGATTGGCAGATCACTTTCTGGGGGTAGTAATCCCACACGCCCACTGAAAAAGAAAATTTGGTCACTCACTCCATGACTGTTTGTGGGACATTGCTGTACGCAATTGGCTGCCGAGATTCGCCTACATGGAGATATTGTAATCCTTTATTTTTTCTTTACTTAATATTCAAGTCATTTCAAAGGACTGCAGACCCAGGCAAAGCCTATCGAAAGAAATCAGCTGTTAAGACACATCTCACAAAAAACACAAAAACCTGGAACAGTTTTTTAAAAGAAAACAAATACGAAATGAAATTACAACTTAGCGTGAAAACAGAACTTAGTGCCACGATAGATTCTTTTAAAAACTGATCAATAAACTATTGCGATCTTTTGCATGTCTCAGTTAATCCTTGCTTTTTCTTTTGTACAACATCTGAAAGAAACCCTGTGTTGAATATTGCGAAAAAGAATCAGAGAAATGCACATGACATACCGTGCTGTTTATTAAAGGCTTTGTGTTTGTGTTTTTTTTAACTGGGAGAAAAATGTGCTTTCGGATAAGCCTCCAAAATTATAGCAAGTACATTTCATAACCTAGAAAAACAATGATATAAAAAAGGAAGAACATTACCGTGGCATTGCAACATGTTGCGGTCAAAAAAAAAGAATGGGGATTATTATGAAATGTGTTCCAGGACAGATACGAAAAGTTCCCTTCCAAGTCTTGCTGGAAGAACATTTACAGAGCACATCTGAGCTTTATTCAGTATATTTGGCCTAAACTATACCAGCAGATTGGTCTGTTTAGATACCTATGACTTTTATTACAGTTATAGGCTTTTTTTAAACAACTCTTGACCTAGATTTTAAACAGACTTTGTTAGTGCATTATAGGCCATGGAAAATTGGTCAACTGCAATTTGATCTCAAGATAAATGATCCTTTTCACTGACCCACAGTAACTAATAAAACAATGGTTGCTTTCTTTGCAAATTATTCAAAAATGCAAATCACATGCTCAGAAAGAAAGACTAGAAATAAAGATACTGTTGTCACAATCGGGAGAGATTTAAAATGACATCTTGACTTTCAGAATCGGGTGTTTAACAAAAGTACAAATAATTTCAAACCCACTTATGTTCACATTCAGTGGAGAGAGCTCATTGACTATTGCACCCTTTTCAGACCTGCAAAGCCAAATGCATCCTTTGAATTAACATTTAATTTCATGTTCAGTTCTCATACAAAAATCAACTACAACTACTACGACCAGTTTCGTAATTTCATTTGATCTCATCCAGAAGGCAGGCCAGATCTTCAGAAGCATGTTCCATTGCCTCAAAGTGCAAAATAATATCTTTCAGGTAAAACAGAGCAGACATTCCAACAGTGAAAGCATGTAGGATTTGTAGTTTACCTTGGAAGTAGCAAAACCTATTAACAATAACTAGCCTGTGGCGTCTCACAGGCTAATTGTGAGAGAAAAAACTTACCCAGGTTGCTATGATTATGACCAAAGTTACCTATTTTCAACTGGAGTGCTATAGAGCCAGGAGTGGTCCAACCTTTTGGCTGCTGAGGGCCGGATGCCCTATTTGAGAAACATCCGCGGGCCCTATAAGCAATATTTTTGTGTTCCCTTTCCAGAACATAACGTGCGGGGGGGGGGGGGTGGATGAAATTGGGACCACCGGCCTTTCAAGCTTTTGCATCTAGTCCCAGTCACCTTACTACTGGACAGTGTATTGAGAAGTAATGCAGTAAGGTGCTTTTGGATTTAATATGATGTGAAAGGTGCTACGTAAGTGTAAATTTGTGTTATATTTTGTGTGTCCTACAATGTGCGTTAGAAGCATAGACATTTTCTGCACCACCAGGAACCATTTGGTCTATTGTGTCTATGTCACTGCTACTTATTCTTATAATTCACCCTTTTTGCATTAGCCCCAGATGTACTGTAGCCCACAAATATACAGTCAATTCACTTTACAGTGTGTTCTGTGAAGCGCTTTGGGACGTCCTCCCGACGTGAAAAGCGCTATATCAAATGCAAGGATTATTATTATTATTACTTTCCAGCTCTCTCATCCTACCTTCTACTGTAGCCCAAACCGAATGCAGGAATTACAAAGGATTACAGACTGTTAGAGCCATTCAGTCCAACTTGTCCGAGCTGGTGTTTATGATGGAGCTGCAAAACCTTATCAGTTTCTTTTCAGTCTTGGAGATTGATAGCTCCCAATATAGTTTGTGACCCACAGATTAACAAACTCCCAGCTTTCAGTGGTGGGTTCTTAACAACGTGCTGCAAAGACATTTCGGACTTTTTCTGAAGGCTTTTTATTCTAAGGTACTTGGCTAAGTCTAAACAACGGAAACAGGGCATCAAAATATTATCTTCCAAATGGCAAAGGTATGCTCAGTGATTAAATGAGCAGCCTCGTGTACTTGATTATGTTGTTCTTGGCCGGGAGTCTGGGCTTTTGGCACTGTAGTCATGAGCAATAGTTTCAATGTGGTTGTTACGCCCACAAAATACGCAGTGAATCCACTTTACAGTGTATCCTGTTAAGCACTTTGGGACGTCTCAATGACGTAATAAGGCGCTACATCAAATACAAGGATTATTATTTATATATAATAAACTTCGCCACCAAGAAGCAGTCATTAAGAAGCACTTGAAGAACCAAACTCATTTAGACGGCATAATACTAATACCTACTTAGCGTTCCATTACATATCAAAATATTTCTACATAACTACAGTATATGCATAAGTAAGTAGCCTTGTGAGAGAACGAAGAAGGAAATGGCAGGAACCATGGAAACCTACAATCTCGCACAAAATTCAGTGAAGCTGAACAGAAGGATACAAGGCTGCGGGGGATGATTCCTAGAATATTGAGGATTTAGCGACGTTACAGCGCCTGCTGTCTACAGTTGTACGAGTGGAAAAGGACACAACTCGCTTGATCAATGCAGAAGATGATCTGCAAAATACATTTTCTAGTGAATGAAATTTCACAGCTCAATCGGAAATGTTACTCAGGGAGATCAAATAGTAGGGCAATGATGCCGAGAGAACTATAATAACAGCATAAGGCACATTAGAGTAGAAGTCTTATACTGGGGGCTTGAGATACCTTGTTCAATGTTTCGGCCATTCCGGAACTCCGATATACACGAACACACGTGTAACTCACCATTCTTGTGGCATAATGTCATAATGTCTTGAAGCACTTTACAGTGATGGGGATTGGAGATGATTACATGAGAAGGAAGAATGGGGAGGTGATCACAGGCACGGTTGAATAGCTACGTTATAAAGTGGGACTTGAAGACAGATGGGGATAAGGGCAAGACAGAAGAGGGTTAGACAGGGGGAGTTCCAAAGGTTAGGAACGTAGAATTTGATAGCTCAGCCACTGATGGTGGACTATATAATAATATAAACCTAAGGTGGTCAAAGCATGCACAGTTTGTGCTTAAATATTCTATCCTTTCAATACATGCCATGCTTAATGTTTGATTCCGTTATAAACTTGGGATGTGGCGCTGGAGAAATCAAACGCCGAAATAATTTCAAACTACAACTTTATTTTTTTTTAAAACAAAGGTCCAATTTTGGCATGTTTGGGGCATTTGTTGGTCATTTCAAAAAAAATCATGATTTTTTTCAAAGCTTAAATGTATTTATTCGGAAAACGTTATTTATAGTCCCGCTGGTGATCATTGAACTGGAGTAGAACACTGCCCTCTACTGAACAAAACAATTCCTTTTATTCTGTTTTTATTCTGCAGATTTCTACTTCTGAATGTTAAATTGGAAAATGAGTGACATTGTCTTCTTTGGCAGTGCTGTGCGAATGAAACTATTAAGTAACACATGCCCTTGTGTAAGTTGCATTTCTGAAGTTAAGGCACAGAAAAGTGATATTCTGCAAAGCGCTTTAAAACATCTCAAAGATGTGATTAGGCGCTATATTAAATGCAAGGATTGTTATTATCACGTCGTTGAGAAGTCTCAAAACACTTCACATGATATACTGTAAAGTGGATTAACCATTTTGTGGATGAAACTTGGCAGTCAACTGCGCACAGCAATGCCCCACAAACAGCCACAGAGTGAGGGATCAATTTTATTTGGGGGATTTGTTGGCCAAAAAATAAGTGATGTTCTGTAAGTGGTGGAGCGAGCGAGAGAGGGAGGGGATGTGTTGGGGAGAGAGGCTGAATGAAAGAAACACCATTTTTTTTAACCTTGTGATACAGCTAAGTCTTGTACCGACCAAGTTAAGTGTGTAAAAGAAAGATTGCTGTTTTTTTTTCAATGCACCTCTTATTTTATAGCTGACTCGTTAAATCATTACAGGGCCTTACTCTGAATTTTTTTTCCTTGAAGTCTCTCAAGATATTTCAACTCTTCCCATTGTTTTAGACAGTAAGTAGTGAATTGCAAAAAAACATGTGCTTCCATGATATTCAAATGCAACTAACTGTTAGACTCTGATATTAGGATTGCAGGCAGCTTAGTGTGCGAGCGTGTGTGTATGCAGACTGACCAGTGTTATTTCTACAGTGTTACCAAATTCGCTGACTTTTAAGCGATGTGCGTCTGCAATAGGAAATCATTGTAAGAGAATAGAACGATAGCTGATGGATGCTGCTGAATCTGAAATCCCTATGCATCTGAATTGGCAATTATACAGTTAAATTGTACTGCTGTGTGTGTTTCTTTTTCTTGAAGCCTTGCAGCATAATACTGTTCTTGCTTTGTGGAACTGCTGTTTTATTCCGCAACATTTCAAATAAAGTGGAAAATATTCGATTTATTTATAGTACACGTTTAATACACGTTCCATACATGGTAGAGGTTTGGAGTATGACTTTATTCTGTACGCGAAGCTAACTATTGTTTGTGAGTAATGAACCAAAGAGTGATCGTGAAAGAATATAAGTCACGTTTAAGATATTCCTATTCTGTTTTAGGACAGACTTTAGGAAATATTTATCTGCGCAGAGGTGATCAACAACTTGGAATGGTTTACTAGGTAAGTGTCTAAGGCCAACACATTAGGCTCCCCCTTTAAAAAACAGCTTGACGCTTTAATTCAAAATGAGATTCCTATTCTGGGAAAGATGAGCTAAATGGACCATCATAAACATGGGCGCATTCCTCACCCAATCCTTTCTTATGGTCTTATGTTTTCCGTGTCTTTGGCGCATTAGGGTAAGTATAGCTCTATTAATGCCAGTGTAGTGGCAGTGACGTCACACGGCATCAAGCACCATAATGATGCTGACAGAAGTATAACAACAGCAAAAGGCCGGCACATTTGGACAGGAGAGTTTCATTCTGCATCTGTTCTCAATGCATTTATAGCTCATGGCATTTGATGTTGACAATGGGTAACAAAAGTGGAAAACATGGTCAAGAATTTACTTCCAACCGTACTATACAGTGCATTCCTCTCTGATAAATGATGACTGATTCCATAGTGTTTTCATTGGTGCTCTTTGCACACCTAGGTAATCAGTGTTAAATTGTCCACATATAGGCATATCAAGAGAATAGGTTGCAATATGCTAAACACGATTTTTATTCCACTTGTACAAATTGTAAATGACATTTATCGCCGCTTGCATTGTTCAAATTAATTGAAATTCCTTGTGTTTAATCCTCATTCAGCAAACCAGGGGAAAAAAAACTGTTTTGTACACAGCATGTGGACTGTATATGCATACTCCAGAGCAGTATAAACTGAACTGAGCTGAGGCTGCTTTCAATTTAAGTGAAAAAATGTTGGTTTTCAGATTTATTACCATGCACACAGAAAAGTATTTCAATATTCCCTCCTGATCTCGCACTATATTCCCTGCTTCAAATTGGAACACAAACATGAGCATGAACAAAGCGTAAAGCATAAATTGACAAGGCTGCTGATATGACACACTCAGGAATTAACTTATACATTTCAAACCCACAGGACGCAAGTCAGGTGATGAGCTTAAGCAAAGTCTTACTCTGTGGCTCATTCTCTACCAGCGCTCGAGCTTTGGAGAAGCAGAAGTAATTGCATCGGACGCAATTTAGAAGTCTGATATGTCCACAGGAATCAAGATAATTACAGCATTTTAAGTTAATATTTGAGTCGGCTTCAGAAAGGATACAACTTCTTAACCTAGAAATATGATCCCTGAGTTTAAATATCCCGTACGTTGGGATCTAAAACGTAGCAATTTCTAATAGGGTTCCTTAATAAGGTCTCTGAGTTACAAATGGGGATTTCTTTCGGCGACGAGCAGCGCAGAATGGCACTGTCCAGCTCTGCTCTGGAAGTGGATTGTGTTAGGGCAACGTTTGTCGTTCTGCGCTTCCAGTCACTGAAAGAAATTTCCAAATTGGGATTCCTTCTGGACGTAACAGAGTTGTTTTTTTTTAAGGAGTCGTAGAATCATAGAATCTTACAGCACAGAAAGAGGGCATTCAGCCTATCGTGCCTGTACCGGCTTTTTGAAAGAGCTGTCCAACTAGTCCCTATCCCCCTTCGTACCCTATAATGTTTCCTTTTCAAGTACATATCCAATTCCCTTTTGAAAGCTACGATCAAAACAGCTACTACTATTTCTAAGTCCTGTTAGAAATCACTAGATGTTAGACCCACGAAAATATATTTCATCCTCCTTTCTCAATGTGCCTTACCTTACAATGCATCCACATTAAAATCCATCAGCTATTCCTCGCCTCCTTTGCTTACGTTGTCTGGATCCTTTTGAATGGCGTTCTCTTTATGTCAGTCGCTTGGCAACACAGTTTAATGCTATCAGCAAAATGTTACACATTTTGAGAAATAACCTCCATCTTACTGTTGCGAATCGCACATATAAATGTTTATAGAAAATATGTGACGACATGAAACATTTGCTTTCAAGGAACATTTCTTCTTAAGGGCCAACGCAAATACAGAAAAATGTAATGAGTTCTCCATGATACTCACCTGTTTCTGCGAAGAATCCGGAATGAATAATTACGTTGAATTAAATACTTGTGTGGGTGTGAAGCACAGCCCTTTTTCTCATAAATAATTGATCAATGCACCATTTTATGATTATTTTCCAGCCCTCAAGCACAAAGCACAAGCAATTCAGTGGGTGAAATGGTTTATTCTGTGAATATTCTACCACTGGCGGGTCAAGTGTGATGAGAGCACCAGTCAATACTACAGGCTACAATGCTACAATACTACAGTATGATGTGATCAACACCTTTCCTTTTACATTGTTTCGGTCATATTTTGGGAAAGACAGTAAGAGTCACAGTGTGGAGTTACACTTGGCGTTTGCTTTAAATGGCTAAACTATGACTTTTATTGTTGGGCATCTTATTGATGACGGATTGAAGTTGTAAATGAACAATCGTCCAAACTGCTCATTATTGCAGAAATACTGGTCTATTAATTATTCTTCAACTCTTCACAATCCTGGAATCCAGGAGGTGTACACATTATGCTTGGAGACAATATTACTCACTAATACTTTGTGGATGGACTTAATCTGGAGCAGTGACTGGTTTGAGAGCTGCTCTCGGCAATATTCCACAATCCACCGTACTGAGTGGTTCAGAACTTGTGTCTCTCTGTGTGGTGGGTACACGATTTCAATCATTCTCTTGTGAGCGTTTGCCAAAAGGGTTCATGGACCTCACAGGGAGGGTGAAATGGTCGTGGTTGGGAAAAGAGGGGGAAGAAGGTAGAAATCAAATTGACTGATAGGGCTGTAATTTTAACAGAGAATCTTCACTTGCTCTTAATGATTTTAAGATTCATCTGCCCCTGACTGCATTTTGTTTAAAAAAAGAGGTGAGTTATAAGCAGATTTAACTTGCATACAAGAGCCTAATGGGTAAACACTGATGCATCATGCAAGCTCTGTTTTACATAGGTGTGCATATATATGTCTGCAAAGTTCAGCAATGTTTAGCTGAATTTAGTCAAATTAAACATTCACTCTATTTGGGCTCATGATCATTTCTTTGGAACACCCAAATGTTCTAAAACTCTGCTTTCTTTATGTCACACAAACACATTTAGCATCAATTCAAACACCTTATCTGTTGAATCAGTGCTGAAAGTGAAGTGTAATTTGTCTCGTCAGCCTAGCTCAGTGGGTGGCACTCTCACCTCTGAGTCGGAAGGTTTCTAGGTTCAAGCCCAAGACTTTGAGATCACA
Source organism: Callorhinchus milii (assembly GCF_018977255.1). Taxonomy (NCBI): domain Eukaryota; kingdom Metazoa; phylum Chordata; class Chondrichthyes; order Chimaeriformes; family Callorhinchidae; genus Callorhinchus; species Callorhinchus milii. The sequence goes on along the minus strand of NW_024704759.1, from coordinate 10,154,155 downwards.
GTTTACGCTGACATTCCACAAGTGTTTGTAGGACCCTGGTTGTGTGCAATTAGCTGCCGCGTTTCACCCACAAAATGTACAGTACAGCTGAGACATTAAACAGAGGTCTCATCTACCTGATCAGGTGGATGTTAAAGATCCCGTGGCACTATTTGAAAAGAGAAGAGAGTTTCTCCCAATATCTTGGCCATTCACTCCATGACTGTCTTTTGAGACACTGCTGTGCTTAACTTGGCTGCCCTGTTTGCTTACAAAATAGAGCCACTACACTTTACAGTAAATCCTGTGAAGCACTTTGAGACATCCTCTCAACGTGGAGTCCTGTAGCTCAGTGGTTAAAGCACTCGCCTTGCAAGCGAGAGATCTGAGTTCAATTCCAGACAGGGCGAAACCTTGGGCAAGTTTCCTTACTCCACACAGAGCCTAATAATAATCCCTCCAAAACCAAAACAATAATAAATTGGTCATTTTCAATCTACGACTGTTTGTGGGACATTGCTGTGCGCAATTGGCTGCCGCGTTCGCCCACAAATATACAGTCAATTCACTTTACAGTGTGTTCTGTGAAGCGCTTTGGGATGTCCTCCCGACGTGAAAAGCGCTATATCAAATGCAAGGATTATTATTATTATTAACACGAAAGGCAGTATATCAAATGCAAGAATTATTCACATGGCATCGTTCAGGTTTTGTATCTCAATTTTGTTTCCTTCAAATTTTATCCTCTCTCCTTTTATACTAAGGCCTTTAAGTTCTTTTGTACTACCGTAGTTCCACAAGCACCCTTTGGTCAAATGGTCAATATTCATGTGTGAGCATTGCCAATGAGTGTTGGCAGGCTGTGTGACTGCTGGAGCACTAAGGTCCATCATGACATCCGAATCGGTGTCCTGACAAAGAACAGCTAACTCAGCACAGGCAAGTCTTACCCTTGGACTTTCTTGTCTGTGTAGCCTACTACTCTTTTTCTGGAAACTTTTTTTTTTACAACTACTAATTATTTTTTATGAGAAAACCGTGTGCGATCCCACTGTAAACAAAGTCGAAAATATCCACTCATTATCGTCCATCCACTCTCCAATTTTGAACGCACCGTGCATGAATCAAAGCACTGAAGAACTTTTCCATCATATTTTTGCCTTTAGGAGAAAGTCTGGCTTTTATTTAAAACTCCCTGTGTATTTTAAACGCTGCCATGGTGATTTAGTTGGCTAGGATAATAAGCACCTCTTCACTGCTCTTTATCATAAAACTTATTACTGTTAATAATTATTTGCAGGCTTCTGTAGTTTGATTGATTTAAATACTGACCTCTAATGGTGGTCTGCTCACTTATATCTGATTAAAACATCTCATTCTAAGGTCCATGTGTGTGGTGCACATTTATCTTGCAAACTGCAACATGAACTAATCTATACCACATGTTACTTGTTGGTGCCTTCAGAATTGTTTTGAATCATTGACAATTTTGTTAATTCCTTGCATCTTGCTTACATGTCCTGCTGAATTTCCTGTTAACTGAATACTGCAACAAGATGAAAACAAATGCAAAGAAATGTTGCCCTAGTTTGTCAAATCAGTTGAGGATATCCATTACCAGAGGCAATCTGAAACAGGATTCAGTAATGTTCCTAATCTAAAATAAATTAAATCCTTGAATTCAGTATGACAGTACACTGCTGTGAATTAGCCAAGTAAATCAACTGAAGGAGTAGTGTCTTCATGAAATAAAATGTTTGTGGAGAAGATTTAGGGTTGGAGAAAAGCCCAAAGCATTATGAAGAAATTATAATTTTTTAGTGGGTATTAGTCCTTGCGTGAAGTTCAGAGGTGGGTTTGTGGTAAAGGGGATGGAAGCAGCTGAAGAGAGAGAGAGAGAGGTGATAAACATATGTGAAACTCGTTTGTACACTCTCTTAAGCAAGGTGATGGGTTTCTCGTGTGTCAGACACCCATCTGATCAAACCAAAAAAAAAGGAAGATTTGTTTCTATGCGTTGTGTGTTTGGGAGTAAATGAAAAAACACCTGCAAAACTTAAATTGCTGACTAACGGTTTGAAATGCTGACCAAAATACTGATGATCACAATATGAAGGACCAATTGATTCATTGGGGTTGCAAAACTGTAATGGTGTCAATCTTCCAGCAGGTGACGATCTTTCGCTGATGTTATGACAAAACTTGGAATATTTCTGATTATACTCCACACAAAACAATATTTTGCGGTTATATATTTGGGTCTATTTGCCATTTGGTAGTATGGAATGACCTCAATGGAGACGCATTTCAACCTGATGCCCGGGACTGAGTCTTTTTTTTAGACAGATCTAAGCAGGATGACCATGCGTTATATCTGAAAATGTCCCACTCGCTACCAATAACCATTATCTATTTCATCAATTTTATTTCGATTGCGTTGCATTGGGTAACACCATCTCACGTTTTACTGATTGACCACAATTATAATTCTCTCTAAATTCGTTTTGAAATGAGAGCTGAAAAATTTTCACTTTGCAAAATATGTGGTGATGTTGGTGGCACAGAAACATATTTGCATACGTATTAGGAAAATTAGCTTCCTCTTCCTATAGTATTCCAAATGTCATTCATAAGTTTATATGCATAACAATTTTTTTTGTATTAACTCTCCAAAGAATGGAATGCAGACCTATGGCCCACAAAACCTATATGTAATATCGCAGGCTTAATATTTTTAATGAGTAACCCAATCTGCGGGACAATAACCCACTCTCAGACAGCCGACATAGACACACGTTCGCAAACACAACTGCACATATTTGGTCATGTCTAGCCAGTTCTGCAAACTACAAACATACATGCGGAGAAACGACAGGAATTGTGTTGTTTGACGGAATGACTGCTTAGATTTGGATGATTATAACACAACTAATCATTGTGAAATTCATTGACTTTGATGGCTGAGCACAAATTTAAATTCACCAATGATCATACCATTGCTTTTGAGCGTGCATGGCACGAAATTGTAAGAAAGAACTGTATAAATTGTAAGAATCCTCCACTATGTGGGATTAAGGATTAATGCAAGGATTATTATTATTATTATTATTATTATTACATGTGGCCATCAATATGTTTTTTTTTAACCACATTGAATGAATTTATCAATAATTATTTAATATCTTTATTTTTGTTGTGTTTTTACTACAATATTCACAATATCCCTGAAGCTGAATTTGCATCAGGTTTTCTTTTACCAATCAAAATTTAACAAACAAGTCAATAAAGGTTTTGAGTGGGCAAATTGCATCCTGGTGTTTCTTTGTGATCACAAGGTACAGTATGTAAGTTACAGGTAATTGGATTTGAGGTACAGATCAGCCATGATCTTATAGAATGGTGGAACAGGCTCGAGGGGCTGAATGGCCTCCTCCTGTTTCTACAATACACAAAAAGATAATTCCAATTCTTCCAAACATGCATTTATTGAAATTCTTAAAAGTAGTCTATTAAACATATGATGGTTACACTATAGTGGTAGTACACGTTCCCTTTTGTGCTCCCGTCACAATAAAGTGCACATAGTTTTTCCAACATGCTTGTGCGCAACAAAATGACAATTTAGGGACACATTCTGTGGGCAGAACGTGTAAACATGCCATGTGGTTGGTTTGCCACTGAGCCGCAGAGACGAAGAAAATCCACGATTCACTCTTTCATTTGTGCGGAGGTAGGTAGCTGGTCAATTCAGCACTCCGAGACGATACCCCACGTCAACGGCAATAAATAAATGCGAGTTGTTGTTTTCTTAGCTGGAGTGAAAGCAGGGCCAAGTGCAATTGATCTCATCGTGGTGGAGTCCTGTAGCTCAGTGGTTAGAGCACTCGCTTTGCAAGTGAGAGACTTGAGTTCAATTCCAGGCAGAGGGCGAAACCTTGGGCAAGTTTCCTTACTCCACACAGAGCCTAATAATAATCCCTCCAAAACCAAAAACAATAATAAATTGGTCATTTTCAATCCACGACTGTTTGTGGGACATTGCTGTGGGCAATTGGCTGCCGCGTTCGCCCACAAATATACAGTCAATTCACTTTACAGTGTGTTCTGTGAAGCGCTTTGGGACGTCCTCCCGACGTGAAAAGCGCTATGTCAAATGCAAGGATTATTATTATTATTATTATCATTCTGGGCAAGTAATTGAAATTGGACACTGATCGCTGTGAGAGTGTTCCTGTGGATGATAAGAATGGACAAGTTTGACTCAGCTTTTTTGCCCCCCCCACCGATCAAACCGCCTGCTGATGATGTTCATTATCATACACTTGCTCATGAAGAGTATCTATGAAAGTCCCAGATATTGTTATTGCCTGCAGAACAGCATCATTTGCCTCCTTCACGACAGGTGTTAGGGGAGAAAATTAAAAGTGTGTAATTTTTAAGAAAGAGAGCAAATTTGCACTGCAATTTAGAATGAAATCTGATGTAAAGCAGACAAGCTGCTTTTGCACGCTGTTTTTAGTTTGTTTATCGATTTTCCTGTCAACACGTGTTACATTCAACACTGAGGAGATATATTAAAAAAAATGATTCACTTGCTCCTGATCTTCCTTTGCGGTATGACATTGACAATAAGGTAAAGAAGAAATACATCTATTATAAGACTGTGGTAAGCATTACAAGTCGATCTTTCAACAATAATTCAGTTTTAGCTGCCACATAGGACTTTTTCATTAAAATAAACAACGCATTTACGACGCGACTCAGGGATTCCTGCAGATACTGTTCAGCAGACGGACCGAACTGAAATAAGGAAATCTGCTTGCGCAGAAAAGATCATTTTCATCTGCTTTTTGAAGACTTAATTGCTGGCTGCCCGAACTCAATAATTAAATAAAAGTGGTTGACTGGCTTAAAACTTAAAAGTGATTTGAAGCTTAAAGAGAAACCAGTCCTGTAAAGTATCATATACCTTCGGCGTTATCCCATTACCAGCTCAGCCCTGGATACAAGAAAAAAAGATCGATGGTTTCGAGCGGCGTACTGAATAACCCATTGAAAAAATATAAGTTTTGAGGGCAGATTTATGTCGGAAACCTAATTTCCTTTGTTCATTGGCGGAATCGTTCTTTATCATCACAAAAGCGAACGTCACAAAACAATCAATCCGCCTCCGAGTCCAGTCACTGCGCCTTTCTTTTTTTAAAAAAAAACTCGTTGAAGTGCTTTCTGAGGCCCTTTCGACACAGATTAAGGCGCCGTTTTCAACAGTGACGACAAACGACAAAATGACGTTTGTTCAGCGCCTTTCACGTCGGGAGGACGTCCCGAGGGCCCGGACGGTCAGGGTCTCAGACCCCAAACAACTTGCATTTATACACACACACACACACATATATATATCGCAGCCCTCGCGCAGGGTAGCGCCCCAGAGCGCTTGACAGTGACCAATCACCCAACCCCTCCCTCCCTCCTTGCTTGACCCCTCCCTCCTTCCTTGACCCCTCCCTCCCTCCTTGCTTGACCCCTCCCTCCCTCCTTCCTTGACCCCTCCCTCCCTCCATGCTTGACACCGCCCTCCCTCCTTGACCCCTCCCTCTCTCCGTGCTTGACCCCGCCCTCCCTCATTGACCCCTCCCTCTCTCCGTGCTTGACCCCGCCCTCCCTCTTGACCCCTCCCTCCCTCCTTGACCCCTCCCTCTCTCCGTGCTTGCCCCGCCTCCCTCCTTGACCCCTCCCTCCTCCTGCTTGACCCCGCCCTCCCTCCTTGACCCCTCCCTCTCTCCGTGCTTGACCCCGCCCTCCCTCCTTGACCAACCCTGCCTTCATCCCTCCCTTCCTCCCTGCTTGACCCCTCCCTCCCTGCTTGACCCCTCCCTCCTTAACCCCGCCCTCCTTGACCCCTCCCCATCATCCCTCCCTCTCTGTCCCACCCCCTCCCACTTCAATCCCCACCTCCGGCAAGGCACGGCCCCGCCCCTTTCCCCGCCCCGCCCCTTCCGCTTCTGCGCACGCGCGCGACGGGCTCCCAGCCGCACCTGCGTCTCCACGGAGACGCCATGGAAACAGTCCCCGCCCCCCAGCGACGGGAGCCGGCGGCGAAGGTGAGGTGAGCGCGCACGCGCGAGAGCGCCCGGCTGCGTGGGTGGGTGCGTGCGTGCGTGCGTACGGGCGGGGGGTGGGGGTGTGGGGAGGGAGTGAATCAATGAAGAGACATTCACACCCACACACACACCCACACACTGACAGGTGAAACCGAGGCTGGGTTTCCGGGGGAGGAGGGTGACGTCAGCGCGTGACAAAGTGCGGAGTCCGCAGGTCGTCAAGGAGGCGCGCGAGCGGCGGAGACAGCAACCGCCACCAACCGCCACCTCACCCGCCCCGGGGCTCAGCCACCTGCCCGCCAGCCCGGGGGTCACCGCACTCCACACACTCACTCACTCACTCGCTCGCTGGTGTGTGGGAGTCCCGTCTCCCTCCATTTCTTTTTTTTTGGTGGTGGTGGTGGGGGAGCGCGCGGGCGGGCGGGCGGGTTGGGAGAGAAGGCAGGAGTCGCGGCGGTCGCTCGGTCGGTCGGTCGGTCTGCCTCTGCCTCGCCGGCTTTTGAAGGCTGAAGTTGCCCCGAAAATGATCAAAACTCACCACCGGACGCCGTCGAAAGGCCTGGAGACGGTGGAGGTGAAGAGCAAGGTGCGTGAGGACGGGTGGGTGGGTAAGGGTAAAGGTGGGCGGGTTGTCCGACCGTCAGTGAGGGCCCAGGGGTGGTGGGGGTGATGGGGTGGGTGGGGGGGTAAAGGGGAGCCCAGGGCCTGGCGGCTCTTTACCGGGTGGTCTTCGGTTCCCCCCCTTTTCCCCCTCCCCTCCCCTCCGGTTCGGGGCCTGTGGTGGCGGTGGCGGTGGTGGTGGTGGGTTTTTTTTAAAAAAAATTACAGCGACTTTCAGTGCCTTCACTTCGACTACACTTCGATCTGTCTGTGTCTGTCTGTCTGTCTTTAAACAGCAGGTTGTTCTCGTGTGTGTGTGTGTGTGTGTGTCTCTCCCCCCCACCCCCCCAATCGCGGATCATTTGTGTGTGTGTGTGTGTGTGTGTCTGTGTTTTGTTGAGAAACTGACAGATGTCACGTAGTTTGGGAGAGAAACTTTGATGGATCCCTTCCTTCTGTGCTCTTCCCCCCCACCCCCACCCCCACCCCTACCCTCCTCCTATTAATTGGTAGCTTGTTGCTTGGTCGTACAGGGTGACCCCCCCCCCCCCACCCTCCAAAAAAAAAAGTCGTGGCATCTACCCTGTTATCTAAAAACCAAACAAAAATACCGTCATTTCTCGCCCAAGGCTCGTTTAGACATTGTGATTAATGGTATCAGGACTGTACTGTATTATATACTGCGGTCATCCTGTATTATCCTGGATACAACGTTGCTCAATGTTTCTGTGAAGGGTAAATATTTTTNCCAAAACTCTTCCGTGTACAATGTAGTACACGTAAATGCCGATCCCCAAACAATAACTAACACTGTATAATACGTTTTGTTGTTGTTGCGCCGGAGGTGGGTTGGGAAAGCTTTTTACTTGAAAGACGGACACTATTTTCCTTGTGTATATGTTCATCCAAAACATTTTAGCTGCAAATTGTAACTTATTAGTCAGATGTTTTGCAAACAAAACCATGTTTATTTAAGCAGCACGTGTATTACATTGAAACCATTTAGTATCATTTCATGAAAAGGTTGAACTTTATAAAGTAATCAAATGAGCATTGAAAAAAACAGTCTAGTAGTCTGTTGTTGGAAAGAGATGATTGCTTACAATAATAATAATAATAATCCTTGCATTTGATATAGCGCTTTTCACGTCGGGAGGACGTCCCAAAGCGCTTCACAGAATATACTGTAAAGTGAATTGACTGTATATTTGTGGGCGAACGCGGCAGCCAATTGCGCACAGCAGTGTCCCACAAACAGTCGTAGATTGAAAATGACCAATTTATTATTGTTTTTTGGGTTTTTTGAAGGGATTATTATTAGGATCTGTGTGGAGTAAGGAAACTTGCCCAAGGTTTCGCCCTCTGCCTGGAATTGAACAAATATCCTTTAGGATTTCTTGGCTTTACAAGTACCTACAGTATTACTGTATTGTCAAACTAGCAATCGACAAATGCTGGTATGATATCCTGAAAGGATTTGTTTCAAAATTTGTATGCAGTGGTGTATTGAACAGGTCCAGTGTCTTAAATCTTTATAGAATAAGGAAAGGAATGCTGTCTGAGGTGGACAGAATCTGTTGAGAGAGGTGTTACCAGTATGCAGTATAATATCGTACTCTACCACTAAGCTTAATTACTGAATGTAACTTGAAGACACCCATTCAGGTGATAAATTCGATAATTAAGAATAATTTGGGACTATATCTTGACCCTTTTGAGGACTACACTGGGAGAAAGAAAAATGAAGATTGTCATACCAACCATGCCAAGACAAACTTTGTATTGTATTTTGAACTTACTAGTGCTGGTAGAATAATCTTTTGAAATTGTTTTACTTGAACGATATTTGCACTTCTTTAACTTTGTAATTTTTCAAAAGCTCAGTCTAATTAAATTTCCTCTGTAAAAAGGTGAATTGGAAGAAGTAGATGCTTTTCCAGATCAGGCAGCAGTTACAAGATGTTACCTATATTGCAATTACAGTAATTCATTACTCCTGCACTTGCCGGCTGCATTGAATTGCAGGAAATGACACGCTGACCAGTTAACGTGTGCGCACTTACTGCACTCACTGCATTGAATCTCAGGAAATGCTATCTTGATCTGTCGTCGACACAAGCGCTTAAGAACTTAATTTCCCGCCATTCAATACCCTTTCAGCAGGTCAAGACGCATTAAATCACGGGAAACATAGTTTCAACCAGTCACCTTATGCCCACTTAGCGGCTGCATTGAATTATGCATGCGTCGTGAAGATTATTAGTTAAATCGTATTTTACACGATTTATACAGTTTGCCTACAACTCAGACTTTGCGCAAATCATATTAAATGTTAAGATCCCGACTGATATGACTACAACATTCTTTGCCCTGAAACAGACTAATCTGATAGTGATAGCATGAATCAAATAATGTTCACAGATTGAATGATTGTACTTGTGCTTTTCCCACTTCATTATTGGGTTTCTTGTGTGTTTTTGTGTGGGATTTACTTTGATGTGAAATGATTAATTATGCCATTTTATGTATTGAATGTAAAAATATTCAAAATAGGTACAGAGAGCAGTGAAGTGTTAGTTGAAGAATCCTACGCAAGCCAATATCCTTTAGTCTTGAATGAAGACAATTTTTTATGTGATTTTTTATTCATGACCTCGCCACCACCAATACTTCATTCTTGAGTATGAAATATTGGTGGCGGTGAGGTCTTTCCAGACAAGTTTGGAAAACAAAATCTAAAATTGTAATGATGAATATCTTGCATACTTTGTGGCATTAATATAGTCTTGCTCATCATTACACCTTGCAAGCATCCTAGTGACAGAGCTGTCCTTATAAGGGATGGGTTTGCTTTTTGAACACTATCGTTGGCTCATAAGGCAGGGTGAGGAGGATTCCATACACCTTGATTTGAGCAACATGGCTAACCAAACCTAGAAGTGAACTGTAATTCTGCTTTTCAAAAAATAAATGGACATATTTTCTCTTGGGTCAACTTAAGGGAGGATGTTATAACAAGTGCTTTCTGACTGGAGTTATTAGTTGTGATCGTCCAATGTAGATTGAAATGAAATTATAATTGAAGTGGAGACTAAGATGTTAATCTAAAGCCTGTCTGTGTTATTGACTGTGTTTAATGTAAACCATTTCCAGTGAAACTTATACTATGATTGGTTTCTTCATGTCAGCTTTTGGTTGACAGTCGTCAAAATCCTTGCCCACCAACTGATTCATACATTTTTATGTGAAATTTTATTCCAGACACAATGTAGATAAAATAATTATAGAATATGCATATTCATCATTTACGTGAGTGGTGCCCTTGATAGTCATGGCAGATTGTTTAAGTAGATAATTGTTGACTTTTTTTAAATACCTTCTTCTGGAAATTACTACTCAGACTGTTTTCTCCAAAGATATTTGTCAAATTAAATTCTATTTTAACACGTTTGACTTCAGGGAAAACTAATTTAAACCGGACTAAAGACTATTACAAGAAGTAAATAAATTGTTTACTGCATTCAAATTTGCATTAATTAAAAAATCCCAGAATTGTAATCGTTATTCTAAAATATACAAAGTGCACATTTTAAAATTGAGTAGAACAGCATGATTGTGTTCCAAAAAGCACAGATTCATATGCACACTTCTACCAGCTGTCAGAATTCTGTCAGAATTCTACATGTTCATCTCTAAAATGTTGCTAATTGAACACTTCTTGTTTTTCCACTAATAGTTTGGGGCTGAATTTCGACGTTTCGCTCTGGATCGATCAAAACCTGGAAAATTTGAAGAGTTTTATGGATTACTGCAACATGTCCACAGGATTCCAAATGCGGATGTTTTAGTGGGCTACGCTGATATTCATGGGGACTTGTTGCCAATAAATAATGATGACAACTATCTTAAGGCCATCAAGACAGCCAACCCACTACTCAGGGTTTTTATACAAAGAAAAGGTAAGACTGTTCGTCTTTAATGATACTGTTTTGATATGACTGGTTAGTTTCCAGTGATGGGGAGTACAAACTATAGTCATGTTCAAAGCAGGCAAGAGAGCAAACATATTTTAATCCTTAAAACAAATGGAGTCATAGTGCAAGAATGTTAATGACCAGCCTTTCCCAAAATGTAGTAATCGTACAGAGAGCAAGGTTAGTGAGACTACTACGCCCTTAGTCAAAGACCTCTGGAATGAGGAGTTTTGTTATTGCTAAACATTTTTAATGCTGTCTTGTAATTGGTGATAAATTAATGAAAAGCTAATCCATTGACTAGCACACTAAAGATTATATTTAGAAATGTAACTAAATAGCATTTCCCATTTTTATGCTGGGTGTATATCTTGAATACAAAATAAACAAATGTATGTTAGGTTCTTAGACTGATTGGAACAATTGAAGTATGAATGGCATGAAGGTTTGTTTGCAACAGCTGCACTGAAAATTTGAAACCTGATACATGATAGTCACAGTGGATTTTGAAACTGTATCCATTATTTAAAAAACTTCTAATAAAAACAGAATGCTACAAATCCACTGCAGGTCAAGCGGCATGTGGAGGAGAAACCTTGGGAATGTTTTGGACATGACATTTATCAGAATTCTCAGTAATTTGGGAAAACACCTACATTGGGTTAGTGTATAGGGAGGAAATGCGTAAGTTTTTTTTGTTGAAGAATGATTAAATGAAAATCCTGTTTGATGGACCATGAGCCAATTGTAGAATTCTGTTTATGGTGTAGGGGAAAATAACTAGCTGAGATTTTAAAGAATGTATCATACGCATTGTTGGGCCACTCAGTATTTTTAAGTATGTCAATTGTAATGGTTATTCATAAATGTCCTTCTTTAACTACGTTTTAAGAACAATATTTATTAATAAGTATGATTGGGAGTTGTAGGATGTTCCGGCACGTTTAGCAAATTTCAGATTGCTTTACCTAAGTATTACAGCTATCTGGGATTGGCAGTTGAGACTTGTTTTAAGGAATTAATCAATCTCGCTTTCCTACTCTTTCACTATTTACCTTAATTATTATACCTATGTTATCCTTGTTTTAAGATTACATAAGCAGAATATTCTTCATTTTAGAGCAGATAGGCAGTGGGTTTCCATGTGTCTGCTAGTCGTGCTTTGTAACTAGCTGGTGTGTGAATGGGCAAGGTTGATTTAACCTACTTCACCAGCTAATTAAAACTAGCTTTTCTTGGCTTAGTTATGTTGTTGGCATCCAGGTAATCTATGTCCTTTGCACTGTTCTAGAAAATCCTGATCCATACTTGACTACTTACGTAGGTATTACAATAATGAGGTTGTAATTATTCAGCAAAAATATACAATCTGTGAGTGACCTACCCAAGTTGGTTTCGTTTGAGTCACTTTCTGTTAAGATAACTTGGGAGGATTGATTCAGCAAACTATTGTATCACACATGCAGGATATGATCTGTTGGACTTTTAAGTATATAATGTGACATTAAAGGTATCTTATAAGAATATCAAATGTAACAGGAATTCTCTTTGTAGATAATTACTATTGTGACACAGCTGTTGCACATATGCTAAGATTGAGCACCAGCTTTATGTATTAAGCAGCTTCAGGAACCATATGACCTGTCGTACTTAAGCCACTTTGTCAACAATAAGTTCTACAAAGAGGATTACAGGAGCACTGAATGATGCACACTGTTTGTTTCTGTTGTTGTTATTTCCTAATTATCAGAACAAAACTATTTTCATGACCAATGGTTGAAGGTTAGAAAAAGCTCAAATATATTCTCTACAGTTGCAAAATCAATGTTGTATTGAGACTACTGGGAGTACATGTATTATGATGTGCTTGCATTAAAGTAAGAGCATCTACTGTTATGTACAGTAAATTACTTGTATATCATGCATTTATTTTGGTCAGCAGGGTGTCTTAGCACATGCAGAGTTTCCAATCAGACAGAGTTCCATATATGTATGCCGCCTATACATGGAAATTTCCCTGGTGGAACGCACCATGCTTATCTAATTCCAGATGATATTAGATGTTGGTTGTCAACAACCAAGCCTTGGAGACCCATGAGTACGTTCAGCTAAATTCTCATGGCTTGCCATTGAGAGCACCCTACCCTTTAGGGCTTTGACTTGCAGGTTTAGCAGGAGCTGAGTGGGAAGAATCCTTGCTCCTAGTGACTGGTCTGCCCTACCTACCTTGCTGATCAGGTTAGCGGGTCTGTCATCAGCAGTGCCCTGGAGTACTGCGGAAGTGCCTGATTCAGGATTGACTTGATTTAACATTCCATTGCCAAGCACCTCACCTTTATGGTAGCCTGTGCATAACAACAACAAAATTACATTTGTAGAACGCCTCTCATATCGGGAGGACGTCCCAAAGCGCTGGAGTATTTAACAGAAGTGATGCTAATCTCATAACTCATGATTTTTGAAGGCAACTGATCGATGTAATGAAAACAGTACTGTCCTTCATATGATGTGTATTTTATTTAATTTTAAAAATGGATATTTTGTAGCACAATCATTTTGCTTAGAAACTGGTGGTGGAGTATTACATATTGGACATTTTTGATGATGACAGCAATAGGGGTGGGTAGGTGGCAAACAGCTTTTTCTGTTTTGCTGAGGAGTATTTAACTCATAATTTTTTTTGCTTTGCCTGGATGCTTTTTGGGGAAGAAAGAAAGATAAGCATTAGGCAATGTAAAATGGCAATTTTGTGCTGGTGCTATTTAAACGATTGCTGTGTTCCTCTTTCTTTATTTGTGTAATCTTACTTGACAATTGATTATGAACTAAAATGTACTTGAGTTTTTTGAGGAGTACAGCATTCTTCGTGGCTGTAGTTAGCCTAATTTATTTATGCAATATCTTCCCAAAGGTTGATGTAGAGAATCTGATTTTTGTACTGTTTAAGAATTTGGTTTATTTGAATTCAATACTTAATGTCTAACTTTAATTTGAAAAAATTGGCAAAGAAGTGGTTGTTTTATACAATTATTTGTGGAGACCTAACTTGATTTCATGTTACTTGAGTTGCTTGGAGCCATGTAACTTGCTTACCTGTACTAGAGCTGCAATGCCGCTTTTAATCCCCATTAGATTTTTTTTTGCAGAGGATAGTCTAGTTGGTGCTTTATTTATTACTGCATATTAACCGATTGATTAAATGTTTGTAGTGTATCCCGACTAATTTAGAGAAGACTGAGCAAAATTGATTTTTGCATCTCATTCAGTGGAGAACATAAGCAGAAAGCACAATAAAACCCAAATACGTGATTCCGTTGTGCAGAATGGGAGCAAAAATCTATGTAATAACATTGATTTTTAGGGGCAGAGCAATAAAGCATGTCTGCCAAAATCTTTAAGCAATCATTCTAAAGATTACATAGAAGATTGTGCTTCCTTATTAATGAGAATCTGAGATCAGATCTCAAAATTGTATTGATAAATATCCCAATTTAAATTAGAAATTCACATTTACAGTAAAATCCTCTTGAATATTTATTCATAATCTACAATGGTTGCTGAAAAGGGCATGTGATCCATTTTAGAGTTCCAATGCCAGTAGATATTTTGACTCGTATCTCAAAACCTGTATAGTTGTATAGTTGGCAGCATATATTGTCATGGTGTTCTGAAACAAGAAATGAAAACTAGTGTCAGGCATGGTGGAATGAAAACAAAATCCCAAATATTTTACAAGTGCTTAATAGGAAAATGGAGGAAGCAAAAATAAATCAAGGCATTGGAACAAATACTATAAGCACAATTTTATAGTTATAATGAAGCCTGATCAACATTCAGTACTATATTTTTCTATCCATGTTTTTGTTCCATTTTAATCTAATCTTACTTTCAGCAGTTTGTGCTCACTAACTTCTTCAGTGGTCTAGACCCTTGTGTTTGCCTTCGTCTGTCTCTGATATCTTAAATGCACAGGTGCATGCCTGAGGCTTTAGCGTAGATTTTGCAGAATCCTCCCTAAAATAATCAGCATAACATGGATTGCAAGTAAAGTAGCTTTTCCTCACAGTCTGTTACTTAAATGCTGCAACAAACAGTCTCTAACTGGTCACTCGTGGTTTGCGGGAGGTGAATGGATGAAGGGGAAGGATATTATTCTGATCATTACACTGCGTCTTTCTACAAAAGATGCCTGCAGCCAAATTATGTCAAGGGTTTTAAAGGGTGGATTTGTTTGGTAAGCTTATTTGGGAAGATTTGTTTTGTATGTACATTACAAAATTGTTGCAGGCTCATATTAACCTATACTGTTTTTTGAATGTCTTTATACACAGAATTAACACAGGAATGAATCCTTCAGGTAATCTAGTTGGTTCAAATATATCAGTACAGTTTCATATTTTTTAAAAGGGTAGATAAACCCATTAGAGCAAAGCAGCAAGCTTTAATTAACTGTCTAGTTTACCTTGCTACCATTGTTTCTTTAGAATGGTGTTCCTGACTCTGATTCCCAATGCAGATCTTTAATGTGTGCCCATCTTAAAATCAAAATAATTCTGTGCATCAGTACCCATTTTGTTTATTTGAAATCTTTCTCTCCTCTCTCAGAGGGAGGGGTGGGGGGGGTGTCTCAATGATTGATTAAATGGCATTTGGCCTAATTGTTTTGAATAGCCAGTTAGCTGGGACTCACTTCTTGTAAATGAATCGGCCATCTGGAAAGGACATTGCTTCTATGTGTTCTTAAATTTGCCAGTTCTTAAATTTTCCAGTTTGGCAACTGGAATAACAGTTCTAAAATGAAGTGCATGAATTATGGTCAGAAAAAAATTAACTTGTTTTTAAAAAATTGTTATAATTTGTTAAAGAAATCTGGTGGAAATGCCCTAGAATTGTTGGAACATTAAAATGTATCTAAAGTCTTTGAAGAGATGGAAAGCTACTCTTAGAAGCATAACTTTATGGCAAATTACTGTAATTTCAACCAGACTGTTGGGAGACAGACAATCTCTCTGCAGGGAAAATCAGACCTCTTGATCATTGGATCTCTCTTAAGGCATCCAGTTTTGCCTGAGTAACTTGGCTACTTGGAAGCCTTAGAAATGTTTACATTGTGAAAATCTTGGCAGAGAGGTAGTATTTTCTTAAAACACTGAATGGTGAAGCAAATTATTTTGGAATGCGCAGATTAAATAATCCAGTAAATAATATGAATTGAAAATAAACCATAATTTTCAGTTTGAGATTATTTGTCTGGAAAATCTAAGTGATTTCCAAGGAAGAAGGTGGATTCGTTATTTGGGAACACACATAGTGATGAATTCACAAAGTCTTCTTCCTGATCTATGTAAACACAGGACCACCTAAACTCACTCCTAAAGGTGAACCTAGCGCAGGTGATACAACCTGAGATCTAGGCTCTTGTGGCATTAGAGAGATGTTAGTTTATTGGTGCTTCAACTTCTAATTACAGGACAACCTCATTCTAAAGTGCCTCACGATTGTGTGGAGTATTCCATGGATCCGCAGTAGTGGTTGCGGCTTTCCTACATGTTGTGTGCACATACTGCGTCCTGTAAGTGATGTCATTGATAACTCTTTTTACAAAAAAGTGACCAACAATGACCATTACAGGGGCTCAGGTTTCTCAGTTCATGCTTAACTGCTCAACCAACCCTGAAAATTAAGTGAAAGCCAAATCATCTTTCTTTATAATTTTTTTTAAAAAAAGTACTCATTTCTATGTCACTATGAGTGTGCAGCCCCTGCATTGCCTTTTGAAGCTTTGCCAGAATAGCTTTTGGTGGGTGTGCATGGAACTTTTTCAGGAATTTATCATTGTATAATTGCAAGGTCAAAATATAAAGTCTAATGCGTCTCTGTTAATATATAACTTGCTATCCTCAGTGGCACAAGTGCCAGAACAATCCCGCTTGATTCTTCAGTGGATTGAAATTGGTGCTTTTGTTACCTTTTTAAGTTGCATAACACTATGGAAATTGACACTCAATTAAGTGAAAATGATTAATTTTCATAGTAGTCTAGCCTGTATAAATTGAGCTAGAAAATTCTATAGATAATGAAGCCAACAGTTTTTAGTTTACAATATTTTTATATGAGGTCATTTAGTAAAGATGTTTCTGTGGGATGTACTGAAATCCTTTTATTTTGTGAAATATTGATGTATTTATAGGTTTAGTGTTGTAAGTAAGAGTTTATAAATCCTATTTTATGAGGCTTTGAAAGAGTGCTAATTTTTATATACAGTAGTTCGATCAGGGACTCAAGAAGAAGCCCAACCCTTATCTTATGCAGTCCTGTATCTCAGTAGTTAGAGCACTCGCCTTGCAAGCGAGAGACCTGGGTTTGATTCTCGGCAGGGCAAAACCTTGGACAAGTTTCCTTACTCCACATGGCTGATAAAAAAAATCCCTCATTTTTATGGGGAAAAAACACAAGAACAATTTTGGTCGCTCAATCCACGACTGTTTGTGGGACACTGCTGTGCGCAATTGGCTGCTGCGTTTTGCCCAGAAATGTATCATCAATTCACTTTATAGTGTATTTTCTGAAGCGCTTAGAGACATCTCGAAGATGTGAAAAAGCGCTATATCAAATGCAAGGATTATTATTATGAAAGGGGTAGAACCTCTGTAACATGCTTGAGGACTTAATTATTTAATTTGTCTACTACTTAAACTGAATAGCCAGAGAATGCAATATTGTTTTGTTCTGATTCTTTTCCATTTAAATTCCTTTTCTTGTTTCCTCCCTGTTGCTCAATTTCCATCTCCCAGAGAGAACATTATTAGGTTGGATAGACTGATTCTCCCTCCTGATCTATTCTTTTAGCCCAGTCCAGAAATAATAAAAAGTGTGAAGTATTTAGTCATGTTATTGTACATGCTAAGATTTTTTTAAAAAAAGTTACTTCTTCATGCATACAAGTTCAAACGTCAGCTCAGACGGCAATTAAAATCTGTATTTATTAATAGGAGTCCTGGTAATCAACTATCACAACTGAGTCGAATTATCTAATATTTGCAATAGTTTGTTTGCTTTTGCAAACCTGATGAATTGGCTAAGATTATTACACAATGTTGCATTATATTTATCATTTTTGACCAACAAAATTATTTTTCTTTCCCTTAGAATAACCTGGTTCCATTTTTCACTTTCACGTTTTGTAGGCACTGAAGGAACAGGTATAATTGATCCATTCACGAGGGTAGGGAAAAGGATTTACAGCAAATTCACTGGTAGATGTTCAAATCTGAGAACGACATGAAGTATGGATTATATGCAACCTCCTATCAGTGTTCTGTAGGTCAACAAAGCCAGTGAGATAAGTTTCAGAAAGGACAGCCCAGGTATCCTCAGTGGCAGAAGACGTTCCATGCAAAGCTACTCAACCAGATGTTACAGGATATTTGAGCAAATGAACAAGGCAGAATTGATGGAGATTTGTTTACCATTACAAATGCTGTTATTTACTGTGCTGGATGCTGAAAATACACAGTAAAATGTTTTGGTCTCCTCAAGCTTTTGGTACCATATATTGTATGTTTTTGTAGCTTAGTCTGCACATGTATCTTCTATTTGTTATTTAAAAACTATATTATAGTTCAAAATGCATGGTGTAATGGTATTGAACCACCAAGAAGTTCTTAGATTCAGTTCTAGCTTTGGCTATGTTAGCATATTTTAGCCTGGATAATGGAGAATGGTTCCTACAGTCTGTTCTTTGAGAGGGGAGAAGATAGGCAAGGGTTTCCAGCCCTGTTTGATGTCAGTGATTCCCTACTGATTAGTATGAACCTCTATTCATTGATGCGACTATGGTGTTTCAATGCAGAACACAACCCAAATTAACCTGAGCCTTTTTGAATAGTGCTGTAGGATCTTTAATGTCCACAGGTTTGAATGGGAGGTCAACCCACAAATGCAATGCAAATCTACTGTAATGTTAATACTGTGGTGAATTCTTATTGTAAGACTTCATCATTCTTTTAATAACTATGCCACTTGTTGCATTCATCATCGCATTGATTGAATAACAATAGTAATTGACCTCCCGAAGGTTAGTGTTTTGGTATTTTGTAGCTGCCGTTTTAAGAAGTCTTAGTAATATATTTAGTGTGTCAACCTGGCTCAGTGGTAACCTCTCACCTCTGAGTCAGAAAGTTGTGTGGGTTCAAGCCCCTTGTCAGGATTTGGAATGGCATAGTGTAAGCTGATACTCCAATGCAGTGCTGCGGTGTTGCATTGTCGAACATATCGTCCTTTGGATGAGACGCTAAACTGAGGTCCCTTCTTCCTCTTCTTGGACGTTAAAGATCCTACAGCACTATTCAAAAGAGATGTGGGTTTCTCCCGCTGTCTTGGCCAGCAATCTCCCAAATAATGTTTCCTACATACTGTAACTGTGCAAGCCAGGTATTTTAGCAGGTTTACATTTTTTGTTAAGTTCAGAATTCCTTTTGGATTCCCGATAGCATTGAAATGCCATTCATAATCTTGATGTCTTGAGTGGTTCAATTGTTGAAACTGTTGAATTCCCTTCCAGTTAAATTGAATAATATTCAGATTTTAAAAACTGGATGGAACCCACTATTTGTGGATACTACTTTGTTTGAGAAATGTTGAGAAATTACTAGATGTAAACTTGGTTTAAATATTAATTGTATTTATTATATATTGCTCCATCAAGCTGACAGCTAGGTTACAGTCTGGGAAGAATATGCTAATTATTTTGCATCTTTTAAATATAATGCAGGCTGCTCTGTGTGGCTTCACAAAACTAAGTGGGAATGTTTATATTTTTCGTGATTATCATCACTGTAATGCATTCTAACTTTCAATCAGTGGTCTTTACTGACCTTTTCTGGCTCTCAGGTAAAAAGAAAATGAAGTGGTAAACCCCAGTGCATGCAAAATTGACTGTTTGTTGATTTGAAGCTGCCTGCGCTCAAATATAAAATAGACTAATTCCACAATCTCAAACCATAGAAATTTGCAGTACAGAATAAGGTCCATGCCTGTGCTGGCTCTATTAAAGAAAATGGCTGTGGCTTTAAGGCCCCTCACACTGGTAACAGTTTTCTTCCTTTCTGCCTTGAAGTTAGAAACTTGTGATAAGCAAAACGACAAACATTTATAAAATTTTCTGTGAATTAATGAAAGTGTTTCACACTGAATGAAAAACAATACCAGTTAAGATTTTTAAAAAAAATTAGCTTTCTGGAATATAGTTCATTGAGGTTAGGATTCTCTGAATAAAAAAATATCCTGTACTTTGTGTTTGTTTTGCACTGAAGTGAAAACTCCATTAAATTCAACATCGCCTAAACTTTTCTAATTTCATCTTTAAAGCCATGATTTTTTTTTCCAGTTTAAGACTGAAAGTAAAGACAAATAGATATAACTCCGTAAGCAAATAGTTAATGCTGACTATCTTGTGGTGTTTCACTGATTAGTCTTCATTAGAATTTGCTTGGCGCCCTTTGGTGGATAATTCAGTGTATGAGAAACTGCCTGTAGCATGTGGGGGTATTAACAATCACAAAGGCAAAAATTTCAGGAATGTTCATCAGATTACTCTGCAGATGGCAACTCCTGAGTTCTTGGTAAGTGATGGAGGAAATGTGCAACAAATTAAATGAAATCCCAAAATAACTGCAGCTAGAATTTCAAGCTTACATTCTAAATGAAAAGAAATATTTGAATTTTTTAAAGAACTTCTTCTATAAATGATGGTGCTTACAACTGTTCTCTTATTGAGTGTATAATATTGGGTGCAAAATTTAGTTTCCTTCACCAGTTTTGAGCTTCCCAAAGTTTGTCTTTAGTTGTGTAAACAGCTACTAATGGTGATGTATAAGGCAATCCTGTTAGAACCCCTTTCCCTCCACTCACATTAAGTGTAACTAGCCGGCTTCTCCAAAAGAAAGTCTGACATCCAGGATGTTGCATGGGAACAACTTTTATCTTAGTTTAGAATGCATATTGCTTTTTTTTCTTTAAAAATGTAATTATGGATCATTTCAGTTTTTTATGCGCACATTTTTTTTTGGCATATCAAAGCTGCTCTTTGAGATCAATGGCTTTAAAATGATCCCTAACTGTATAAATAGTGCTCTCTGTAGTGATTCTCGAGTACCTCAACAATTTAGATGATAATGTATATGTATCTTGCATTTTTACTGCCAAGTGCAGTAAACTGTACCGTGTGCAATAAAACAGGCTAGCCTCCGTATCATCAGATCATGATATGCAAGAAGCAACATCGATAGTGACCTAATGACCAGGAAGTCAACCATTTTAGTTGCTTCTTACACACTACGATCTGGTGATACAGAGGCCTGCACACGTACAGTGAAACTGGTTATCATGTTTAATTGTTTTTCGGGTTAGATTTTTAAGGATCTGACAATCAGCATTATAACTGGGTCCCTCTGCTTCGTGACAGTTGCACTTGAATACTATGCTAAAGACATGACTGCAATTCTGTTAATCACAAGCAGTTTTACAAGTTATAGTACTGATATACAACAGCTTGAACTGAAGTCAAGTGTACTTTGAATTTTAATCCAAATCCCATACCTTTCTATAATTTGAGGGCTCATCATAAAAACTAGAAATGAGTTGGAACCTATTTTTGATTTTTTTTTCTCTTCTCCCCCCCCCCCTCCCCCCTTTCTAATTTTGTTTCCTGCTGGATTGTAGTCCCATTGGCTTTTGATGCCTTGTGGTTCCTTGGCCAAGTGGGGACTCTTTTGTCTCTACACAATGGGTGGCTTATGACTGATTTTATTTTGTTTAGTCTGCTTAGTCTAATTCTATCCCTACAGCTACCCACTTGAGATCTGATCAAAGCATGCAACCTTCTTAGGTGCATATTTATAAAGGATATCCTTTATATCCTACCTATATCAGTAATAAAAAGGCTTTGAGAGTGCACAGAAATAGTGCACAAGTTTTCTCTGTATATGACGGCATTTAAATAAATGTTGATGACATTACCATGCAGCAGAACCTTACTAGTTCCTTCTTATTTTCAATGTTAATTGGCTGGAGGCGTGTAAAGCACCCGCAAATACTATTAATGTGTTTTGAAAAGGGTATAATCTTTCAAAATGTAGACATAATCTTGGGTCCCTTTTTGATTTACAGTGAAGTAAGCTGACGGATGAATACACAAAATTGAGAAAAACCAAAGTAGCTTTTTCGAATTTCTAGCATTGATGGCTCTATTTAATTCATGTTTTAAAAATTTGTGATACTTGGATAGTTTGTGGAATGCAGATTGAAAGAGCTCCTAGTGCTACCTGGCACGTTGAAGTGTCTATGCATCAAATATCATTGTTTAGGAGGCTTGGAACAAGCATTATATATTGGCAATTGCTTTTGCTTTGTTCTCCATCTTTGAAATAAATCTAAATTACAGTTTGCTTCGAACATTTTTGATTTCATCTGTAGGCGGTCACTACTGTACGTACCATTTCATATTTTCAGACTGAATCTTGTTGAAGGATCTTTACACTTGAATTAATACTGTGTGCTTCCAGTAGTAGTTCAAAGCAATTCATTATATTGTTTTTCTGGCTGGTACTTCAGAGCTTACTGAATTGTTCACCAATCTATGATTATGTTTAGGATTGGAGCCCATTGGAAATTATCTGGTTTACACAGAATACTTACAGCAATGAGGGAATTTTTTTTTTTAAGTTTCACGGTTTACTTTTATAACATTTTTAAACTTGCTGTTTTGCAGATTGGAGCCTTCTCCTGCCTTTGTACAGACATTTTACATTTTTATGTCTTGTATAAACTTGTAGAAACTAATGCACCAATTTGCTTAGCTTGTAACATGGAGGCACTACTTTAAAATCTACACCATGACCTGAAAATTTTATGGTGAATAATTTGTGATAATGAGAACTTAACAAATGTGTAGTCCAGAAGCAGAAAAACATGTGAGTTTAAGGCTGGAATGCAGTCAAGTGGAATGAAAACAATTGAATGTAGATAAGCATAGATTGCAATTTTTGTCCTTTAAAACAAATGTGCACTTAAGTAAAACAGAATAGATTTAAGTATCTGAGTACAATAGGGTTCCTGGAAAGTACATATTTTTTGCAATAGAACAAACTATTTAGAACTGAGTCCTGTATACAGATCTCTTAACTATTTTGATAAGTTGCTTTGCGATTTTGGGGGAATCGATGTTTTCTGCTTGTCCATTGACTGTGCCTTCAGTCAACTCTCTTTCCGTGCTCCTAACCCCTAAATTATACTGAGATATTACTCCACGTGAAGGACACTGTACTATAAATGTACATTATTTATACCATAGTTCTGGTCTTGGCCATCAATGACCTGCTTAAAGTAACTTCTTCCGAGGTATTATACTATGTAGATTATTCTAGAAAATCCAACGGTGCATTTCATTCTCAAAAAAAAACAATCTGTGGAGTTGCCCTTTGCCTTCAAACACAGCAGCTTGACTATGTCTATTATCTTCTTTCCTTAAGATATTGAAAGTTTTTTTTGGCAGTACGTACAAATTTCAAGAAACTTGCTGTCTATTTACTTCCATCACTACTCCGTGCTCTTTATCGCAGATTCTACCTTTGACTGACAAAAATATGGATTGCTTAGCAGAGCTCAATAGTATCAGTTTCAAGTTGGTTCGGGATCTTCATACACAAGTTTTAACTGGGGAGTTGGGAGGAGGGAAAGATGAAAGAGGAGAATCCCATCAATGTTATTAAAATAATAATGTATGTATGTAGAGAATACCTTTTCATTTTCTGGTCAACTGCATCTGATATTTTGCAAAGATTTTAAACTGTTGGAACTTTTGCACAGATATTTTGTGCAAGTATAGCGTTCACCATTGCTCAGTAAAATAGGTAAAAAAACATCGGTCTTCCCAGTAAACCATTGCTATGAAAGTCAAGTCAGTTAAGATCGGGATTCTTGGAATTAGCACCCTTTGCTCTGCTGTTCACAACTGCATATTTTAATGTTTGTGAGTTGTTTAGGGTCTGTACAACCAATGTTGAGGAAATTGAAACAAGAGAGTTGGCTTTGCATTTCCATTACTAATGAAAATTGGTTCTAAGAATTAATGGGTGGTTGTAGAACATTGCACAAATTACATACAAATTTTAAGCAATACAGTATGATACATTCTGATACGTCTGTCATTGCGCAAGCTGGGAAAACTGGTTCTTGTTTAAACTTCTACATGATGTGATTTCTGTGGCGTGTAATCCTATTTATGCTATTTTCTGACCTGAGGTGTTTCACTAAGCAGAAACTCCTTGAATTTAGAACCGATATTCAAGACAGTGTAACAGATTTAGCTTAGAGGCCTGTTTTTGACATTAACCCTGACTTCAGAGGTAGCAGTGTTCTGGCTCTGATTACCACTGAGCTATCATCCAGCTCCAACAGATCAGGAATGTAATTTGACAATGCCAGCCAGTGGAGATCCTTGCCAAAGATCGAGGAAGGACTGTGATCCGAAAAGGTTGCGATTTTGGAAACAACTACACATGGACAATTATCTATGTCTGGTGACTTGAATTCCACCCAGTAAAATAAGAAGGCCAATTCTAGGCAATCACAGCCTTGGGCTGCATGAGAATTGGTTCTTTTTGAACCAGCTCTCAATTATTCCTTAAACTAAATGAAACATAATTGGTGCAACAAAATGTAATTATATAACTGTACGGAACTGTCGAAGGAAATTCCCAAGGATAATACAAATGAGCTCCACAGAAGCAGAAGTCACAAGATCTGTGTAGTTTGAGTTGATCTGGGATTGTGCTTGCAAACCAGCAACGGCATAGTCAAGGATAGACCCATATTAAGAGGCTGCCTACTTTATTTACCACCAGCTGCTGTTGCTATTCCCACACAAGGTAATACTGGTGATCAGTTTTAAATTCATCCAATATTACAAAACAGACTTGCTGTGTTTTTTTTAGTAAGGAGAATCTACTTTG
Organism: Callorhinchus milii; assembly: GCF_018977255.1. Lineage (NCBI taxonomy): Eukaryota > Metazoa > Chordata > Chondrichthyes > Chimaeriformes > Callorhinchidae > Callorhinchus > Callorhinchus milii. Next base: position 10,129,489 of record NW_024704759.1, on the reverse strand, counting down.
TGTGTACATTATCAACAAAAATCTACAGCATAATTGGTTTCTAGTGGAATTGTAATATTGAGCCATTTTAATGGAATTCTATAGAATGGATTTGAGTGGAATTGTACTATTGAGCTGGATTGCCAAACTATATCCAGTTCCTTTTAATTGGTCAAGATCTATTAAGTTTTAGTTAGAAGAAAACTTTGATTCCTGAATGCAGTACTATAAATGATCCATAGTTTTTTTTCCATCTATTTGTCTTGCATGAAGTGAAAGTACATAGAAAATTTCTATGGGTACGTGGATTTATTTTTAATTTGGCAGCTTTCCCCATCAACAAAATAAGACTTGTGTGTGAAGACCTGTACACCGTTTTCTAAACCATACAATAGAAACATAAGCTTTTGTTGCAGTTAGAATTTCCATTTGCATTCTTATTTCAATTTATTTGTTCTTCTTTGTAATGAGTTGAAATTGCATACCTGTCCAAACCTAGCGGTGCACAATCCATTGACTCATTAGTTGCTTTGTTGAACAATTTGGATAGATTTTATTCCCCTTACCTGAAGTGCAACAGCTCAAATATAACAACAACTTGGATTTATATAGCGCCCTCCACGCCGGACAGAATAATGTGATATTTGGTTTATTTTCCATAGCCATAAAATGTAGAGGGATTGCGAACAAACCAAAGAATGTGATTACTTACGTGTTTGTTTGCATTGGATGCAAAATATTTTAGTCATCCAAGACATCCCATTATTATCCTGGTCCTAACACAGGGACCAGGAGTGGCCGATGAGACTATGAATTATTGCATACAAATAACTAGAAATAGTACTGTGTGTGCAAAGCTCTTAAGTCTGTGGATAATTCCTTTAAACAGTAGAATAAAATGGAAATGAGTGGCAGCCTTCTGGTGCAGTTGATTGGTGAGTTCCAGATCTCCAATTAGACGGGAGGAAGTGTTGAGTGGGCATTCTACACACAGGCAAAATAAAATAAACCTAGAGTGTGTTAAAGAACTCAGGCATTCTTATAATCTTTACTACACAACTAGCTTTACAGCAGTTATGTTCCAGCATTTTTTTTAGACTACAGCGAACCTTAGGATTGAGCTTTGGAATAATAGTGGTCTGTCTCAGAAAGCCATACATGTAGAATTGATTAAGAAATTCGAGGTATAGATATCTGAGGAGCAGAAATATCACAGAATCTGATGAAGACAGGGAAATGGTATTGGAAGCGGTGGTAGTATATTGTGTCATGCATTGTTCTGGCTAAGCAGGTTCAACGGGCTGAATAGATATTACCAGAAAAAATAAGTTATTCAATATTCTGGGTGGACTATTAGCTTGAGGTAGTTTTGGTGCTCCGATTCCTAACATGCTGCTACTTGACTTTACTTTTCAAAAAAAAATCTCGAATGAGTCACACTGAAGCAGCATATATTCCTTCAGTTTTAAAGGAGAACCATTTTTTTGGGTGTTGGTCTACTCTGAAGCTACCATAACAAAATACCGTTTGTTCTAATGAATCTTGTAAGCATGATAAATACTCATGGTGTGTGTAATTTTTATTTTTGCAGAGGAGGCTGACTACAGTGCCTTTGGGACAGACACTTTAACACGGAAGAAGAATGTTTTGTCAAATGTACTGCGCCCTGACTACAACCGGAAAAAACCTCCTATTGCTATCAGCTTGCCACGTGATTTCCGCCCAGTGTCCTCCATCATTGATGTGGATATTCTTCCAGAAACCCATAGAAGAGTTCGGCTATACAAGCACGGATCGGAGAAACCACTCGGATTCTACATCCGTGATGGTTCCAGTGTCCGAGTAACATCTCATGGGCTTGAGAAAGTACCTGGAATTTTCATCTCCAGACTGGTGCAGGGGGGATTGGCAGAAAGCACAGGCCTCTTAGCTGTGAATGATGAAGTACTTGAAGTGAATGGCATTGAGGTGTCAGGAAAAAGCCTTGATCAAGTGACCGATATGATGATTGCAAACAGCCACAATCTTATCATCACTGTGAAGCCAGCAAATCAAAGAAATAACATTGTGAGGAACAGTCGGACTTCTGGTAGTTCAGGTCAGTCTACTGACAGCGGTGCCAGCCATCCAGCTTACATGACGTCACCACACATTGTGCAGAATTACGAGGCAGAAGAGGAAGACAGTGATGAAGACAGTGACATTGTCATTGAAGGGAGTGGTGAGCCTCAGCAGATTCTGTTGTCGATGTTTGCCAGTGCTAGCATGTCATCGTTAACAAAAAGTGACCATCATCATGGTTTAACTCGAAATGGTTCTGTTGCCAGTGGTGGAGAAATTGTTGCCAGTGGTGGAGAAATTGTGCATGTAGTACCAGCTGTCACAGAATTGGATCCTGCACCAAAGGAAGCAATGAATAGGCCAAGCATGGAGGAAGATGGCACTGTTATAACACTATAGGCTTCTGGGTCTGCACTTACTGAAATGTGCCAATGATAGCTGACATTTTTTGATTTTATAGGATTGCTCTGCTGTACAGTAGCTGTTTGCTATGGTTTGGAAATTACTCTGTATGTGAAACAAGCAGCACCATCTTTTAACTTTTGCACGTCTGCAATGGGATTGCAGGCTTAAAGTGAATGGTTTAGTTTAAGATGTTACTGCTTGGACCCATTTTTGGTGATTTTTTTTTCCCCCCCTCCCCAGCAAAAGTAACTAATAGGAAAAGATGACCTAAAATTGCTACTATTACCTAACGATAGCTTTAGAGGCAACTTACTTACCTGTAAGAATTATTTTAAAAGTACACTAGGATCTGATTGTTTGCGGTGCGTTAAACTAGAAACAGTGATACATTTCCTTCTGTTCTGTTCAGATCATAAATTGTGGGTAATCATAAATTGTGGGTAATCTGATTTGCTGGTGTGGTAGTTGAAAACCAAAAATATGCTTCTGCATAACCACAATTTTAATTCCTCTTTTAATCCTGTTATTTTCTGCTTTTAAAATTTAGAGCCTTTTTTAAAATACATGTAAACCATATTTTACCACTGGGCACTTTTTTTTAAAATGCACATATGTTAATCACACAATTGCACAAAATCGAGCATTATTCTTTACACTCTGGTGTATAAGCATTTGAATTCCTAAATGCTGAAAGTTGGCAAATTCTAGTTCTCTTTGTTTCATATTTTTTAAAACCCCAGTAACATCAATGCAAGGTAGTATTTGTAGCATTGTTGAGTGAAAAGGAGCCAGTTTGCAACTGTGCCCTAAACCAACCTAATCAAAAGACAATTCTGACTTTAGCTCATTTGAAATGTATGTGCTGTACTAGAATTGTACACATCTGTAACGATAATAAGTGCTTGGAAATGAGCCTAATTTCAAATAGAAAATTGTGCTGGATTTCCACTGTTGAACTTGAAAGTGAAGGTTTAACTATGGAATTGCTCATAATTATTCTTCTGATACTTTTTAAAAATTATGCACAAAAATTACAAGATGTAAATAACCAAAACTTTCAAAAGCTTGTCAGAGAACTAGTTTATTTTTTAAAAAATGTTTCCAATATACAACTCTTTGCTGGAATTAATTTAATTAAAACAAACACTGACCAGACTCTCTAGGGCTTAATGTTTAAGAAATTTCTGAAGCGTTTCTTTTTAAAAAGTTGGCAGTTTCTCCCTTTTTTTTGATGTTTTTCTTCTATTTTCTTTCCTCTCTGGAAGCTGCTTAACTTGATAGGGATACAGTTTATTTGGGCTCCTTCCAATACCTCACTGAAGCAACATTATGTGCGTGCGCATGAGCAAAATAGGGATTCTGTTTCTCTGTCCTACTTTTTCTCTCTACACCCCTGTCTCTCCTTATCATGGGAACTTCAACTGCTGTCCTGGATGAGATCAGCTAACTTTGCATTTTTTTAACCTTGACAAGAATGTTAAGGTAACTGTGCACTACAGAATGTGTTCAACTGAGATCACTAGCTCAACATTTGTGCCTTAGATTACTGCAAACTTAGCTGATATTTGCCAGATCGGTCCCAGAGAGATGTTGTTTACTACAACCATCTCCTCTGATTGAAGGGAATTTTTATTACAGTTTGTGCAGAAATTCATTGAAGTAAAATTGCTGGCTTCTGCACTAGGGAATCTGTTTTGTGTTAAAGCTTTCTGCGGTATGCTGTTAACTTGTGAAAACCTCTTTTGCATCTGTTCCTCACTCAACCTTTGTCTCCCATTGTCTCGATAGATGTGATTTTTATCATAGTCTAAAAATAGGAATCTAATATTAGATGCACAAAATCCAGTAACATCCAGTAGATCTGCACACGTGATCTACCAATGTCAAATAGGAAAAATCTGAGATTCTGCAAACTGTCAATCGTGTCAGATTATCTGCTTCGGAGTGGACAAAAGAGGCATTAGTTGTGTTTACAGGTGCAGATAGGGTATGGGTTTCTTGGGTGCAATACACTATCTGAATAAAACCAATTTTGCCAACGTTATTCTAGCTCCAGAAAACTAGTCGACAAGTTCCATCGCTTGGCTGTGCCCTAAATTTTAATGTGTATGTGTTTCTGTTGGAGAGGGTTCTGATTTTTAAATTCAAATTGATTCTATTTATGCAGTATCAAGCCTGTGATTGAACAATCATTGTCCTTTATTGTATTTTCAATTTCTGTAATTATTTGGCGTAATGCAAGTGAAAATAATTTACTAGGTGAATGAAGCAGGTTTTGGTTTGTTGGTGTTAATGTTAATATGCATTTAATTAAGTAGGATATTAGTATACTTTTTAAATTTAAAACGTACATTGCAAAATTGAGTTTGTACCTAAAATGGATGGTTTCCTCGCATGCGCAAACCTTAATTTATCATTGGATGTTTTATGGTAGTTTAAAGAATTACGGAAATCTATTTATAAGATTGTTCTTGGAGTAATCAACTAGATATAGCACTGAAATAATAGACTTCTGATTTTTATACTGCTGAAAGTTATCTACTGAGCAATCCAGGTTTCTGAGCAGGAAGCTGAATTTATATTACTTGCTCCCAATATCTTGGCAACGGGATCTGAGGAAAGCACTAGCTTTTAATGTTCTTAAAGTATAACCAAGCTTTTAACAACATTAAAAATGATTCTGCCCGAGAGCTTTTAAGGACCTATTTCTGAATGTGGACCACTGTCGACATTTTTATTGCAGAAGTGTGAATAAGAGACCTGGTCAACCCACCTCCTCAAGATAGTCTCAGCGTGAATCACCAGGATTGTGATTTAAACCGCTGAAATCACTGTTAAAAAGTGCAAGGAAAAATAACCTCTTAAAATGACATGACCACTACTATATATAATACTAAGTGTAGCCCTTCTTCTACTTTGCTTCAATTGTTTATACCTAAAAGATAAAAATATTACTTTTTGTAGGCCTTGCTAATGTTTTTTTTAAAAATGAAAAGTAATGTTCCCCTCTAAAATAATGTTTAAACAAGAAAGTGAATGTGACCAAGTAGTACATAGAAATTGTTTTAAAGTGCTGACTGGACTCTAGTAGATAAAATGCACTTGACCTGATTCATAGTGATGTATACTGGAAAGGTTTCAGGCTTCCTGAAACAACATGGGACCAAGTTGTGGCTGTATCTCTGATGTAAATAAAGCATGTTGAAGGGAGTAGCCACTTCTTGCTCATCTTGCAAACAAACAATGCAGCTTTATTTTGCACAAAATTCCTAAGATTATTATTGCTTTCTGGAGGTAATAATCCATTCAATAAATAAATAAATAATGTGGTCACTCAATCCATAATGGTTTTTGGGAAGCTGCTGTGCGCAATTGGCTGCTGCGTTTAGCCCACAAAAGCAGTCAAACCATTTTACAATATCCAGTGATGCGCTTTGAGACGTCTCAACAGCGTGATAAGACGCTATCTCAAATGCAAGGATTATTAAGAGTGCAAACTCTGACAAACGTGTACATTAACAATTACTTAAAAGAAATTGTGGAGCCCATTAAAGATCTGGATAATGGACCAAATAATTTGCAGTACATCTGAAGATGTGCATTTTGCTTATTCCCTCTGTTGGTGACTAGGAATACTACATGTCTTAATCGTATATCCCCGCTGAATCCTTTGTGGATGATTTGTGCGTTCTTCCAACTCTGAATAACCACTCTACGTAAAATATACGGTATACATTTTGAAATGATAATTTCAAATTTCTCAAATTTTTAAAATGTCATGGCTTGGATTATTTGTAAGGGGTTAGATAGGGTAATACGGGGGAAATTGCAGAGACAATAGTAGTTTTAGCATTTGTTTCATTTACTACCTCTTAGGATTATATCAGATGTGATATTTTAACACTGTACTCTTGATTTCTTTTTGTTTCCCTTGACATGTTACTTTAATTCCAAATAGTCTATATTCCATACTGTGAAAATTATAACCATAAATCCAGTTTCTCTTCGAAGCGACAGAGATGAACCGCGTTTTAAAGAATTTCTGGGTTTAAACTTTTTGTTTAATAATATACTATGGCTTCTTAATGAAATATTTTTTACTATGATTTTTATGAGAACAATTTGTAAAGAATAGGCACAGATATCAGTATTTTCTTACCACTATACACTGTACATTTATATGATCTCACTAAAGAAAAACTTTACCTTTTAGAACGAGAGACTGTGTAACAACTGGAGAAAATGAGGGGAGACTTCATCTTTTACATTCAGTTTTGAGGTTTGGTTTTCCTACACTACGCAACGCATTGCAATATAGATTTTGTATCATGGGAGTAAAATAGTTGAATGTCAGAATGTGATGTGTTCAAGTTAAGAGCAAAATTGAATTACTTGCATATTGGAATCATAACGTTTTCGTTTGTCTGTCTGAGCTGTTCGGAAATAAACCAGAAAAAGATAGTATGAAGTTGGTATTCAAAGGCCTTCGTGATGATGATAGTCTGGTTGTTCGGGTAGTTTGAGATGCCTCAAATAGCTTCTCTTGTGAGCAGGATCTTAATCTATGTACAATCCTTTTTCCTCAAAATAAAATTTTGCACTTTAAATCCTTCTGGGCTTTATATTTGACACTAGCACGGACTTCGTACAAAGTGTAATGTGTAGAAATGGGGAAAGCGAGAGCTGGAAACGCTGGGCATGGAGGCGATGCGTACTGTTAAATACGATAAATAAAGGCTGACGAAGAATGGATCTGACTCTGTTTTATGCGTCGTTAAAAGCACTGAGCTGCCGTGGGTGGGGGTGGAAGAGCTACAGGGCGTCTAGTTACCCTGTTCGGGGGTGACGGACTGCCCGATTGCGGGCTGAGGTATAAAGTTTGGGCAAGACAGACAGAGAGGGGTTGTCTATTTTTTCCATGGTGGGGGGGGTTGGTGTCGAGTTGCCCTGTTGTGGTTGGGGATGTGTCTGGTCGCTCTGTTGGGGGAGTGGGGAGAGGGTGTCCATTTGCCCTGTGTAAGGGGAGGGGGTGCAGGAGCTGTCTGGTTGCCCTGTGGGGGGGTGGGTGGGTTCTGGTTGCCCTGTGGCGGGGGGGGGGTTCTGGTTGCCCTGTGGGGGGGGGTTCTGGTTGCCCTGTGGGGGGGGGGGGTTCTGGTTGCCCTGGTGGGGGGGGGTTCTGGTTGCCCTGTGGGGGGGGGGTTCTGGTTGCCCTGGTGGGGGGGTTCTGGTTGCCCTGTGTGGGGGGGGGGTTCTGGTTGCCCTGTGTGGGGGGGGGGGTTCTGGTTGCCCTGTGGTGGGGGGGGGTTCTGGTTGCCCTGTGGTGGGGGGGGTTCTGGTTGCCCTGGTGGAGGGGGTTCTGGTTGCCCTGTGGGGGGTTCTGGTTGCCCTGTGGTGGGGGGGGCGGGGCTTCTCCCGAGCCTTCAATGACGTAATCCGGATTCTCCAATGGCAGCAGCGCTGTGCCCGGCGGCTCGAGCCGCTCCGGCTGAGGTCGGCCACCGGGGGGCGCTGTGCCCAAACCAACAGTCCCGCCCCCTCCACACGGCTCGACGGGTCACAGCGGCCCCTGGTGGCCGGAGAGGAGAGGAGAGGAGAGGAGCGGCGCGCGGGGCGGAGGTGGGGGGTGTCCGACTGAATGAGAGCCGAGCGCCCGAGACGGTGGGGTCGAGGTCGGCGCGAGCGGCTGAATGTCGGGGGAGACGGAGCGAGTGGCCGCGCGGGTCCCCGGGGAGAGCGGCTCGGAGCCGGGGAGCGCGGCCGCCACACCGGGGACCGGGCCCGGGGCGGGGACCGGGCCCCGGAGCCAAGTCCTGGCCCGGGAGGTGGCGGCGTGTCTGTTGGCCGAGCCCCGCAGTGAGGTCGGTGAGGCCCGGGGGGGGGGGGGGCGGGCACTCGGGGTCGGGGCCACACACGGGCCTGGGGGGGGGGGGGGTGTGTGTGTGTGTGTGTGTGTTGGTGGGTGTGGGTGTGTGTGGGGGGTGTGTGGGTGTGTGTGGGGTGTGTGTGTTGGGGGGTTGGGGGTGTGTGTGTGGGGTTGTGTGTGGGCGGTGTGTGTGTGGGTGGGGGGTGGTGGGCGGTGTGTGGGTGTGGGTGTGTGTGCGTGGGGGGGGTGTGGGGGGTTGGGTGGGGGTGTGTGTGGGGGTGTGTGTGTGGGGGTGGGGGGTGTGTGTGTGGGGTGTGAGTGTGTGGGGGTGTGTGTGTGGGGTGTGTGTGGGTGAGGGGGTGTGTGAGGGTGTGTGTGTGTGGGGGTGTGTGTTGGGGGCGGTGTGTGTGGGGGGTGTGTGTGTGTGGGGTGTGTGTGTGGGTGTGTGGGGTGTGTGTGTGGGGGTGGGGTGTGTGTGTGGGTGTGTGTGTGGGTGTGTGGGGTGTGTGTGTGGGGGTGGGGTGTGTGTGTGAGGGTGTGTGTTGAGGTTGGGGGGTGGGGGGGAGGGGGTCGCTGACAGTTTGGTCTCTCCACGAGCGAAGCCCCTTTTCCTTCACAGTTTATTGTCATTTCGTTCATTCGTAACAATAACAATAATAACAATAATAATTACTATAATGATATAAAACTGGCATTTGATTGTGATGTTGAGATTTTTTTTATTACTAGTTATGATAATTAGTAATAATTAATCATTCTGAGGTTTTATCTGGAGGCTGTAACTCGATTGATGTGGGAGGGTTTTGGGGGTTTTTTGGGGGTGGGTTTGGGGGTTTGAGACTCACTTGACTCCTATGTGAGATTTTTTTTTTCCTAGTTTGCGAATTCTGCATCGAAATCCTCCCACTGATACTAATCCAGGACACCCGGTAACCAATAGTAATCAATAACCAATAGCCGTCCATGATAATCAATAACCATTCGTAACGATCGATCATTAATCAGGGGAAGTAATAATAGCAATCGCCGATCAATAATAATTAATAATCGTCGGCCATAAATAATAAGAAATGCGATCTGTTGTATTTATTTGCCGCGTTAAGAATGAGCCTTATTTCAATCTTGGTATTTTTTTTTGAAAAAAAATGTTCCAACAGCATAAAGCTGTACGTAGGATAAAAAATCCTACACGAGAGGTGTAATTGTGTGTAGGAGGGCAGCTGTTGAGACTGATGACTTCCGAACAAATCAGGTGTTGGAGGAGAATGTAATTTGTACGAACGCTGAAATGTTAGTTCTGTTGATAATTAAATACCCATCGTTCTATTTTCTCTTATACGGGAAATGTAGCACCTGAATTGCATTGAACTCGCAGTAGCATTGCAACCCGACTCATACCATACAATCATATACTTTACAGCCACCGACCACTACTTGTATGTATACAGTGCCCTTCACTCGTGTCGTGTCTCGGATCGTCGCTACGCGGTGGGGGGGGGGCGGCGGTGGGGCGTGACCTTGAGCTGGAAGGCGGGCGGGGTGGGGGCGAAAGGAAGGTGACTGAGGATACGTTAGCAATTTTTTTTGGGGTGGGAGAAAAGCAACCGAATTAAAATGCGGCGTTGGACCTACTCAGCTGTACCGTTTGTACAGTTATGTAGGTGCAATAATGCATTTCAATCCCAACAATTTTATCACCCAAATGCCGTACTTCCAAATGGAGTACTTGGGAGATCAATCGAAGTGTTAAGGAGCTGTGGGCTACGTTCAATCAATAAAAAATTTAGCTGTTTCATCTTCAAAGTAGGGGCAGCGTTTTTTTTTATTACATATCTAATTTTTTTTAAAAAAAACCCTCTTAAGACCATATTCTCCCCACATTTGCTGGAGGCGCTGTTGTGCAAAAGCATCTCCAGAATAATTAGGCCCTTTGTGTTCAGCGCGTCACCAATTCAAGGTTGCGGAAAAAATGGATCTTGGTTTTGCAAAAATCCCAGAGGGCAATTATTCCAGTGGGGCGTTTTGTTTCAAAACTCTGTTTGGACCTGAAATAAAGTATATGCGGGGCTTTTAGCAGAAGCCGCATCGATTGTGCCAACGCTTTCCACCGACTCAGCATTTGTACAGGAACCGGAACGCTTTACTCTAATGCATTAGTTGGCTGGCTGCCAAGCCCAGTGTTTTGTGTTATCAATAAAATGAGATATTGGATTTCCGGGGAGTTTTGATCATCTCGTGTTTCGTTCACCTAATTGCGTGGGCGTTAGAAAGATTTGCAGAACTATACCCTTGCTACTCGTGGAATGGGAATAGGTTATATATCAGGTTTAAGTACCTAAATGTATCAGGCATAGTAAATATTGAAACCGAAACGGAGAGAGCTGGGAAAACTCAGCAGGTCAGACAGCATCCACGGAGAAAGGAGCGTGAATCAACGCTTCAGGCCCACGCCCCTTCCAAAGTAAATAGTAAATATTGACTCTTGCTTGCTGCCTTTTCCTCCATTCATCTGTCCGTACTCAATCCATGTTGGATTAGATTCAATCCCCAGTTGTACACCTTTGGTTGAGAATGGTTAGAAGTGCTGTCATCCTGCACTATCCCCAGGCTCTGCTTTTTCATGACAAAATCTGTATTTTTTTTTGGTGGTTTGCTTTCTGGCGGTCATAATCCTTTCAAAAAAATACTAATTATTTGGTCACTCAGTACAAGACTGCTGTGTGCAGTCAGCTGCCGCGTTTTGCCCACAAAGTGGTCAACTTACAGTATATTCTGTGAAGCGCTTTGAGACGTCTCAATGATGCAATAATAATAATAATCCTTGCATTTGATATAGCGCTTGAATGAGATATAATTAGGAATTTTATACCTGGATCAAGGCATACATATATCAAAGTTGACTGTTCTCTTGTCTAGGCTCAGGAGCTTGATGAAAGTGTTGAAGAAATGTTAATCAGACTGGATGAGTTTTGTGGAATGTTGGATATGGTAAGTATTTTATTTCCTTTTAAACAAAAAATACTGCCGGTGCAGTACTTGGGACATTTAAAATACATCATACTTTTTTTTTTTTTACAGAGTGAATGATTGTCATTTTATATTGTGATGTACAAACGGCTTATGTAGTTTGTTCTGTTTGAGTGCTTCCAGAGCTTAGATTGAGCAGTTACAAAGCAGAATTTGAGCCCTGGTGATCGGGGCTATACTGAATTTTACCAATTGTCTCCTGACACTTCTAGATTGATGGGGCTGGAAGAGTATCCTGAGCTTTGGGGAGACACATACAGTGGTTTTCTTTTGGAGCTAGAAAATGGATTATTCGAAAATCCACTTGCAACCCGAAAAATACAAACAGTTCTGGTTGGGCAAGACTAAATTAATAACTGGCACACATGACCAAAACAACCGATCGGTTGGTCTGAGCCGTTTCTTAAATAGAGTTGTTACGTTTTTAATAGCTGGCCAACTTGAAACCCAATGAAGTAACTCTTTCTTCTCGTGTTCATTCCTGGAGCTGGAAAACTGGAACAGAATAAACCATTTCTATCACACAAATTGTTTTCATTTGCACATGGACCATCTGTTTGTGTGCACCAGCAGACAATTCTCCGGCTACCGCATGGCTAATCATATTTGCGAGGACCATCTGCAAGCTTGCTGCCCCGAAGGGTTTTTCTTCCCCTTGATTCTTGCCCATCGAGACTCCTAATGAAACTCTTATTACCTGCGATTCTACAACCGCACTGTAGACGTCTGCCTACTGGATAAAGACTTTAAATGACTTCATGTAATTCAGACACTATTCAGTTTACATAGTTTCTGCATAATGATATAAAATGCACATCGATAAGAAAGCTGGAATAGAAGATGGGCAGTGAATCCCACTATCACAAGACTGTTCGGATAACCCACATGAGGGTCTTGCTGTTTTTTTTTAGCACCTGGTACAGCCTGTTGCAATTGTAAGCTGTGAGTAGGAAGAGTGTTCTGGACTCAAAATAAGATTCACTTGCTCACTAAAAGTAACGGTTTGTCCTATCCGTCCTAAAGAAAAGGCAGATAAAAGGGAAGTTAGTTTAGAAGAAAGTGCATTCACTGGGATATCTGGAATTATAACATCTTTAAACTTGAGGGTTGGTCCTGCTTGTAGGAAAACATGTTTGCGTCAGCAGGAAGCTGACTCCATGGGAGTCTTCTAATGTATATCATGGTCAGTTTCCTGAAGAGAGTTCCAGTTGCATTAGCCAAAGCCGTATTTATAGAAATTAGCCCCTGGTTTGGTCTAAACTGTACTTTTCAATGATCCCACATTTAAATTGAAAAGGCTGAAGTCTGAATCATTTGGCAAAGTCTGCTATTATTGGGCAGGGGTTGAAGGGAAGTACTCAGAACATTAGTTTTTCATAAAGGAGATGGTTTCCTAAAAATGTTGAACGCCTAAACAAATGAGACTCGACTGAAATTTTCCCTTTCTCACAGATTCGAAACGATACTTCGCAGATTCTAAGTGAAGACATTCCAAACACAAAGGTCAAGGTATTGGAAATGAAGACGGTTTATAAAAAAATTGATAAAATAGAGGTTTGCAACTTTTTAAAAAAAAAACGACTATTTTGTGAATGCCATGACATTGAAATATAAGTGTAAAATTGTACCTTACAGATTATAGTACTGCAGCATAAACGGTTGAGCGCTTTTTAAGAAAAGCCTTTAGAAGGTGAGATCTGTTCACTCAGTCCCTTTGCCCCAGTTATTCATGACCAAGATTTACGTACACCATCATTAACTCTCTTGGCTTCATACAAAGTTTATATCTATTAAATTAAATAAATTATGTATGAGAGCAGCCGCAGTGGTGAGTGGATAGAGCTACAGTTCACGGCCCAGAAACTCGCTGGCTCGAATCCCAATCTGTGCTAATCTCATCCAGGGTTGTATGGCCTCGACCGTTCCGTGATTGGGGGGAGGGAAAAACTAGCCAGATTTCCTCCACCTGGTCCCTCTTCACCCTCGACTGGTTTCTTTGGTGCGATGCCTTCTACAATCGATCGGAATGCCGCCGCTCATTGCCGAGGCTCACCGGCCGCTGGAGCAAAACCAGCCTCTGTGGAACCGCAGCCCAGGGGAGACCAGACCAAAGAGGGGTGCGCCAGCGGAGAGCATGTTAGAAAACAAAATGGACACACTAAATTTTTATTTTTTTCAAAAAGTGTTCCGGTCGGAAGAACTTAATTTTAATTTTCTTATATTCCCTTTTCCAAGTCTGCAAAACTAACATTTGCATACGTTGCTTGCTTGTGTTAACAAATGTGTTGATACCCATTCAGGTCCTCGGAAAGATTCATATTGCATTAGTTTTAATATCAATTTCTCTAGCATCTTTGTGCTTTACTCTAAATCTTTTCAATTGCTCTGATGGGTTTTATGAATCTTTGCACCATTCCCAGAAATTGCAGTCAACCGGAAGTGTTGTGGTTGCAATTTAGCATCTTATTCGTTTGGTATTATGTAAAATCTTGTTTTAAGTGCAGCAACGTGGATTCTTCATATGGAAGGTACTTTGTTGTTGGTTTAATTTTGTCAGGCGTTTGTGAAAATGGTCGGACAGAATGCAGCTATGCTAGAGGAACAAGTAGTTCGAGCAGAAAAGGATTATGGAAATTTCCCTTGTGGTGTTTGCAAACTTCTACATTCAATCAGTACTCCGGCATTCCTACATGTAAGTTATTGAATGCTGTATTCTTTTTCTGTATTCAGTGCTGTTCCACAATGATATTAATTACCGCTGGGTTTTTGAGCTCATGATTGACAGCAGCTCATTTAGTAAATTATCTTTCGCATGGTCCACAAATGTTTTTTTAAAAATTTAAGTTTGTTCAATTATTTTCTGTTTTTTCCCCCCCGTGTGCTGACGCCGGCTCCACAGGCACTGGTTGCTCTCTCTCCGCTATCCCTCCCAAGTGGTCAGTGAGTTAATGAGCCTTGCAATGAGTGTCGCCAGACCATTCAACTGTAGAGGCGTTTAATTGAACCTGACCTCTCCACACCCAGCTGACACACACAAGCACTACTGCTGGAGGAATAAAGCTTTGGGTGGCTTTCCCTTTCCTGGGAAAATACTATCCTGCCAATTTAACCTCTCCACGTAGCCCTGACCGAGACCAGCAAACTAAGCTCAGCACAGGCCAGGATTCGGACCAGCGTGGACTGTAAGCTGTCGCTCTACCCACTGCACGCTCCAGGCTGCGAGTAGCTTCAGTTCTGCCAATGGCTAATGGTTTCTGGTTCGGTTTTGATTTTCTTTGTGGTTCAAACTACCCATTTAGTTTTTTGATAGTCTATCATTATAACCAAATCAACATTTTGAAGATGCCACTGGCGTAAGAAGTCAGCTCTATTCCGGTGTTTGTACCTCTTACTTTAGTGTTTCTTTGTTACAGAAGAAACGCACATTCCTCAACCAACAGAGTTCGACATATGAGCTGCCCAATTTATACAGGAGCGAAGACTATTTTCCTGGGAGTTCCAATCCAGGATACCTCAAAAAGCCAAACACCTGACTGCTTGCCATAAAACAGCAGGAAACTATTGATCGTAACACTGACACTGATGTGAAGTTGTATGATGGACATTGCCTGCAATTTGTGTTTAGTCACATACTAGTCTCAGCTGGATCGAAGTCAATATGTACAAAGAATTTTTCAGTGAGAGATAGTAGTACTGCTTATTGCCTTTATACCAAGACTACATCCCACAGCTAATCACTTGCAAACAGTTTTGTGGAAGTGCATTCAAACAGTCACCCAAAGCGTCTAATTTACCATGTTACAGAGAACCTGATTCAGCTGAAACGTGTCCTATAATCAAGCTACTAGCCAGCAAGTCTCTTGTTTGGTTGATAATTTAAGCACAAACAAATTTAATTGATCAGGAAAATTAATGTCTCCATTATCGGAAGTAATTCAGAAAAAAATCTTAGCATATTTTAAAGAACGGCTTTCCTTAATTTGACAACATTTTAAATGCGTGTTTTTGATTTGTGGAATAAAGATGCTTAGAAAATGAAGCTGATCGCACGTGTATTCAACCATGCGACTTCAATATTCTGAATGCCCTCCCAATTAAATATCCTTGAATAGAGTTCCACGTCAGAATTTAGAATCACGCGGTCTAAGCTGACATGCCAGTGGCGGTGGGGGGGGGGATTAACATGAGACGTTAAACCGAGATCTTGTCTCCTGTTCTTGCGGATGTTAAAGATCCCGTGTCATTGTTTGAAAATAGAGTTTCTCCCAGATTTGACAATGTCTGGCACATAATTTAACGAGGCAATGCAAAATTAATTTTAGAACGTTCGCTGCTTTAAAGCTATGCAGCATTTCCCCATAAATTCCAGATTTGAAGAGTAGTTTGTATTAACTTTTTTTTAAAAAAAAACACTTCTGTAATGATTCAGGTGGCCTCGGTGCAAGGATGTACCAATTCTTCACCTGGCAGTGGTGAACTCGTTCTGTACTGATGATTCACTATTTGTCAAGTTTCTGATCTCAGCTCTTCAAAAACCTGACAGGTGAGTTTCTAGGCCATTCTTACTTATTTTCTGATGCCCAATTTATAGTACCACTGTCCAAGAAGCAAGTGTGCCTTCCTGTTTTGATCTTCACCAAAGGAGAGAAGACAATGTTGTGAGAAACCTGTAAAGAGTTTACATGTTCTGATTGATCATAACCTGTGATAATTCGCTTGCGATTACAGCATTCTGTAAAATTCCTTGAGAATGGCCCTCGTTATATTCAAACACAAAGTTTTATGATCAGTGTGAAAAATATTTTTTTGCAATTCTGTTTGTACGTCTTGGTTGGTTACGGTTTAAGTTCATACATTTCCTGTTTGCTTCTCTGGGAGATTTGCAACTTTGTAGTAAAATAAATCTGCTCTGCAACATTGCGAGTGATTCAATGCAGCAGTAGAGCTTCCTGTGCCCTTCACTGCTGCGTTTCTGTCCGTCTGTCGTCAACAGTACATGTAAAGACAACAAACAAAAAAAAACACTCACAATTATGCAAAGGTTCATTTTGTTCACATTTTCCTACTTGTCAGTTTTTGATTGTCCAATTAAACATGAAAACACCATCAGAATATTCCTCTTATCGGCTTCTCCCCATCAATAGAATAACCTTTGTCCAAATTCGATGAATCACGTTTAAAAAAAAATAACAGTTTGGAGATCCCCTCACCAATTGTTTACCTCTTGTTTTTCCTTCAAGAACAATAGGACTACTAACAATACCATCCGCCGCTCCCTCTCCAGCTACTTTAGCTGGTTTCAGAAATATACAACATGCATGGAATCATCCCCTGTTGAAAAGTGAGGCAAGTACAATAAAACTACAGTAATATATGCAACTTTACGCTTTACAAGACTTTATCCTAATAAATTCTTTATTTGAATTTTTTAAAAAAAGCAATATTATCCGGTAAACAAAAACAGAAGTTGCTGGGAACTCTCAGCAGGTCAGGCAGCATCTATGGAGAAAGGAAGGTGAGTCGACGTTTCGGCTCCACGACCTTTCATCAGAACTGGGGCACGTTGGGGGGGGAAGAGGCTTTTAAGGACTAACAGTGAGGGGAGAGGCAGGACAAGGAAGACAAAGGAGAAATGGGGTAGAGGAAGGGGATGATGGGTTAAAGAGGTGTTAAAATATTATTATCCTAGTATTGTCCCAGATTTGCTTTATTAAAACAATTTGTGTGCAACTAATTATAGCCAGTGGATTCATGGAAGGGAAACAGTTAAACAAGGCAAAAGTATGCACCGGAAAAAAAGTTAAAACCGCAAATAAAAAGCGTTGAATTTAATTCTAGTTGAAATTGGATTTTCAAACATGTTCAGAAAACTGATTGGTTTGTAATTAGCCGTTCGGATGGTCAATGCTTTAAATGAAAGTTTCTCACCTGCAAAAGGGCAAAAGGATGTACGGAGTGTCAGATGCTCTTCTGAGGTTGGCAATGTTTCAAAGTATGTTTACAAACAGTTTGTTGAGTTTGACAACAGAATAGGGGTGTATGTGCATCAAGCACTCCCTTCAATCATACTTCTGTTTTGATACAATCTAAATTTTGCATTTTAAAGTTTTTAAACTTATAGTTTTAAGTTTAAAACCTTAAAACCACCTGATGGAAGAAAAAAAAAGCCAATTGCTATTGCAGCTTGCATGGGGGTAATAGAAACTAGCAATAACTTTTGAAATGAAAACTGTGCCCTTGCCTGGCGTGGAGTCCTGTAGCTCAGTGGTTAGAGCACTCGCTTTGCAAGCGAGAGACCGGAGTTCAATTCCCGGCAGAGGGCGAAACCTTGGGCAAGTTTCCTTACTCCACACAGAGCCTAATAATAATCCCTCCAAAACCAAAAACAATAATAAAAATTGGTCATTTTCAATCTACGACTGTTTGTGGGACATTGCTGTGCGCAATTGGCTGCCGCGTTCGCCCACAAATATAGTCAATTCACTTTACAGTGTGTTCTGTGAAGCGCTTTGGGACGTCCTCCCGACGTGAAAAGCGCTATATCAAATGCAAGGATTATTATTATTATTATTAAAACTGGAAGTTAGATACATGTCTAGCTTAACTCCCAACTCATCCTCACATTCAGATTCCCCCACAGCCTTGCCTCACACAGCAGCTCAGGTGAAGTCGCCACTTTTAAAGTGTGCCTTAAGATCTATCTGTTCAAGCACACTTCCAGGCAGTTTTACTCTTCCCACCTGCTTCAGGTCTGTGAAGCACTTTTGAGACATCCTTCCCACATGAAATTTAGAATTAAAATAAAGTGGGGTTGCAGAAGATTCAACGTAAATTGCCAATGTTTGTTTGGATGGCACATGGTTTAAATCAACATGGCTGATTCATGAAGACTCCCAAGATGGGAAAGTGCCTATACTCACTGACTTATTAGGCAGGTACAAATAGTTTAACATCCAGAAAAAGAATATTTTTTCCCGCATAGGGCCACATATTCCAACTCCCATCTTTTTAAAAAAAGGCTAAAGGTAAAATGTCACATGCCATTATTTTTAAATTGATCTGACAAAACATTAACTGAGTAATACAAACAAAGCATCATCATAATTGAACTTTTCCCTTTCCACACTGCCATTTATTTACGCAGTCAAAGCTATTAATGTTGAATTTATACATTCTTCAACCTGAGACTAGAAAACTACAGAATGTTGGCAATAGATAAATATACAAATTTATTGGAAGTGATACAAGACAGAGGTAACGAGGCTCTAATATTAGAAATGTACATTCCAATTACAGAGTAAATGAAGTCAATAGCACCATGCACTATATACCAATTAAGTACATGTTGGCCTTTCACTACCAATGTTTTTTTTTACCAAATATGGAAGCTCATTGCTGTGAACTTGTTTTTAACCATAAGATTCGATTTGTAAATTTGCTATGAAATATTTTGAAGTGTGACTTAACGAGAAAATTTTTAGTTGGAAGTGTAAAAATGGTTTGAATGAACTGTTGAGGGGCAACTGCATTCAAAATTATCCTTAAATTCACAATGTAAAATGGTCACACAATTGTACGATAAAGCATTTTATTTTCCAGAAGTGTAAATGAAAAGTACAAAGGAAAATAAAGATCACAAAAATGAAATTTACTACACAGACACTATTACATAGATGATACAATGTATACAAACACCACAGTGGTGTTCATCCCCTAACATATAACCGTGAAATAGGCAAAACCCAGCATTTCTAAATATTTGCCACGTTTTACCCAATTCACAACTTGTGCTGATTCAAAACATAAGTTAGTGAAATCAGCAATATTATGAATTTCATTTCTAACTCTGTAAGTAATTTAAGTTGAAGGGAGACTTTTAAAAATGCATTAACATTTGAAATGCCAGTAACCATCAATATTTGAGCAAAGGATACATTAAACAGCAATTTGCCATATTACAGTAAGGCCAGTTTTTATGTTCAGTAAGCTACTGGCCAAATGCTACCAAAGTTGTATAAGGATATGTGCAATAAAAACTAGGTTTATAATAATGTTGACAGACACTACAGCACAACCTCCTTCAAGCAGTTATCAAGTGGACTAAATGCTGCATTTATTTAACAGCAGAGGTATCACTAAAAAAAGGTGAATCATACAGTAAATCTAGAACAAGTACACAAGACCTATACGATAAGCTTCACTTAGAATGGCTCTAAAAGACTGTAGAAATATACATTCCAGCTACGCAGACCGAGTAAATGAATAAAAGAAACTTAAAGGTCTTATTGAAATCTATAGTACAGTACACTGTAAACCAGTAAGTAAATTGGCCTTTCACTACCATAGGTAAATGAGAAAACATTTAGAAAGTAAATTACAATATGCCACTTTTGTACAACTGTAAAGCAACCTGGAGGCAAAATGCAATGAAACTTGCTGCATTTTACTGCCTCTTCTGTCTGTAATTTTTGTACCTCTGAATAGTCCTTCAAATTTTATACACTGGCTCCTTTCACTTTAAGATACTGCACACATTTCACAACAAAGACTCCAAAGCAAGTCCATCTTCTATGCAGGCTGGCTACTCAATCCTACACCAGAAGATGAGCCACAAACAGGTTCTGCCACATTTTCTGAAAGACCATCATTTGACTGATCAAGGAGTTGATCGAGCTCCTCACCTTCACTATCTGCTGGGTTACCTTGCCACTCCAACAGTGGGTTAGACAAACTTTCCTCATTCTCTGGTGAAACATTCTTCCATTCGGGTTCTTCTTTGGACCACTTTTCCTCTTCATTCTGAAATGGTTCCCCACTCCACTCAGACGGTCCTTCAGCCCAGTGCTGCTCATCACTTCCTAATGCGATATTTTCTTCTAATGGCTGTTGTGTCGGCTCCTCCTCACCACTTTGGGATGCATCATCTGTCCAAGGTCGTTTGATCCAAAACTCTTGTTTGAGTTCAGGTGAAACATCCTCTAGGTCAGATGCTCTCGAAACCAGTCCATCTTTACATTCTGACAAATCTTCAGATTCCTCACTTTCTGATTCTTTATCTTTTGATTCTGAAGACGGCTCAGGACATTGTTCCTCTTCCATGTTTGATTCGTCATCCTTCAGTGCCAATGGTGCAGTTTTCACAAATGGACACTTTGTTGTAGGCTTTTGCAAGTCATTACTTAACCCTTCGGAAATAATTTCAGAGATTTCATCTCGAGACTGAAAACCACCCATTTGGGTTGATGGCAATTCTTCAGCTGCACAAGTATTAGAAGCACTTTCCTCACCTTCATATGGGCAAAGATTTGAAGCGCTCTCCTCTGCCATATCAGGGCTCATATTTGAAAGGCTTCCCTCCGCCATATCTGGGCTTAAATTTGAAGGACTTCTCTCCGCAATATCAGGGCTTAGATTGGAGGGACTTCCCTCTGCTGTAACTGGGCTGAGACAGGAAGGACTTCCCTCCACCATAATTGGGCTCATTCGTAAAGGACTTCTCTCATTTTTCTCAAAACTCAAATCTAAAGCACCTGCCTCCTCTTTTTCTGGCCTTGGATTTAAAGCACCCGATTCCACTTTTTCTGCAATTGAACTTGAATCAATTTCTGCATTTTTCGGGTTGGAAATCAAACTAACTCCCTCTACTTTTTCTGGGTTCAGACTCGAGGAACTTTCCTTCACCCTCTCTGGGTTGGAATATGAAGCTTTTTCACCCACTTTTTCTGCATTTGAGCGGGCAGATTCCTTGCCGTCTCCTTCATTGATGTTCACCTTATTCCAAGTGGATGCAAAGTCCATATTGTGTTTAACTTTTCGCAATTCCATCATATTAAATCCAAGCAGCACTTTAGGTCTGTATTTCTCACAGTCCCGGACACATTTCTTCCTCTTATTGCTGAAATGTGAAGCAATATCTGATTTCCACAGCCATAAGCCAGCTGCCAACTTTTCAATTTCCCTTCTGTTTGGGTATGGTTGCTTGTTAAAATAGTTTGTGAGGAACATTTTTCTGGCTTCATAAGACTCATCTTCGTATCCCTTGGGATCAATAGCTAAAACTACTGGTTCTTCCGGCTTGTCATCTCCCAAGGTAAAACTCTGAAAAGCTTCCTCGCCATCCAACTTCCTTTTCTTCATTAAAGCAAAGTCTCCATATTCATACTCATACTCACGTTTCATGGGCATTACACTTGGTGAATGGGTCACCTTGGAATGAGCAAGGCTCCGCTCTTGACCATTTTGTGCTTTTCCAACACCTCTACAATGCACCAGATGTAACGTTATTGTGGAAGCAGTCATGTTGCTTGTGTAAACTCCCAAACAGTGAATGCATTTATAGGTGAGTTTTTTCTCCACTGGATGAATGGTTTGTATTACCTGATGCCGTTCCCTCAGATGGTGAGCCAGAGCATCCGATATGGGGCCTTTCAAAATAGAAAAGCACAAAGGACAAAGGGTTTTTCCAACATCATTTTTATAGGGTATCTGGGTTTGAGGTAAAGAATTCAAATCTGGCTTTCCTTTAGCCTTGGCTTGCGGTTTTGGGTGCGCCTGCCCTTCTGGTTTTCTGAATGTTAAGTTATGACTCGCGGGACGATAAGATGTATTCTCCATTGAGGCACTCTCAGAAATGCTGTATGTAGTTACAAGTAATTGTATATTACTGCGACTACCTTTTTGTGTAGACAAATCAAAAGTTAACGTTGATTCAGTCTTAGGTCCTACTTCTTCATCAATGTGAAGGATTCGTACATGCTCAGCCATCTTTTCAACATCATTAAAAGTGGAACGGCAGTAAGGACACGATAGCCCATGTATAAGCATGTGGTTCAGCAATGTTTCACTGGGTAAATATCGGTTGCAATAGAGACATTTGCTTGTGAAACTATTAATCTTCTGAATGTAATTAGCTACAGCTTGGATCTTTTCAGCCTTATGCTCCTTTTCAAAGTGTATACTGTACACACTTTCTGGAAAAAGCTCATTGCACATTGTGCAGATCTTCCACTTTTGAGCAGCAGAGCCCAAGGCAGAGCTCTGACCAGAATTAGCTAAACCATGGGAGGTTAAAGTTGCTTTCGCAGAAGAAGCAGACAAACCATGGATCCTTTGAGACATACCATACTGTGATTGTTTCAATGACAATTGACTTGATGCAGCATTACCGCCAGTCAAGCTTCCAAACTGCATCTGATGTCGCCTTTGTTCCGCACTAACCCCGTACGGCCTTCCATTACCACTGGACATTAACTGCTTCACTGTTTGAGAACGCTGAAGAGAAACGGGTAAACCACCTGGCAGTGGGAGCCTCATTTGTTGCCCCAAAGAATAGCTTTGTGCCATTGAAGAAATAGCATATTTTGGTGGCAAACGAGCATTACCTGACATAAGGTTGACAGCAGAATTCTGTGCGTTTTTGGACATGGATATACGATTCATATTATGCTGCATTGTTGAACTTTTCATGCTGTGATAATTTGGATTGCCAGCTAGAGAAAGCTTATCATGTGGCTTTGGAGCTATCATCATCAAAGGCTTTGATCTTGGTACTACCACATTTGTGTGCCCTATCATTGCAGTCACCTGATAACCTACTCGCTCATGGTCTTCAATAACATGCTGTACCAAGGCCTCATAAGTTTTAGGCATGAAAAGACATCGTTTGCAATGTACAGTCCCATCTTCACGTCCATTAGATGCAGAAAATGTGCCGTTTACAGACTTATCTCCTCCTCTTGCCACGTAAGGCGATGCCATATGTTGAAAATGTTCCCTGTAAATATGTTTTCTGACAACATCATAAAGAGGATCTCGATAGGTACATTTCTTGCAGTAATACACTGCTTGCTCCACACTGTCAGCATGTTTCATTTTAAGACTGTTGTCAAATTTCGACTTTTCACTGTGCGCATTCTTGCCCCCACTAGGTACTTTCCACAAAGGAACGTGAAAAATCTTAATATGGGTCTCCAAAGTCTTTCTGTCAGCATTGTATGGACAATAAGGGCAATTTATGAGGATTTTGTTTTCAAAATCTTCATTGTGAACATTTCTGAAGTGGCTCTTGTAGGCAGAAAAGAATTTCGATGCAAACGGACAAGCACTGCAGCAAAATGGTTTTGTACGATAATCCTGAAAATGTAAAACAGCAACTTTAGTCGCGATATTCTGAATAAATAGTCAATAGGACCAGCAGATATTTGCTGTGCGCAATTGGTTGCTGCTTCTCACCCACTTTACAGTATAATCTGTGAAGAGCTTTGAGACATCTCGAAGACATGAAAAGGCAGTATATCAAATGCAAGGATTATTGTTAATATGTGCAGTTTTGTCACTGAATTTATAATTAAAAGTCCCTACAGTTTTGTAAACAACACCATGGATATTTTTTGATTACTATTCCTACCAAAAATATTTTGTCCCAAATTACATTAAAATTGTTTTAATGTACATTACACTGCATCCTATAAGGTACTTTAGTCTCAGTCAATATGTCACAATAGGACAAGTGTTTTTCTCATGTAAATTGGATTCTACTCTATCCATAGTAACATTAAAGCTTGACAATTACTAAATATGTCGCAAAAATACAAGAGAAGTACAGAACCGATTACAAAACTCTGGTCACTTTTCATGAGGGTCTTGTCCATTCAAATACATCTAGGCTCAGCTGAAAATTGCTGTATTCCCTGTTTTGGTAAATATCAGCCTGTCCTTATCCAAATGAGTTTAATAAAATCGACTAAATATAATGGCATATAATACATGTGCCTCAAAGTTTGACCTAAGTTGGCTTGGTTATTACATACTCGTATTTAAAAAAAATTAATTCTCAGGTCAAACATCCATCAAATTGTGCTAGAGTGCTTAGCTAGAAACTGTTCTAAAATAAATCATGAATGGATTGTTAAAAAATATCCTAGCTAAGAGCCATGAATGGTACATTCTTACTTGAAGCCTGTAAGTCACCCAGAAAATGCACAATCACTCCAATTTACAGTGCATCCTGTCAAGCGCTTTGAGACGTCTCGCCGACTGACATGAGGTGCTATATCAAACGCAAGGATTATTACTCTTAACATTATAGTATGAATAAGGCTAACCTGCAGTTTTGTAGAAGAAGGGTCCCAAAGTGAAACATCATCCCACGTAGTGTTCTTCAGGTAGAAGTCATTTGGTTCAAATTGTTTAAAATCCTGAAAACACATTTCAGTTGCCTATAAAATTCAATACCATTTTTACAGCACCTACAATGTTGGAACACTTTAGAGCAATTAATGACACAAGTAGCGACCTACTGAATTCACCATCACTGGAGGCAAATGCAAACCATTTGGTAATGAATGAACACAAGGTAAAACATCAGAGCAGACTAGTACAAAAGGCAGTTCTCCAAAATATTCTCCTTCTTCTACTTGAGCGTGTCAGAACTTTCAGGTATAAGAAACAAACTCTCCCTACAAATTTCAGAAAAGAACTTTCCATTGCATCAATGTGGCATAATCAATGGTAGTTATGTTTTGAATGTCTCTGCCCAAGAGTACATCAGCCGCCATTCAGTTCTTTAATGAAAATGCCTTATCCCATTAGTCTGATATCAACTCCATTCCCTCCTCCCTTGCAGCCTAAAAAAATTCTACTTACCTCTATATGATCTTTGCAATAATCCAATCCAATATCTGTGAGGATCTTTTTCACTGTTTTACGAGCTTTTCTTAGATTTGCAAGGTTGTTGACAGGAAGCTGGTACATAATTCCTGTTTGGAACAAGACTAATGAATCATCTTTATGCCAATATTATCAAACTTCTCAGGTTACTGGTGTTATAATTCAACAGAAGATGCATAATAACTGTGAAACGCGTGTGCAACTACAGCATTCAGTGTCTATTCTGTTTTCCCAAATTCCATGACCCCCCAAAATAATAATTTCTATACGATCAAAAAAGATAAAATATAATCCTAGTTGCATTTGAACCGACCAAATCAGGATTGGTGAATGGTCAGATCATTTGCAAACTGATCACCGAATTACAGGTGTAAATGGATTATATGGGAGTAGAAAACCGCACAATGCAGCCTACTGAAGTGTTCAGTAGATTTCAATCAAATGAATCGATGTGAATTTCAAGGCGAGATGCATTGTTGTACAACCACGTCACATGATAACGCAACATACTCCTGTTGTACGTTTTTTATACCTCCCCACCCAGACCACTGCTGTCCTGACAGAATGTCTGTCAGACATCAAGTCCTGGATGAGAGCTAACTTTCTACGGTTGAACATCAAAAAGACTGAGGGCCTCCTGATTGGCGCCTGTCAACGCCTCTACACCTCAGGCACTGACAGCATCACTATCCAAGGATGCACACTCCATACACGGATTCATAACATCCAGGCTCGACTCTGCAAACTCCCTGCTTGTCGGCCTCCCCAACTCCTCCCTCCATAGGCTGCAGATTATCCAAAACTCTGCAGCCCATGTCCTCTCCCGCACCGGGCTCCGTGACCCTATCATCCTCACCCAACTCCACTGGCTTCCCACCACACAGGATACAATTCAAGATCCTGGTCCTCACCTTCAACGTCCATGGCCTTGCTTCCCCCTACCACTGCAACCTCCTAAGCCCCTATCAACCTGCCCGCTCAGTAGACTCTGGCCTCTTCACATCCCCCGCCTCACCCGGCCCACCATTGATGGGAGTGCCTTAATGCTCTCTGCCCCCTCCCTTTGGAATTCCATCCCGCAGTCCATCCGCCTCACCCTCTGCCTTGCCTCCTTCAATACCTGCCTCAAGACCCTCCTCTTCGTCCCAGCCTTTGATCACCCTCCTTCCAACCCTGCCCTCTATCCTCCCGACCCCCAGCTCGAGTCTGAAACACTGATTGTCCAGCACCTTGGGACATCCTCCTGACATGAAAGGCGCTATACAAATCTAATTTTGTTGTTGTTGTAAATATTTTTACGATAATAATTGTCCAACAAAACAAATTTGATGATTTCAGCTGTGCTTTGGCAAAATGTGAAGCAAAGATCAAGACATATCTCAATGGAAATCGAAAACCTGAGGTCAGCACTGGGTTACGCTGCACAACTCCAAGTGGTTGCCTCGTATCAGCACTGGCAGAGTCTAGAGAGTAGATAAATTGCTTACTCTCACAAAACAGCTGTTGTATAATCTGGAAAGGCCAGAGAGAAAGGAAAGTAGGAAAGGATACAAATCTGTAACCTCCTGTACAAATTGAATACATATAACTAAATTCATACCAGGATTGGTGAAATAATAATTATTTTATCGGTCTTTCTCAAATAGGGAATTCGGCCTGAGACAGCCAAAAGTTGGACTACCCTGGCCTAGACAACCCAAATCTGCACTATTTATTTTCAGTCACTAACTCTTAACGGTTACCACCTTAACAAAAGTTAAGCATCAAAATATTGCCTGCTTAACACTTTATTTTTTGGGGGTTAGTCTCCTCTTCTCCGGTACAGAGAAGAGCTTCGATGTTCAAGCTCTGGTATCCTCACCTAAGAGGCTATTTCTCATGCAGCAGCCTACAAAGTGTTGCATAGTTTTCAATTAAAGGAATCAAACACAAAGCCAATCCTATTCTCACCTATGCTAAAACATATAGACTTCCATTTCCAGGAGATTTCTAGTGAACAATCAGGAGCAGGAACGCTGGCTGCTTTTCATCTTCTCCACAACAACAAATTACATTTGTACATAGCACCTTTTACGTGGGAGGATGTCCCAAGACATTAAAGACAACTGTAACTCAACTGAAATTAGCTAACTCAGCAAATGCTAGGAATCAAATTGGCAACTTTCTGTATGGCTTAATGTTGCACAAAGGGTGCAGTGCAACACCAACTCGCATTTATATAGCGCCCCTCACACAAGGTAGTGCCAGAGCGCTTACCCAGTTACACACAAGATCGTGAACGACATCGGTTGAGGAAACACATTGTGGCTTGGGGAAGCAAAAGTTCAAAATTTAAAGTGAAAGCAAACGAAAGATGGCTACACAATCTCAAACTAGAATTCCTAAAAATAAGAAAAAAAATTCTTCTTTAAAATGCAACTGGGGAATACTACCAAGAAGTGCCTCACAATGCCTCATCATATTGCAATGTCTCAAAGTGCTTCACAAGCAACTACTGTCAAGTTTAACAGTTGTAGGAAAACCCAAGTTACCATTTTAGTCAGCATGTTCCCACAAATTATGAGGTTTTTGAACTAATGAATCTGAAGGTACTTGGCCAGGTTACAAGAAGCTCCCTGCCCCAAGAACAGCTATCATCTGACCTTTTAACATTCACCTCAATGGAAGGTGGGACCTTGGTTGCCACTTCCAACAACTCATCACATCACATACATCCCCATGAACTTTCAGCTCTCATCCCAGTGTGTCTCTTAATTGAACAACCGAAAGGACTACAAGTTGAGCCAAATAAACCAGAAAAGTTCACTGGTTAAAGAATTAACCTTTTTTTTAAGAAACCATCTTCTCTCCAATCCCCTGGTTTCAAGTTGTAACACTGCAGCCCATGGACAATTTCTGGAAAGGGGTCAAAATTGCGTTCAAACTGCTGAATTTACTTCAATCAAATACACGTTTTTCTCTCTTTAAAATACTGTACAATGGGCTTCCCAATCTACTAGATAATGCCCAGTAGCTCAACTACTGTCTACTCCAGAATCAGAAACTCTCCTTTTGTAAGTACTCAGCAGTTGAAACACCGTTAGTTTCTGTTCATCAGCCTCCGCTTTCCCCCACAGTCAAATAGCCTACCAATATTAATTATCCAGGCTCACCCACAAAGAATGGTCATTTGTTCAATAAACCAGAGAAAATTTAAACAAAATTGTTACAATTTTTTTTTTAAAAAAGTAAGTTTGTACAAAACACTGGATGGAACTATTGTCAGAACTATACATTTAAAACATTTCTTGTCAGGGTTCAAAATAATGGGGAACCCAGATACCAATTGCTTTTAGCTGATGAGCAAAACTGTTTACAGATACTGAATAATATCTAAAATAATAAATAGAATTAAAAATGATACTTTTCTGGGAAGAAAGCAGAATTTCTAGGTACATCTTCCTCAATAAACAAGTGTACTTATTAGAAATCAGTATGTGGGACTTAACTACCAGTATACAATGCAAAGACAAAGAAAATATAATATGCAACACAAATAATAGATGAATATTCTTACCTGCACTTTTTCCTCCCTAGATACAATGTTTGCTGATATGGAGAATTCTGCAGGAAAGAAAATAAATTAATAAATTTACATACTTTAGAATAACATGGTGAACATAGATTAATAATTGACTAAAATTAATAAAGCACATCAGTTTTGAAGTTTCTACCAAAGAAATGGATGCATAAGAGTTCAAACGTGCAGCCTTAGAGATGACAATTTGACAAAGTAATTGCTTGCTTTAACTTGACAAACTAATTTAATAAAAATTGGAAGCCACAACTAAAAATGCCATTGATCAGATACTGCTTCAGCTTTCCAAATAAAAATCAGTGCTCAATGCAAAAATAAATTATATCACAATTGCATCATTTAAGAAGTCTCATAAATAGCACCTCAAACAATCTACCAAATAATACCCTCACATTTCAACGGCAATTCTGATCCATTATGAAGAAATGAAAGCAAGACATGGACCTAGCACTCTGCGCACAATTTACTTTAGGTTACACTATACTGACTACAATAAACAAGATGAAACATAGAAGCAGTGAATACTTCAGCTATATTACTATATACAGCTATCCCAATCCTTTTTCAGAGGTAATGCCCCCAGCCAAATCATCTAATGACTCAAAAACAGTACAAAAACATGCAATGTTGTTCTCTATTCAGAATTGTCCAGTCTCCACACAAGGCAATGCTATGACCATTTCTGGATGCTTTGTGTTCCCAATTGCAAAACTCATTGCAAAGACATCTTTTTCCATTGTGTGACAAATAATTGAAAAGGCTACCAAACTCAAGTGTAGACTCTTTACAGTGAGCAAGTTAACAACACAGATATATTCCTGGGGTAATAATCCCTTCAAAATAATGAATAAAAACAATAATTTGGTCATTTAATCCACTGTTAGTTGTACACTGCTGTGTGCAATTGGCTGTCACATTTCACCCACAAAATATACATTGAATTCACTTTACAGTACACCTTGTAAGGCACTTTGAGACGTCTCAAAGACATAAGGTGCTATATCAAATGCAAGGATCATTATATACAAGGACAAGAATATACAGTGGTCCTGCCTGTAAAATATCTGTTTTACTTACATTAGGGAAAAGGTTAGTTTTATGAACTTGCATACTGCTGTGTGGCTACGAGGGCTGTAGCATTTACAGAAAATATTTTCAATCTTATGATCAAAAGAAGCAGATATAAAGTCCATTGCTCACCTCTCCTCACTATTTTATAAACAAGTATAAACATGGTAATTTGGTGGAATCACCGTCATGCAGCTAAATTATGCTCTTTCCCACACAAGTTTCTCGTCTGCCAACAACGGGGGTGGGGGGGGAGGGAGATAGACACCCATATGCTTCTGACTTAATTATGCAGTATTGTGGATTTTTAAAAAACAAAACAATTTCAATAATCTACTTATATGCAGTATTGGGCACCAAGCGATGAACATTTTCATTCTAAAGGCTATTTGGCCCATTGTAATTTTCTAAGTCACTTTATAAATCTTTCGCTTTTCCAATTCCTTTTTAATTATTCAGCCCATTGTCAGAATGAATTCCACACTCCAAACACACCCTTTCAGGTTCCCCACCTTCTTGTCAAACAATTTCAAGATCTTCACCCTCACCTATAATCCCTTCATGGCCAACACCTCCCCACCTCTCTGAGCATCTCCAACCCCACTTCTCTCCTGACACCCTTCACCCAGGTTTGTCGTGCATCATCCATTCTCTGGGAGTGCATGGGAGTGAGCATAAAGTCCAAATGTGGGGCTTGAACACACGACTTTCTAATCCAAGCTAACACCATTTAGCAGAATTGGAAGCATCAGTCAGGCTTAGTCAGTATCAGTCTCTAGATCACAAGATTATTGGTTTACTCTGCATCAGAAAAGGAAGTTTCTCCCAGTTTCCTGGCCAACAATCCTCAGATAAAAAAATTTTGGTCATTTACCTCAAGGCTATTTGTCATTGTTCTGTGCAAATTGGCTGCCACATTTGCCTAAAAATTCATTTACTGATACAATTTACAGGAAATCTCTGAAACACTTTGAGATGTTGTGCCATAAGGTGCTACACCACATGCAAGAATTATACTATTATTATTTATCATGTATGAAGCTAATCTTTAGGATTATTTATTCTGTACCTATTCAGTTTGTAAAAATGCACTAATATTGCTCAATCCAGAAGTATGGGGGGGGGGGGGGGGGGGAGAGAGAGAGAGAGAGAGCTGCCCAGCAATAGATGCTGACATGTCATTAACTTTTCATCCTTATACAACACCCAGTAACTTATATTAAACTGTCCTAAATGGTCACATTGTACTAGTTACGATGTGTTTACAGACCACAATTAAATCACTTACTTAAAGGAGTTCAATTATTTTTTAAAAAAGTTCAACAGCATAAAACTTCTCCTGAAAGTACAACAATGCACCTGGGCCACAAATCTCCCAAGAGAACCAGGTAAACTATGAAGTCCTACCCGTTAATCCCAACATTCAACCAATACCCCAAACTTTCCTAGGAACATTTCATTCTAACACTTTACCCAGTCCATATTTAAGAGAGGACAGTAAAAAGGTTAAAGGTTAAAAATTCTGTATCAGCAAACCAAAGCACTATAAATGACCATTAGCACTATTATGGACTACAACAAAGTTTCACTTTTTGATTCAACGTAGCAGCCTTTAGATTGAATACTTTTTTGTATATTAATCCTATGGATTGTACAACATGCATAATGTATTCAAAAAAAGTGTATTCATGCAGGAAGGAAGAGGAGGGGGGAAATAAATCATTGCCTACAAAGGAATTGTGTGCTTCACAACTGAAAACATCAGAACGTCAGTTTCTGGAAGCAGGTTACGAGCTGAACTGTAGTACAATCTATTCATGATTCATATCACTCCCATACTATATATGAATCAAAATCTTTACTCAATTCCTTAATCCTCATTCCATTTTTCAAACAACAGTCAATAAAGACTTATAAGCAAATTAAATAAGCGAAACCCTTCAATGTGGAATTTAAATGAAAAACAAGATGGATGGAGCATCATTCGTAATCCATGGAACCACAAGAAGATGTGATGTGTTACTCAAGTTCTATGTTAATCTAATTCAAGGCACTAAATGTAACTGACACTAGATGTACAAAACACATATTTTTAAAATGCAAATATCCTCGTATTTTAAAAAGACATGATTATGGGCTACGTAACAAATTAAATTGGAAAGTTTGCAAACGTGCGGCCATCAGATTGGACACATTCATTTCTGGGAAAAAAATAATCATTTTCATGGGACTATCAGTTTGACAAAGGCATCAATGTGCACAAAAACAGCAAATTACACTTGTATAGTGCCCTTCACGTCGGAACGACATACCACAGTCAAGTTAGGATAATAACCTACAGTTGAAAAGCCACAGGTGATGTATTAACAGTGTTAATTATAATGAGGTTTGACAGTGTTTATTATGATGAACTGGAATTTGTCTACAACAGTACTCTAACTACTTCTGAGATGCTCACAAACATCTTTGCAACATCCAATAAATCAGAGCATTCTTCTTTGCCTTCATGTTATAATTGACATATGTCTTACTCTGACTAGAAGCTTCCCTGCCCAAGCCATAAGAAGCAGTCCACATCAAGAAAGTTATGCTTTACAAATCACATCAAGATTAATGCATTTTTGCATTTGTTCTTTCACTTACACTGCAGTTCATCACTAAATGGATCTGGTTCATAATTTGTTCAGAAGTGATATAAGTTTTGCACATTACTAAAATACCGACAAAAAATGTCTTGGCACAGAATAAATCGCGGTGAGCGGTGATCAACTTATTTGCATGGCACAAAATTATGTCATACTATTTTGTGTGTGTAACCCATAGAGCCCTTAGTTTTAAAGTCATAAGCGTTTAAACCATAGGTGGCGCTGTACGAGGAGCTTCGGTGTTTTATAATGAGGCACTTCTTTAACAAAAATGTTTTTTATGCTGCATTTGAAGTCTCAAACCCAGTCTCTGAAGAGCGCCTCCTGCTGCACGAATATCGATCCTGATTCTCTGCATGGCTGCACTAGTTTGGGTGGGGGCCGCTGTTCGGGCAGCGCGTGTAGAAAACATTTTCTTTCCCTATTACCTCTCGATGCAAATGGTGCAAAATCTATCATTCAAATCTAAACAGGACCACACACACACAAAAAAAAACACCCAACATTTCTCACAATGCACTGTCTGGAGAATAATGAAATAGTTTTTTTTCTGGATCCCCCCCCCCCCCAAAAAAAAAATAGGGTATCCAGTTGCATTTTTCAACTCTGGCGGGGGCTGTGGTTTGGAACGAAATGGATCTATTTGCGGTTAAGTTCCGCTGCGTTTTCTTTAAAGAACACGTGCTGTAACGTTACTTTTAACTTATTAATTTGCAAACCCTTACAACGCTTGGGAACCCCAAAACCTATTCATGTCTGCAGTGGAGCAGCAATCGCGCCATTTTACAGCAACGTCATAGCCGGCAACCGGTTCTGGAGGTGCACATTTAACATGATCATCTACTCATGCAACCCTTAATATTACCGAGTCTACAATATATCTACAATTGTCACCGTATCAACTCACGTGAATCCCCATATGTAAATTAACAAATAAATTAAATCACAGTTTCCATCCACCCGTCTTCTGTCTAGGGCGTTTCTTGCTGTCTGGATTGGTCGAGCATGCTGTCTAAAGACCATAGAGCACTAGAAAAAGGTATTGAGCAGATGTGTAAACAAATGTTCGATCGGATTTACCAGTGATGGCACATAGAATCATCGATGACATTACTATTTTACATTTTAGTCATTCGAAACAGCGACTACTTAGAAAATGCCCCTTCAGGCTCTTCATTTTCCGGGGACCCAAGCTTCCCCACTCCACAAAAATACCTTTCAAATATGTCACGATGTAGGTCGAGCCAGAATATTAGGAAATATCCTAATTCGTGTTTAAGAAAGGCAACAAGAACATCGATTGGGTGACTAGTCCTATTGCATATGCATCAAATCGATACATAGTAAATTATAGTAATATCTAAATAACCCGCGCCTATCTTACAAGTACAATAATACCCAGTTCCAACTGCAAATTTTAACACCACATTCGAGGCTCGTACAACTCACTCATCCTCGCCCCTAAACCGTGCAGGGTTTTCGTCAAAATTAACATACGTCCTGGTGTCTTCTTCCAAAAAAAAAGAGAGACGTGAACACATTTAAACAAAACAGCGGACTTGGAAAAGAAAAAAAATCGGTCAAAAAACGGACCGCTGCTTCAGAAAAAAACACACACACACACACACACCTACATCTCAGGCAAGAAAGGCTACACAGAGGCTCTTGCACGTTTTCCTCTTGGTTTTTCGAATAAAAATAAGCCGGCAAAATAAAATCAGCAGACACCAACTCACCAGAAGGATAAAGAGCAGAGAACTACTTGCATGCACATTGCTTCTTTCTATCTCCCCCCTCCTCCTCCTCCTCCTCCACCCAACCCACCCCTCAAAAAAATACATTATATATAATTATAGATAAGACAAGACGGAGAAAATCCAATGCTCGTTCAAGATGTTAAAACCGGGTCTGGCACAGGTCGCTTAACACACACACACACTCACAAAAAAAAATGTCTCACCTTGGCTTGGGGGGCTTTTTTTTTGGAGGGTTTGGAGGAGGAGATGGTGGTATAAAGAGAGAGAGAGAGAGGGGGAGAGGGAGAGAGCGGAGGGGGGGGGGGGTGGGTGGGAGAGGTGGGGAGGGGATTGGGGGTGAGGGGGAGGAAGAGGAGGAGGAGGGGAGGAAGAGAGGGAGGGGAGTTGGTTATTTTTAATTGTTCAGTTGAAAAGCGCGAGAGCCGGCGGAGAAGAGGGCGCGCGAGCCGCAAACAAAGGGCCTTCTCCGCCTTCCTCCTCCTCCCGCCACCGCCGCTTTTACCCCCCACTCCC
The DNA here is from genome assembly GCF_018977255.1 of Callorhinchus milii. Taxonomy (NCBI): domain Eukaryota; kingdom Metazoa; phylum Chordata; class Chondrichthyes; order Chimaeriformes; family Callorhinchidae; genus Callorhinchus; species Callorhinchus milii. The sequence continues at coordinate 10,094,926 of NW_024704759.1, read as the reverse complement.
CTCCCACCTCCTTCCTTCCTTCCTTCCTCCTTCCTCCTCACATCAACACCCGGGTTGTCGAGCCGAGAGCCGAGAAAGGAGGGGAAGGGACGGCGAGGAGAGGAGGAGGAGGAGGAGGAGGAGAGGGAGAAGAGGAGAGAGAGAGGCGGCCGCGGCGCTGCTTCCAGCGTTGACTGAAAGAGGGAGCTGTTTTTTTTCAAAAAAAACACACAAAAAAAGGAGAGAGAGAGAGAGACAGACACAGAGAAGAAGAGGGAAGAAGATGAAGAGAGAGGGATGAGAGGAGAGAGAGAGAGAGAGAGAGAGGAGGAAGAGGATGGGGGGTGGGGGTGGGGGGGGAACAAGGAGGGCGGGTGTGTGTGTGTGGAGGAGAGAGAGAGAGAGAGAGAGGGAAAAAAAAGCCGCGCCGCTTAAAAAAAAACAAGGAGGGGAGGAGGGGGGGGAAGAAGAGGGAAAACAAACAAACCCCGAGCGACCGAACTTTTTTTTTGGAGGGTGATGGTGGCGGTGTGTGGGGGGGAGGGAGGGGGGGGGGGGGAAGAAAAGAAAACCGAAAACTTTTTTTCCCGAGGAGGAGGAGGAGGAGCGGGGGGGTAAAAAAAAAAGAGAGGGAAGGAGGAGGAAAAGGGGTGAAAGGGGGGGAAGGGGGGGGGGGGTTAGAAAGCCCAAAAAAAATCCAATTTCTTTCGGGGACAATAATTCACGGAGAAGACCTTCCTTTTCCCTGGGCCAAAATGGCGTCCGAGAAAGAACGGAAGTGACGTAAGGGCCTCCTTCGCCTGGGTGGGGGGGGGGGTTGGAGGAGGAGGAGGGAGGGGGAGAGGAGGGGGGGGGGTGAGTGTGTCTGGTGGGAGGGGGGGGAGACTATTTATCGTCCAATAGAGAAGAGCCTCTGGTGACTTGGGGTGGACAATTCTTCCCCCCCCCCACCACCCCCCAAAAAAACTTCTCGACCACGTGTCCACCCCCAGACCCCCAAATGTCCCCCCTCACCCGTCCCCCCACACTGGACCCCAGTGGCCAAAGAGAGAGAGAGAGGGCCCCCCCCCCCAACTGCAGGTATTATTCAACGTGTAGTTGGTTGAGGTTACATAAGCAGCGCCCCCCCCCCCCCCCATCTCTATTCTCGCGAGAATTGGTGCAAGGGGAGGCCGCCCCCCCCCCACCCACCTCCCTCCCTCCACCCACCCCTCGTGAAAACGAGGCTGCCGGCCCCACCCGCTCTCCCCCAATAGGGGGCGCTCGGCGTCACCCCATCTGCCAACAGGCAATGGAGGGCTGGGTGGGGTGTGGGTGGGGGGGGGGGTGTGGTACCGCACTGCGCAGGTGCAGACTGGGGCATCTGGCGCCTCCATCTGCTCGGGTGTGCAGACACAGACCGAAGCACTCACACACGCACACACATGTACATACCACCTGATTCAGCAGTTGGGATATCCATGCGCCCTCCCCCCCCCCCCCCACTCCTCCTCCTCCTCCCTCCACTGGTCCAGCACTACTTTGTGAGAGGAGGGAGGGAGGGAAGGAGGGTGGTGAGTGTATGACCGTATCCTGGTTCGACTCCCCCCTGTGGCTGAGCTTCGGTGCGGTCGACGAGCGTAACAAAATGGTGGCGTTCGTCTCCAACCCGAGAGGATTCGGCTCCGCGGGACGCGCGGCCTTTTGGAGTTTCCAACGAGACCCGGGGTGGGGGGGTGTGGGATAACAAGACCCGCGGTGGGGGGGTGTGGGGTAACGAGACCCGGGGTGGGGGGGGTGTGGGATAACAAGACCCGCGGTGGGGGGGTGTGGGGTAACGAGACCCGGGGTGGGGGGGTGTGGGATAACAAGACCCGGGGTGGGGGGGTGTGGGATAACAGACCCGGGGTGGGGGGTGTGGGATAACAAGACCCGGGGTGGGGGGGTGTGGGATAACAAGACCCGGGGTGGGGGGGTGTGGGATAACAAGACCCGGGGTGGGGGGGTGTGGGATAAGGAGACCCGGGATGGGGGAATAATGAGACACAACACAGGACCACATTCTCACGGCGCCGGGAGGACGTCTCGAGGTGGAGGACGGTCAAGGATTTGGTGGGTGGGGGAGGTTGGGGGTTACAGGGGGTGTAGGGGTGGGTGGGTGGGGAGGTTGGGGAGGTTGGATGTTACAGGGTGTGTAGGGGTGGGTGGGTGGGGGAGGTTGGGGAGGTTGGATGTTACAGGGTGTGTAGGGGTGGGTGGGTGGGAGGGGTGATTGGGGAGGTTGGATGTTACAGGGTGTGTAGGGGTGGGTGGGTGGGGTGGGGAGGTTGGATGTTACAGGGTGTGTAGGGGTGGGTGGGTGGGGGAGGTTGGATGTTACAGGGTGTGTAGGGGTGGGTGGGAGGGGTGATTGGGGAGGTTGGATGTTACAGGGTGTGTAGGGGTGGGTGGGTGATTGGGGAGGTTGGATGTTACAGGGTGTGTAGGGGTGGGTGGGTGGGGGGGGTTGGGGGGGATGTTACAGGGTGTGTAGGGGTGGGTGGGGGTTGGGGAGGTTGGAGGTTACAGGGTGTGTAGGGGTGGGGTGATGACCGAAGGCCCAGTTGAAGGGAAATGAAATGCACGAGCTGAAAATATTGCCCAACTATCCTCAAGACTAAACCGCCGCTGTCACATCCGTTCTGAAACAAATAGCTCCTACTAATTGGATGGAAATTAGATTGCCCAATAACTTAAGGTCAGATATCATGGGGTTACAGTGAGGAGAAATAACAGAATACAGTTCGGGTTCGTGAGCGTTTAAGGCGTTGGCCCCGGCTTGCTTCGGTTTACCCACATTTTCAATACTGAATGCAAATGTTCTTTGTTTTTTTTAGCCTGGATTAACTTCACCCTCAACTGAAACATGGAACCACATTCATGGCAACCTAACACAAAGTGACACCAAGCACACCAAGGTTACAACCAATATACACATTCAAGAATTGCTATTCAATGTATTTTTGAAACTTGACGCCAAGTCGACTACAACAACAAGTCTAAGCAACTGAAGTAGATCAGGCAGAAGTTGGTTTCAATGTCGGGTCTGAATACACCCGACAATGTTTTGTGTCAGCTTTAAAGTGTACTTGGATGTACATATCGATCGTTAGTTCGAATCACCTAACGTGCATTTACCAATAATTGACCAAGATGAGTTTGAAATATAGCTGCAACATTTATTGGTTCCTGCGACCACTTGTGAAAAGATTACCATAAATTACCAATAGTATTTACTAAGTAGTGTTGAGTTACCAAAAGTTACAAAATAATTAACATGTACAAGTCAACATGAAGCTTCCTTAAAATTAAATCGAGGTATGATTTCAAAGAGAAAGCAAATGGGGTATACTTTAGTTCTAAAGTTGGTGATTATCAAAAAAGGCATTTCTTTTTTCTAGACAATCCCTGGACTCACTATTTAAATTGAGGTACAATAGTTGTCTTATAAAATTATTCCAACAAATTAATGGTTCTCCATTGAAATAAAAATGTCATTTTTTTTCTGGTTATGAATCATTTTATGAAGGATGATTTCCCCTAAAATCCACGTGAAGATTATTCAGTATAAGAAGGAAAAAGTCTGCATCATCTTCGTAAAAGGACATAAATCTTTCTCTTCTGCAATGGTACAAACAAAACTATTGGGACACGTTACGGTGATTTTTTAATGTAAAACTCCCTCTCAAAAAGGATTTGCAGATCACCATTTGATATTGGGGTAAGGGCATAAAAGTCATACAAATTACTGGATGATCAGATTCACAATGTTTTGATACCCACATTTTTAAAGTTCTGCACATTCTTAAGTCTTTCTGCTTCATACAACATTCCATCGCCAAGGTAGGCAGGCAACCTTGCTTTGAGTCTTTTGAAATTAGCACTGGCTGCTAAATTGTACTAAGAACAGTGCAATGAACTCTGCCCTTGGAACTTCTTTGTTCCCTATTGAAAAACACATAGAGATCTTACTAGATAGAAAATGTGAATTCTTAATTTGATTCTATTAAAGCATGCTAAAATACTGGAACACCAATACCTTATGTCATTTGACTGCTATTTAAAATTAGCAGTCATCCATTGATGTGAATATAAAATCGCAATTGGGGGTGGGGGTGGGGGGGTGGGGGTGCAGAGATATGCCCCATACCACCCAATGTCACTGTAATAAATTAACACTCACAGTGTGCTGCGTGAATTCAAGATGGAATTTCTCCCCCACTCATGGAGGAGAGGGAAGAGAAGCCTTTCCAAGAGCTCTTAGTGGATTGTACCATTTTTCTTCCAAAACGTTATGACTTTTGCTTTTTTGTCATTGGATCTACAGTTAATCTGGTGTCACCTTGACCTTAAACAGTCCTTTCGTAATGAGAATAAATAGGTACTGATGTGCTCAAGAACTCAAGTATCTGCATATGACCACAGTGTGGTTCATTGGTAAATAAAATACTATTTTAGAATATAATTTCTGCTGATTTCATTGTAAGTCAAGTGGAAGGTGAGCTGAGCCCTGAACCTAAGGAAATTGAGCTCTGAGGCAAGGAGACGAGCTGAGAAAGTGATCTGAGTACTGAGTCAGGGCAGACACTGAGTCAGGGAAGCAATCTGAGTGCTGAACCAGAGAAACAAGATGAGCAATGAGCCGGAGAATCAAGCTGAATGTTCAGCAAGCAACGTTGGAACCGAGTATTGGCAGTGAGAAATGTCCCACAAAAGTTAGTGATTCCCTTGGTTTGTATTTCTTGCATCAAAGGCACCTCAGACTCATCCAATTTAATGTTAATTTAACAGAGGATGACTATGTACCAAAGTGACACAAACATTTTTATATGCAGAAACTGGCCAGGTGGACAATTCCCAAAGCACCTAATTTCAAGTGGGGTAAAGATTTACAACTAGGAACAGATATCAAATTAATGCAGGAATTCTGAGTTACAACATAACATTGTTTGAATAATAAAAACACAATCACACACACACGCCAGATTTGTTAATTGAAACATGCAAACCTATTATTCACGTGAGACTACGTAGTTAACGTACCTGTGCAGTTTTCAATGTTAACCTGAAATAATGCAAAATTGAGAGATTAACATTACTGCAATCATTCTATTTGAATGAAAAAGTTTTTTAAAAAAAGTAGTTAAGCTTTAGAGATAGTCAAGTCAGTTCTTAACATGCTCACTTTCAAACTGAAATCAAGTCCCTTATTCCTATGGGACCTTCATGACATGCTTTGCTACCGGTTGATAGAGGACCGGTTCACACCCATGAATTCTGATATGGCAATGTTTTGGTCTTAGCTGTTCTGGAGGATGTAACGTGTGGAATCTTGGCACTTTCCCAGTAGAAGGAAGAGGAAATGGCCAAGAAAAGAACAGACACTAAATGCCTTTGGCAGCTGCTTTTGCAACAGCATTGAGAGAGACCAGATAGTCATTTGCCTGGACAAACTGAGAAGGGGAAAGAAACACCTAGAGGGGAGAATAAAACAAACGGGGGGGTGGGGAGGAGAGAAACTCTAACAGTAACAAGTGGAAGGGGAGAAAACGATGAAATTCTTAGATAAATAAATTAGAGCTGGTTGCACTATTAGAATTCAGAAGCTGATGCAAATTAGTTAATTAACATGCTTGATGGTAACCAAAGTTCGCTAGTTATTGTACATGTTTTTTTAATGCATAGTTTGGGGGAAAAGACTGCTTACACTATCCTTTTCTTTAAATCCTGTAGATCAAAAGTATGAATCTTGTAAATGTAAAAATATGAACCTCATAGAGGCAAACATAATGAAAAGTAGCGCAGTGATGAACATTTTCATGCCAATTAAATTTATCTCCATGAAATTATGAAGATTATTTATTGTTCAAGCAGTGAGGGCATAGAAATTGTTCCTATAACTTTAACCCAATTTACAAATGCTAATTATTGACAAAATGCTGTGGTCTGGAGTGTTCATGGTTATGTACTGACTGCATTATTGTTGTCTGGGCAATTTATACATGCAAATTTGCAGACTCAGAAATGGTACCTTCTGTACAAGCAATTGAAAGTTTTAATAATACCTTGTTGAAGCTTGTAAATTCTTGTAAACAAAGCACCAAATACTGCTGCATCCCTGGTGAGAGGAAGTTACTTAGGCACTTTTGATTACATTTACATGAAGGTTCAGTTCACATGAGAACTGACAGATCTGATTATGGACAGGAACTACGTAAAAGGGAGGACACGTTTGCAGGAATATGAGGAGTGAGCAGGGGAGTGGGATGGACTTGGGTAGCACTTTTCAAAGAGCCGGCACAGCTGTGATGGGCCGAATGGCCTCCTTCTGTGCTGTAAAATTCTATGATTCCATGAAAAGCCTTTTGTGCCTTGGATGAATGAAATGCAAATTATTGGCAATAATGAAATATTAGCTTAAAAAAATCGAAGTCTCCCTCTAATTGTAACTAGTTATAAAAGAATTCAAATATTACAATGATATGATTGATTAAAGGACCACAAGCAATATTGGAGCATAAAATAAGTCAAGCAAATTAATATTTAAGAGCAGACTTGCTCAAAAAGAGTGAAATGATTTATTTCAAATTATACTTTACAAGCTTCACTCACTGAAGTATGCTACAAGATCTATAATTCCTTTACACACAACATTAGATTTTATAATGAGACTATGAAATGGGGAAATAATGCACAAATCTATTGTCTTACACACTGTGGACATACAACATTGCAGTTAAAATATTAGCTTCCATCATGTGGTGGCAAACAGATACAGCAGTCCTTTCAAAAATGAAACAATTTCATTTCCTCCGAGTTTAGATACACCGTACATACGGTCCACAAATGTGATGGGAACCTGTAACAATTCAGAGAAAAAAAGAAAAAAAAGATTAATTCAAGAGAAAGACAGTGTCAACATAAAGGAACGGTTATTTAGAATTAACTATACTGATGTATACACTCTATCGTTTGCATAAGAGGACAAGCCTGCACTTAAGGTAGTAAGAAATGGACTGTTTTTTCTACCATCGGCTTGATCTGTTAATATATTGCTCAATGCTTACTGAGGTGAATGGCGTGTGTGCAGGGAATGGATGCCATTTATACTTTGTGTACCCAGCATCTCCTCATCAGGTACAGCACAGATCTATAGTAAACTTCTTACTACTCTGCCCATTGATGGCCTTCAATGTCAACCTCAGAAGAGCGCATAGTAAACTTTACCACTAGATGAGGATGCAAATAAATCTATTAATTCAGACAAGCAAAACAGGTATTTTAGTAGGTAAAACTTGTCAAGTACGCAAAACTACGTCGCAGGCCTGATTTTTATACTGGTTTTTTTTCCTGCTCGTTAATAAGTTTATTGAAATCGAGGTTAAATTCTTTTGCTGACATATTCTGCGATTCACAAAGAAAACTCACCAGCTTATAATATTAGAAGTTGAAAACAAACCCTTTGCACTGAACAGTCTTATTTGCATGCTTTAATAGAGATTGTAAGCTTGACAGCTTTGCTTCCATAACCAGGATTTAGAATGCCTCAGTATAACATATTGATTTTTGGGCAGTTTACTATTGATTTTAGAGTTCGATCGGACATAGACTGCAGCCAAATTTTATATGAAATGCAAGGCAAGGGTGCGTTTGTACACGATAATGCAATCGAACTGGCAGAGATAAAGTAGAGCTGCAGTTAAAAATCTTCTGGGAGCAAAGGAGGAATAAAGTGATAATATTAATAATTCTTGCATTTGATATAACGCCTCATCACGTCTTCGAGACTCTCAAAGCGCTTCACAGGATATACTGTAAAGTGAATTGACTGTATATTTTGTGGACACGTGACTGAGGGCTGCTTGATAACCAGTGAAACCATCAGGATGCAATCACAACAGTTAGCACAGAACCATGCAGATAAGAAAAGGCGCAGCACTTTGCTTTATTATTTTTTTAAAAAAAATTTCTTGTGTAGAAGGAAAATGTAAAATATTTACTAAATATGTCCTCATTTAGATGTAAGAAAGTAATTTGCTCCTCTCCCTGCCATGGTTTTGCTCTCTGAAGATAACAGGAGCACTCTTTTCTGCACATGAGTCATATTATGTACTGTATATTTTTTGATTGCATCTAGGTATCTCAAAAGAATGCCTTACGTTTTGGATTTACTTTATGTATATATCATACCTCCGCAATAGTGTAGTTCAGTTGTCGAGCCCTGACAATCATCTCCATCTGAAAGACGTAGCCTTTTGATACACACCTTTCAACTAGTTTTTGCAGGACTTCTTTTCTGTATAACCTGTGGATTCAAAAAATAAAAGCAAAATTTAATTTTAAGTAAACATTCTCCCTCCACATCATTGGTAAATGCATTGAAGCTCATGCAGTACCGAACTGTATATGTCAGGTTCAATCCTTGCTGTAATAATTAATTATCACAACTTGTGAAGTAGAGCCAAGCCATTACAACTGCTTTTAATGTCCCTGGATAAGAGGGATACTAAGACCAAGTGATAAACCACAACTTAGCACAAATATGACATGGTTTAAGGCTGATTACTTAGCTAAATTATCATGCACACTCACACTGAGTGCGTTGGGATATTGGCAGAGAACTTGGGGCTATATTACTTTTGGCAGCTAAACTTTGTTCTAAATGAATTCATTGTAATCCTGAATTCTGACACGCCCTACAATAAAAACATTATAAATAACAAAATCTAGATAAGGATAAATTATTAAACCACATTCTCACCTGAAGCTCCCCGTCAAGTCAGACACACCTGGTCTCAGTAATACCTGAGTAACAAAGTTGGCTCCTCGGCTTTTAAAAAAAAACAACACTTGATTACATATAGTTTTGTTAGCTTTCATTCACTTGTGAGTAACGTTAGTTTGCAAGATCACCAGAGATTAACAGTCTTTAAATCTATGTTTTGGTATAAATATAGTGTTCAATTAGGTTTGTAATTTTCTTCCTGTTGGCATTTGCCTGTCTGCTCCTGGTGTAACTTCCTGTTGCTGAGGTGCAGTTTCAAAGACTTTCATTGCCCTGTGCGACCTTCCCCTAATTGGCAATGTTCATGTGTGAGCCTTAGCACGAGTCTTAACAAGCTGTTTGACTGTATAGGGCTTCACAACCGAGCCTGACCTCTTCCCACCTGGCTGCCACAAATATATTTGGCTTGTTTAATCTGTGAGGCACTTTAAGACGTCTCCATGACATGTATCAAATGCAAGGATTATTATTATTAATAGCAGTAGTATTATTATTATACAACCGGTAGAGGATGCTATAGAGTGACCAGAAGCAAGAACCCTGACTGGTTGAAGCCCTGGGAAAGCCGGGGCCAATTTAGCCGCCAATACAACTCCAGATGAGATCAGCAAACTCCACACGGATTGTGATTCAAACCTGTGAGCCATCAGTCCGTACAACTGCAGCTTTATCCACTCTACCATTGAGGCTGCGCTAATCTATGCTTAAAACACATTACAATAAGCATCTCCCAAAAATGCAAGAACTGAAAGTATGACACATCATATCATTTTAAACACTATCTTCACAAGATCACACATTTTCAGGTGTAAAAATTCTGAATCCAGGTATCACACCACCAAATTCTGTCATTGCACTTCAAATTGCGCTGCTAATCCAGGTGTTGTGCTTAAAAATGCTTTAAACACAACAATGGAATTTGAAATTCGATGATACATTTTCAAGCGCAACGCCACGACAATAGAATCCTCCGGCTTTTTAATATAATTATACATAATGATATATAATAATCCTTCTATTTGATATAGCGCCTTATCAGGTCTTTGAGACGTCTTAAAGCGCTTTCTGCGTGCATGCTCAGTGAGAACACCCATCACATGATGTATAATAATAATAATCCTTGCATTTGATATAGCGCTTTTCACGTCGGGAGGACGTCCCAAAGCGCTTCACAGATCACACTGTAAAGTGAATTGACTGTATATTTATGGGCGAACGTGGCAGCCAATTGCGCACAGCAATGTCCCACAAACAGTCGTAGATTGAAAATGACCAATTTATTATTGTTTTTTGTTTTGGAGGGATTATTATGTATTATGTATTATGTAGTTGGTGAAGTCCATAGTATCAGGGTACACAGCTCCTTACCTGATGAGTTTTCTTCTCAGGTCCCAGCCATAAACTCCTCCATCCCCTCTATAGCGTGTTCCAGAGACCAGATCGTAATTTCCTTCCTTTTGTTTTCTGTAATATGCATGTACTACAAAACATTATTTAACTGGAATTTAGTAATGAGCAACTTAAAACCCGGCACATTGAGCTTGTAGCACAGAAATTACTAGAACATGACAGTGCAAAATACACTAGAATTTTAGTTTCAAAATTCTCAGATAATCGTGAATTTTTCATCCTGTCCAAATATTAGCTGCTCAAATTTCTTTGAAAAGCATTTTATTCCGGTCGGAACGGAACAAATCGTAAAGTGCTTTTTGAATTATTGCTCACATGTTGATAACATTTTGGATGAGGATTTTCATTTCATCTTCATTTCAAGTATAACAATGAGTGACCAGATTTATCTAATTGTAGAGAACACCTGGATTTAAGTGCCTCCAGATGTGCTGTCAAGATGCAGGATAATAAAACATATGAATAAAACAATGCTAATATCTTACATATGCCAGCACCTTTCCACGTGCAAGTATGTCAGTTGGGATTTTGCTGAGTTAAGACTCAACTAAGATAGTATCAGCACGTGAAACTTGTTCTTACTGCTTTGAAAAATGTATTCTCCAAACATTCTCGAACTAGTTTTAACTCCATCCCACAGTCCCTCCGCCTCACGCCCCCCCTACCCTTGCCTCCTTCAAGGCCCGTCTCAAGACCCTCCTCTTCGACCGTGCCTTCGGTCATCCTCCTTCCCCCTCCTGCCCTCCTCCACCCTCCCCGATCCCGACCCCCAACTTGGGTTCGAAACACTGATTGTTCAGCGTCTTGGGATGCCCTCCTGATGTGAAAGGCGCTATAGAAATGTAATTTTGTTGTTGTTATACTGGTAATAATCCTCTATTGTGAAATGGATTGAGGTTAGCGGCAACCTATCCAAAAAGCCCTCTAACTTTTAGCAGTACTGCTTCTAATAATTAATTTTTTTTGTGCGTTATTCCAATGAATCATGTAGTAGACAAGAAGTTACCAACCTATCATTCCACATCAACACACACCATACACACACCCATTCACTTCTAAAGACAAACCAGTCTTTCAAATTATGCCAAATGACGGCTGTACTTGTTTACGTAAGGAGTAGTCAGTGAATTGCGTGTGCAGGATGCAGATCACACACTCCAAATAAAAGCGGCTTGTAGTCTCAGTCACACCCGAGTAGACTGACTGATCACTACCGTACAAACGTTACTGTACTTCTGTAATTAAAGGGGATCGAAGGCTGCTTTTAAAAGTAACTTATAATTGAATATGCGATCTTGCGCTTACAACAAAAATGCTATACAAATGTAATTTGTTGTGCTTTTAAATCTAACAATTTAGCCTGAAAACTAAGTTGGGTCTACTAAAGATATTATAAAGAATTCAAAATCAAAAGTAGCATCTTATAAACAACTATCAAAGTGCCAGAATTTTACAGATATACATAAGAAATGATAGACAAAAAAGACTAAGGTCCATCTAGTTTGCCTTCTACCTTCCTGGCGGTTGTATGCACATATGTCACAAGGTAAAATACCTCCAAACCCTAGTTCACACAGACCCACACCATTGCTTCCTGTTGCACCAAACTACCCAGATGGCAAATTTTGCGGTGAAATTATTACGAAAGAAACAAACTACTAACCTTATGAATTCAGGGATGAACTTTGGCTAAAATTAAAGAGGAAAGGGAACTGGTTATTTAAATAATTCAAAGGAAAAAAGACACAGCCAAATGAAAAGGAACTTACATGGTGTGAAAGATCTGCGTCCATTATTAAGATAAAGTTACCAGTGGCATGTTGCATTCCATGGATGTATGCTGTTCCTAAAACAAAATATATTCACGTGAATGGGATTCATTAGACATGCTCTTGTGCTTCTCAGGATACATTTTACACAATTTTGATAATCTTACGCATGATGATGAGTTTCCTTATGTCTCAGACACTCGGTTGACCAAAAAAATGTATACAGTATGACAAAAAAGATCAAAATACATTTTTAAAACAAGCATTTGTTACTAAAAAGTTTGTTGACCTAGTCCACTCATATTATTTTGTACTATTGTTAAAATCTCTAAACTTCTAGTTTATAATAATAATCTTAATAATCCTTGCATTTGATATAGCACTTTTCACGTCTTCTCGACGTCTCAAAGCGCTTCACAGAATAGACTGTAAAGTGAATTGACTGTATATTTGTGGGCGAATGCGGCAGCCAATTGGCACAGCAATGTCCCACAAACAGTCGTAGATTGAAAATGACCAATTTATTATTGTTTTTGGTTGTTGGAGGGATTATTATCAGGCGTGTGGAGTAAGGAAACTTGCCCAAGGTTTCGCCCTCTGCCTGGAATTGAACCCAGGTGTCTCGCTTGCAAGGTGAGTACTCTAACCACTGAGCTACAGGACTCCACATGTTGAGAGCCATGCTGAAACAATTGTGCTTCTACAGTAAACTATGTGAAACATGGTGAAACTTCGATCATCTGGAGGATACAGTCCATTTTTGTACCATTTTTAAATAATATTTAATTGTCTATACACTCAACGACAGAACTTACCTAACCCCAGCTTCTTTTCTCTTGGTCTCAGCAGCTGTGAAAACATGAAACATAAGAAATCCACATGTTACAGAGTGCAACATGGAGACAACATTCTACTTTATTAAATCAGGGGTTGTAGTTAGTTTATGAATGTGCTACACTGGAGACTGCCATCATTACTTTAATTTGTATCAGTAGTGGTTCATGTTAATTTATTCGCTGCTAAAGACACGATTTGGCATCCATCCCACTGCAGTTCCTGATCCCACAGATACTAATTGACAGTATTATACCATTGATACACAATGGATGCAGGTTGCAACAAGTTGATTTGTGTAGAACACGAGGTAAGGAGAATAGTTTAACCTAACCACCAGAAAAATCCTCTTTTCAGAAACTGTAAGCCTAAGGCGTGATATTCCATGTCTCAGTGGTAGTTGTTCAACAGTTTCAAAGATGTGCACAAAATGGCTCCTGAAAAAAAAACATTGACCTACATTTGGTTTGTTATTTTCATTGCTTTGTGCTCTGAATTAAATTTGATATCTGCAATATTGTAGGAAAAAATTGCATAGAATTAGAAGACATAAATCTTATTTTAACCTTAATACTGTTGGCATGTCTAGGGAAATTCCAGCCTAACCAATTTGGTTGGTTGGTTTCCAGATCACGTACCGTCCCACATTAATAAACCCTAATACTACAGTAATAAAGCTAATTAAATGTCCATTTTAAAAAAAAAGGAATGTATTCCATAAACTATTAAAATATAATTTATTTGCCAATTATCTTGCCTCCTCTCCTATAAAATTGAGAAAGAGCGGTAGCATTGGAAATAGAACGCATCTTTTCTTCTCTGTACCTAGGGTAGGGATCAACAACTTCAACAATATGCTTTAATCAAAGCCCTTAAAAATTTGCTCTCGAGCATTAAAGGAATAAGGGGAGGGGTAGGGCAACTGTCCAGACTGAGTTCAGATGGAGTTGACAGTGTATAAAAGTAGATCTAAGCCTGGAATGTAAATTATCCAAATCAATGTGTGTGTAACTTAGGGCTAAGAAGAAAGAAAAACTGTTACTAATCCAACATATTGCTTGTACCAGTGTAAAGGGTCATTGGTGTCACTTTTACACCAGCTGGCAAAATCTCAAAAATGTACTGCAATGAACTCAACAAGAAAAGACTCTATCATGACGTTGTTCTAGATTTCCATATTAGTAGTCTATCCAATTTAATCATTTTAAACGTTAAAAGTCTTGGTCAGAATAAATAAAAGCGAAACAGATGAAACCCCCAATTTAGAAATAAACATTAATTTCAAAATAAAGATGCTTGTTTTAAAAACAAACATGCAATTCTATGTCACGTCTGTGGATTTTCTGATTACATAAGTGTGTAATGAACCTGTGACCTCAACATGGAATCTTACGCTAAGTATTTCACAACTGTCAGTCTGGATAAACAGAGGTTGCTATTGAAGACAGAGGTTTAGGATAACGGGTGATTTAAATTATCCACAAACAAAGTAGCATGTGAAGAAAATAAATCTGCTTTTTCATACATTACTCTGAATCACTGGGTGAGGGCAGATGCATATTCGATTTAGTGCTGGTCAGAGAATGATCAGTAATCTAGAGAGGAATATACTTAAGACATAACTAATCGTATTATTATCAGGCTAGACACATTGATGAGAATTACTGACAAATTTAATGCTGCAACGAAATGAGAGCGGGGAAAGGCTGGAGACTATTTCGGAAGCAAAAAGTAGAGAAGGAATAAATGGGGTATTTTCAGATTTTCAGAAAGTTAGAAGAGATTTGATTAGCTGGCTCACTGCTGCACAGTAAATCATTGCTAACAATGGGAAGTACTACACCCGAGGCAAACCAATATATAATAAATCAGGAAGGACAGAAGTTGAAATCAAACGGCAAATGAGGAATTACAAATGTAAAAATTAGCGCAGAGAAGCACAACACATTCCCCTTTAAAGGAAGTGAAAGCGGAGATGGCGCGTTTTTGCCAAAGTATTTGACAGCTAATTAATAACCAGGCGAGTGTGATGTGGTTCCAATTTTTAAGAAGTGTCAGAAACATGACCTGAATATGAAAGGTTGGTTACTTCAACATGCAGAAGTCATTCAAAGAGCTACACAGAGATATTGAAAGCAAGTACTGTATTAATAAGTCAATATGGACTTATAAATAAAGACATTGTCTTGTACAAATTTACTAGATTTTGCCGAATACAACTTAAGGGATTGTGATGCACTGGGAAGGATTTTTTTTCTCAAATACTGTGTAATATAAAGTAGTAAAAAAATGCTTGGGAATAAGTCAAGATCGCACAACGAAAGGACATGTTTTAAAAGGGATCATGAAATTATCAGTCAAATAAGAGGCAATTTGATGCATGAAGGTGCCATATAGTGCCGTGAATGCTGATGTGCAATTTCTTTTTAAGAGAAAACAAAGTAGATAGTGGTAATGAAATCATAGTTTAGATCTAGAGTAAATAGGAACTGTGGTCTGGGGTTGAAGGAATAGGAGGATAACATGTGGGGAACTGACAGTAGTACCATAATAGACCAGATGGAACCAGATGAATAGAGAAATGGCCTTGCCTCGTTCCTCAGATTCCTATGTTCTTACTGTATCAGTAAGGCATTTCTATTCCCCATACCAACCATCCTTATGGCCCATCTCATTGAGCCTATCCAATCAGTGCCAAATTATGTTTGGTTTTGTGCTTCAAACTTGTTTCCCTGAGGACTCTTAGCAGAAAGAGAGATAGAGACAGAAAGCGAGGGAATATTTTTCATTTCAGCACTTTTAAGCCCCAGAGGTGAAGGTACTCTTCCAACCCACCCACACTCTCTCATGAAAAAAAGAGTACATATGTGCATAATATATAGATAGACATTTTGAAAATACTTACAATTTTATCCGATCCATAAATCTGTTCCAACTGTTTGGCAACATCAAGTGTCCCATCAGGGCTCCCATCATCAATCACTATAATCTCGTAATCAATTCCGCTGGAAATAAAAACAAAACAAACTATACACATTGTTGGTACAGTACTGTGATATCGTGCGACTATGGGGAGGGAAACAGAGGGCCTCACAAATAGGCCGACTTCTGCCCTCATCCAACGTACACGTGCTTTCCAGGAGGGGTCAGTGTACAGCGATCGGAACAGGCTGATAATATTTCTCGCTAACCTCCCAAAAGCCAACTTGCACTGTCCCATGCCACACTTTTACAATTTCAAAACTTCTGTATCAATTGTGTGGGATTTCAATCTTTGCGGAAGATTAAGCCTGCACTGACCCACAGCAAAATGAAGCCTGTTAAAATGTGCTAACTCTCCACCCAACAATGATAATTGCAATGAATCTTTTGATTGGCGATCTGTCACTAATGCCTCAAACGTGAAACAGTTTCACCTGCATCTTAGTCTTTCCAAACTGCCCCATGTGATATTTTGTCACTCTTCCCTTCAGGGGAAGAGCTCTTTCAGGGCAGGTAATTAATTGAGTTTGCCAGCAGCATGCATTGCCCGATAAAAGGGCGTGCATCTGTCACCTTCTAGAATCAAGCCAAGCCACGAATTTTAGCTTCCAGTTCAAGACACAAGGAAAAATGTGTTGTCTGTGGTTCACCAGAATACAAATACCCAAATGCATCAGCAGATAATGTTGTATGTATGAAATTGTTTTTGATATTCTGTTTGAATACGGATGCAAATTCACATTTTACTCAGATCCATTGTGTTCTATAGGGGAAGTGGGCATTTAGTGCATTGCCAATTGCAGAAAGATGATACTTATGGCCTCAAGTAACTGGGCATATTTGCTGCCAAAAAATCGAGTCTGTATGAAAAGGAAATACCCCCTGTTATTAGATAAGATCCAGGTGGTTATGAAGCATGGTTTACTGGAATTATTAATTATTTGTGACTTTCCACTGCATGATAGGGTCTGTGCCTACAACTGGAGGACAACTGATTCAAATAGAGAAACTGTTCAGGTTTCTGGCTTATATGGTTGGTTCAAAAATTAAAAATTTAACAAGAAAGGTGCAAAGGAGTCAAACATCATGTACAGTAACTGAATACAGCTGTTTTTTTGTACAATGCTATTTGGGAGTCAAATTTAGCTGGATCCCAAATAGCATGTTATAACTGAGATGGTTGAGAAAGAACAGAAGATCTAAACATCAGTAGAGCTGAATAAACTGAGTCTAATAGGACCAATTACAGTTAAATTTCGAGAGGACGTCCCAAGGCGCTGGACAGTCAGGGATTAGGAGGGGTGGTTCGGCTCAGGGAGGGTGGAGGGCAGGGAGGGTGGGGGTAGGAGGGTGGCCGAAGCACGGTCGAAGAGGAGGATCTTGAGGAGTGCCTTGAAGTAGGCAAGGGAGGGAGCGAGGCAAAGGGAATGTGGGATGGAGTTCTGAGGGTGGGGGCAGAGAGGCTGAAGGCTCGACCACCGATGGTACTGAAGGCCAGAGCCATGGAGCAGGCTGGAGCATGCTGAGCGGAGGGCGCGGACAGGTTGATAAGGGCTTAGCGGGTTGGAGAGGTAGGAGGGGGCAAAGCCGTGGAGGACTTTGAAGGTAAGGACGAGAATTTTGAACTCGATCCTCTGAGGGATGGGGAGCCAGTGGAGCCGGGCGAGGGTGGATGTGATGGGGTTACAAAAAGACGTCATCACACCCACGGTCTCCATCGACTAAACGGTCGAAAAGAAGTGATTCAACAGCAGTAGAAGGATAGAGTTGCTTTCCACTATAATTCTTCAAGATCTCATCTCATTAAGAGTTCTTTGATGCACAGATGTGTTCAGTAGTGTTTCTATTTCATACTTCACAATAAAAGTGTGGGCTTCTGAAGAGATTTGTTGGAACTCTGACTTTAGATCTACAGTTTATAATAATCATCTTTGCATTTGATACAGCGCCTTATCATATAGTTGAGACATCTCAAAGCGCTTCACAGAATATAATGCAAAGTGAATTGACTGTATATGTTGTAGGTGAAATTTTGAAGACTGCTGACATTTAGCTGGGAATCCTTTATTTGGATGCTTCAGCCCACCCCCCCCCCCCAAAGATATAAGCAATAAACCAGTCTACCGTTTATGAAACACTAGGATGATGACCCAGTAGATGCAATAGAAAAGCTTACAGTGATAAAACCAAAACTTTTAAATGATCAAGTCTGAGAGACAGCTAAAATAGGAATTAAATCACTAACTGATGCCCACCACAGCAGACGTCAATATAGTATTAATAACAAGCTCTTATTTCAGAATAATGCCTTTGCTCTACATTACCTGAATTAGTCATTACTCTAGTACAACACAGTGAATCAGAAATGTTAAATTTGTAGTGAACTGGATCGGGGCCAATATCACAAAACTAAAATAAACCACAAATATGTTCTGATTAACAATTCCCTGCCAATGCCAACATCCCGTGCTCTCGAGCGGAAAACTCTCCGTACAATTCACTGGTGGCACTTGTTATGGATGCTTTGACCTTTTACAGTTATTAAACTTACTAATCTGCCATTTGACAAACTAAATTGACCTATATGCTCGGTTTTCCTAGAGGTAGGAATCCTGGAAGATGTGTTGAACGTGGCTGGGACACCCGGATGTTCCTAAATTAGCAACCAAAGGAATGTAGAGCCCCAGATTTAGACACTGTGTTGAGACCATAGTAACGCAGTAAAAACAAAGGTCCTGCAATTTTTAGCCCGTATTGATGGGATTGCTGGCTGCAATTCACTGCATGGTTGTTTTGTATATCTATATTGAGACCAAGAGAGCAAAGGAAGAAGTTAAAAGACAGCTGCCATGGGAGAGAGAAATACTGGCAATCTTCAGAGCTCTATTACGGAGCCTAAAGCTCGCACAGAAACTTTTTTTTAAACTCAAAGGGATGTCTCTTGCACTCTTGTTTCAGGCTCCTTAAAATGGGGGATGGAAAGAAGGGGCCTGTAAGGTAACTCAACTGCTTCCATTTCATTTTCTGAATAAGTTTTTATTCAAAAAAAATTGCTCACTTTCCATTCCTTCCTCTGAAGGTAATGTCTCCAACTGGTTTACATCACCAGGGGCACTGCCCTCTGGTACCTCACCTACGCTCTCATTACTTACGTGTGAGATGGGCCATCGAGCGCTGGCAAGCTATTTGGTTGTGGGTGGCATTCACAGTCTGACCTTATCTGAATTTCACAAGTTCTATGAGACATTCTCGTCATGATAAGGCACTTTATCAAATGAAAGGATTATTATTGTTAATATAAAGATCCTGCAAGTTTTGTCAAAATTCCCCTGCACCTCCCCCTCCCCCCATGAAATGAAGCAGAACTACAGAACACCAATCCAACACTTGCGTTTGACATAGTGCCTTTTTTAAAAAAAAAATTGTTTTGTATCTATGTGGAGACCAAGAGAGGAAAGGAAGAAGTTAAAGACAGCTGACATGGGGAGAGGAATACTGCCAAACTTCAGAGCTCTATTAATTGGCTGCCGCTTTCCACCTACCAAATACAGTCACTACACTTTACAGTATATCACGTGAAGCGCTTTGAGATGTCTCGAAGACTTGATGAGGCGCTATATCAAATGCAAGGATTATTATAAGGACTATTATCCCCTTCCCCACCACAGCCTCTCTAAACCCCTTGCAGTGTCACAGTCTGGGTGGCTGCAGACCCTTTACCCTTCGCTGTCTGTCTGTCTGTCTGTGGTGGTGGTGTCTGTACCAAGAGCACCAGCCTTTGGTCTGCCAGTCTCACACACACACACTAACACACACATTAACACACATACACTGACACACACACACACTGACATATACACACACACACTGACACAAACACTAAGACATACACTGACACACACACACACATACACACACAGACACACACACACTAACACATATACTGACACACACACACTGACACAGACACGTACATACACACACTGACACACAGACTCACATACACTGACACACACACACTGACACACACACTGACACACACACTGACACACACAGACACACACACACTGACACACACACTAACATACACACTGACACACACACACTGACACACACACTAACATACACACTGACACACACACAATGACACACACACTAACATACACACATACACACTGACACACAAACACTGACACACACACACACTGACACACAGACCCACACACACTGACACACACACACAGACCCACACACACTGACACACACACACAGACCCACACACACTGACACACACACACAGACCCACACACACTGACACACACACACTGACACACACACACTGACATACACACTGACACACACACACTGACACACACTGACACACACACACACACTGACACACACTGACACACACACTGACACACACACACTGACACACACACACACTGACACACACACTGACACACACACACTGACACACAGACCCACACACACTGACATACACACTGACACAGACACTGACACAGACACTGACACACACTGACACACACACTGACACACATACACTGACACACACACACTGACACACACTGACACACACACTGACACACATACACTGACACACACACACACTGACACACACACACACTGACACACACACACAGACCCACACACACTGACACACACTGACACACACACACTGACACACACTGACACACAGGTACCTCTGGTCCAAGTACTTGGTCAGGAGCCAGATGATGAGCGGCAGGTTCTCCCTCTCGTTGTAGGTTGGCAGCAGCACCGAGTACCTGTCCCCCCGCGGCCTCTCGGCTCTCTCACCACTCGCCATGTTGGAAGGTTCCGGGAACCGGAAGTGAAGTCGGTCCCTCGTCTGGAACGGGTCCCCCGGAGCTCGGCCTCCGAACAGAGGGTCCGCCCCGTCACACAGCCCCGAGCTCACACTCACACACTCACACTGTCTGACACACACACACTCACACTCTCTGACACACACACTCACACACTGTCTGACACACACACTCACACACTCACATGTCTGACACACACACTCACACACTCACTCTGACACATACACACTCACACACTCACTGACACACACTCACTCACTGACACACACACACTGACACACTCACACACTCACTCTGACACACTCACTGACACACACTGACACTGACACACACGCACTCACTGACACACACACACTGACACACACACTCACTCACTCTGACACACACACTGACACACTCACACACTCACTCTGACACACACACACTGACACTCACTCTGACACACACACTGACACTGACACACTCACACACTCACTCTGACACACACACACACACACTCACTCTGACACACACATTCACACACTCACTCTGACACACACACACTCACACACTCACTGACACACACTCACTCACTGACACACACACACTGACACACACACTCACACACTCTGACACACACACACTCACACACTCACTCTGACACACACACTCACACACTCACTCTGACACACACACACTCACACACTCACTCTGACACACACACACTCACTCTGACACACACACATTCACACACTCACACTGTCTGACACATACACACTCTCACACTGTCTGACACACACACACTCACACTGTCTGACACACACACTCACACTGACACACTCACACACTCACTCTGACACACACACACTCACTCTGACACACACACTCACACACTCACTCTGACACACACACACACTCACACACTCACTCTGACACACACACTCTGACACACTCACTCTGACACACACATTCTGACACACTCACTCTGACACATACACACTCACACACTCACTCTGACACACACATTCACACACTCACTCTGACACATACACACTCACACACTCACTGACACACACTCACTCACTGACACACACACACTGACACACTCACACACTCACTCTGACACACTCACTGACACACACTGACACTGACACACACGCACTCACTGACACACACTGACACACACACACTCACTGACACACACACACTGACACACACACTCACTCACTCTGACACACACACTGACACACTCACACACTCACTCTGACACACACACACTGACACTCACTCTGACACACACACACACTGACACTGACACACACGCACTCACTGACACACACTGACACACACACACTCACTGACACACACACACTGACGCACACACACTCATACAGTCTGACACACTCACTGACACACACACACTGACACACTCATTGACACACACACACACTGACACACTCACTGACACACTGACACACACTGACACACACTGACAGACAGACACACACTGACACACACACACTGACACACACACACTGACACACACTGACACACTCATACACTGACACACTCACAAGCTCTGACACACTCATTGACACACACACCCACACTGACACACTCACTGACACACGCTGACACTCACTGACACACACACACTCTGACACACACACTCACACACTCTGACACACACACACACTGACAGACAGACACACACACACTGACACACACACACACACACTGACACTCACTGACACACACACACTCTGACACACACACTCACACACTCTGACACACACACTCACACACTCTGACACACACACTGACACACACACACACACTGACAGACAGACACACACTGACACACACAGCACTGACCCCCCACAGCTCATTCCTAACTGATGTCTTCAATATCATGTCATACATCAATGTGACATCCAATGTCACATAAACACCTAAAATATTACACAATCTCATGTTTCCGAAACCTAAATATTATAGCATTTCATTTGACCCAAACACCTAAAATCTTGTAACGTGTAATGTCACCTAAACACCCAAATATGAATAATATCTGATGTCTCATCAATACTGAACGCAATATAATATCTAATATCTTAGAAATAACTGAAATATTATAATGTCTAAAATCTTACAAGTGCTGAATCTAAAATCTTCAATGGCTTGTTTTGAGCAAAACAAAAGATGGCATTAGGTTTACTAAAATAACTTTAAATTCTGCAATAAAATATAGATTTAACCCCCACCGCCTCAACCCCCCACCAAAAAAAATATCTAGGTGCAGTTTTTAATACTAGTAAAGTGTGTTCATTGTTGAAAAATAAAACTTTTGACGAAATAGGTTTCATGCGTGGATACCTGAGAAACAAATGTTATTGGATGGGATTGAATTTATTATTTATGTATTCTGTATTTGTTCATGGATTCATTTCTGCTCTTGTCAAGAACAGGCTTTCATACTGCGACATAATTTATCCCCCACCCCCTCCACAATATAAACAGTGTAAGACGCAAAACAATCTTAAAGGATGAATAGACAAGTGGCTTAATTGAGAGCAATCTCTTTGCAAGTAATACCATGCAAAATTACATTTGTAGAGCGCCTTTCACGTCGGGATGACGTCCCAAGGCGCTGAACGGTCAGGGATTAGGACCCGAGTGGGAGGGGATGTGGGGGGCTTTTGGGATCAGGGAAGGTGGAGGTGCAGAGAGAGTAGGAGGGCGGCAGAAGGCACGGTCGAAGTGGAGGGTCTTGGCGCGTGCCTTGAAGGAGGCAAGGGAGGGAGCCAGGCAAAGGGGTTGTGGGATGGAGTTCCAGAGGGTGGAGGCAGAGAGGCTGAAGGACTGACCGCCGATGGTGGGGTGGGCTGGGCGGAGGACGTGGAGCAGGTAGGAGCCACAAAGGGACTTGACAGTGAGGATGAGGATTTTGAACCTGATCCTCTAAGGGATGAGGAGCCAGTGGAGCCGGGAGAGGGTGGGTGTGGTGGGATCACGGAGCCTGGTCTGGGAGAGGACACGAGCTGCAGAGTTCTGGATGATCCGCAGCTGGTGGAGGGAAGAGTTGGGAAGGTCCACAAACAGGGCGTTGGCATCGTCGAGTCTGGTTGTAATGAAGGCGTCAAGCGCTTTAAGACGTCTCAACGATGTGATAATAATAATAATAATAATAATTCTTGCATTTGATATAGCGCTTTTCACGTCTTCAAGATGTCTCAAAGCGCTTCACAGAATGTAGTGTAAAGTGAATTGACTGTACATTTGTGGGCGAAACGCGGGAGCCAATTGCGCACAACAGATTCCCACAAACAGTCATCATATATGTATATAAAGGCGCTATATCAAATGCAAGGATTATTATTATTAGTAGTATTATTATTAACATTATAAGGCGTGTATGAGGGTTTGGGCGGCCTGAGGGGTGAGACAGTGAGTGGCAGAGTCGGGCAATATTGCGGAAGTGGGGAAAGGCAGAGCGGGTCATGGCGCGGATGTGGGTGAGAAAGGATGGTTGAGGTCGAACCAAATTCAACAATGTCGCAACGCACATAATACTGTAGATGGCACTACAAATACACTGGATTTCAGAGGCGAAGGCAAAAGGTATTGCAGCAGGGGGCAGTGCTGGTTAAATAGTTTGTAAGAAATTGAAGGTGTAAAAATAAAATATTCTGTGAGGAGAGCATTTTGTCACCTCCTGGAAATTTACAACGTTGCTTACGCTGATGCAAGAGGTTCACCCGTACATTCTGAAAATAATTTTAAAGAAACCGTTTCTCGCTGAAGCGTTTGTAAGTTTTTTTTTAACTGTAACCACAGCCACCAGACCAGTAGCGCCAGACAGATATTACTGAATGCGCACAGAGACAGACGTGGTTTACAAATGACGGTTTATTTATACCTCCAGCAGCCTCGGCAGAAACAGACACGACTCGACAGACCCAGCATGTCCTGCACCTCTACAGTTCACTCGCTTTCCACCCCATTTAGGTGCTCAACAGCTGCGGCACTTTGTCCTCATCAGCCCAAATCTGATAATTTGGCTACGGCTCAGGCTTCTTACCCAGCGTCTTGGACATCACTATCAACCACAAAGCCATCTCGGACCACTACTTCATCTCCCTTAACTCCTCCATCCCCCTCCCAGGCGCCTACCCACCTCCATCTCCTACCGCATCCCAGCGCCTTGGGATGTCCTCTCGACATGAAAGGCGCTGTAGAAATGTCATTTGTTGTTGTTATTTTACTCTCCCTGGTTATTTAGTCATACAGTAAGAGACTGATGGAAGGGTGGGTTGGGGTCAGAGTTTTTATATGGCCCAGATTCCACTCTCCACCCCACCCCCCACCCCCACCCACTCCCCTTCTTAGGAATATAGGCAAAATTAGCCTTGTCCTATATTTGATTTGGCACATTTAAAACAACACTTTACATCCATTTTCTGTGTTTGACAGCGTGTTAGGGTATATGGGTTATGAATCATGAGGCAGAATGTTGGAACATCGATTTCTGTTTGATCTGTGTTTCCACACAGCACTGTGAGTGAGTGCGAACCACTGATTGTTATTGCAGTCGTCATAGCTGCTGAACATTCGCTGCTGTGGATGTGGCAATTGTATTAATGGCAATATTTTTAGAACAGAAAGACTGTAGAAGAGTGAGGCTATTTATAGCTGTGCGTTCATTGTCTAAGCCTAAGGACAAGTTAGCACTTAGCACTGGACCAAACTGGTGAGAAGCATTGGTAGTCTGAGTACTAAGAAGCCAGTGTAAAATACTCTACTATTATTCATGCTGGTGCTGAAGTAAAGTAGTTTTTTTCTCCAAAAAATAATCAGCCTCAATGCTGCGCTGTGTATGACTAGAGTTACAGAGTAGCAAGAAAGAATGGGAATTAACAGAGGAATACAGCTGGGTCACTGCAAGACATCTGACTTGGTTCAACATGAATATCATACACCCTGTAGGTCTATAAATTGTACACATATTCAGGCATACTTCGCTCGCAAAATACACAGGTAGTACCCTTTACCGGAAAATCCTGTGAAGGGCTTTGAGACACCTTCCCGTGAAAGGCGCTATATCAAGTGCAAAGATTGTTATAATTATTACTACTAATTTTAACACGGATTGCGAGAAACACAGGAAATCTAAATAATTTTCCATTGTTATCAACTTTTTTATTCTACAGTTCTCTAAATGATTCTGTGTTTTTAAAGTAAATATATAAAAATGTTCAGTATAATTAAATAAGCGTTTTAAAGTCATTAAGGTTTGACCATTGTGCCAGGTAACAATTGATTTTGAACGGCTAACAAATAATAATAATAATCCTTGTATTTCATATAGCGCTTGATCACATCTTCAACCCATCACAAAGCGAGCCACATAATAAACTGTAAAGTGAATTGACTGTATATTTTGTGGGCGAAATATCAGAGACAAAAAAATAGCAGATTCATTCTTCTCTTCTGTAAATGGCTGCTTGGAAACACCTGAGAATGGGTCGAGGCAACTACTATTACAATTTTCTTTCCCAGTGGGGAAGAGTCTGGCTTCTTCAACACCGCTACACCTCATATCCTTCACCGCATGAGGGATTCTGCAAGTGAACGCATGTCCTACTGTGCTTTGGGCTATGTATTAATTTAATAGCACAGCAGCAGAATATTCTTCATAGTTTTCTGTAAGAGAAGATATATGTATAACTGTCTTACAACTGGGATTCGTAATATGAACGCCAGTTAAAAAGATACAAAGTCTGCAGTTCAGACTCTGTTCACCTTGAACTTGCCACGTGTCTCCTCCTTCATAGTACAAATAATAATAATAATAATAATCCTTGCATTTGTTATAGTGTCTTATTACCTTTTTGAGAAATGCCATTAATGTAGAAGTAACATCATTTCTGAGGGCAGTATGAGGCTCAATGAAGTGTAACTGATAGAAATGAGGCTTGGCTATGATCTTAATGTCCGAGTAAAATTATGTTTTCTCCACATCACCTGTCCATGTGGTCTTTTCATATTCTTGATGCTTTGCTGATAATTTTCTGTGCTCCCTTTATTGCTTTGTTTAGAATTGAGCAATAATAGACTTGTGAGAGAGCAGTCCTGTAGGTCACATCCTTCAGTCAAACTACCCATCCTCTATAACCATCAGCTGGTTACTCCTATTCAATTGTATTCTTTATGAGAAAATGTGAAAAGATTTTTTAATGTTTTTTTAAGGTTGCCTTTTCACCTATACGTGTCCGAGCTGGTGTACAGAGTCTCCTGCATCCCACTGAGGACAAACAAAGTAGTGTAAAGTTACAAATCCATTAATCCTTCCCACTGTAGTATTTTATATCTCTTGGGTATGTGTCTATGATCTTCTAATCCCTGTGAAATCATAGAGCCAGGGATGCTGGAGGAAGGAGACTGAAATATCAGTTTCAAAGATCTTATATGAAATATTAATGCTAATAAGTGGTACGGCTAGAGAACAAATTGTTTCAATAATTTGAGTGAGAAATTCCTATTGAGAAACAACTGTGATGATGTACAATTCATCCGAAGTTGAACATAATGCAGCTATTCATTGATAAATATGTTTCAAATGTCAGGAATATTTCTACTAAGGACAAATTATAAATAACTAATGTAACATCTTTGATTACACTCACCTCTTGCCGCTTTGTTTCTCTCCTCCCCTCTCTTCTATTTTATTTGAATTAACTTTCACCAACTTTTTTTGTCAGTCTCCCCGCTTCCACTGTCCCTTTGATTGACAATACACTGACTTCAAAGACAATAAAAGGTAAAGATCTCCAGATTGACATTTTCTCTCACGCAGACACCCTGGTCAATCTTTGATAAAATATGAGTTTCTTTTTCATGTGCTTACAGGAAGGGAGTACCAATTAATTGGTACAGTCTTCAGCAGCCCGCAGAAGATTAGATCCAAGATCACAAGAAAGGTTTGGATGAAGAAGATTCTTCGGACCATTTGATGTCCTGTTTCCAGAATACTCACCATACCATTCGCCTATCATAGTATCAATAATAATAATAATAATAATAATCCTTGCATTTGATATAGCGCTTTTCATGTCGGGAGGACGTCCCAAAGCGCTTCACAGAATACACTGTAAAGTGAATTGACTGTATATTTGTGGGCGAACCCGGCAGCCAATTGCGCACAGCCGTAGATTGAAAATGACCAATTTACTATCAAGTTGTTTCTTGAAACACTTCAGCATCCTGGCCTCAATAACTGCTGTATCTTAGTTGTTAATTAAATACTTCCTGAAATTGCTCTTTACGACCCTGAAACCTGTAGCCCTCTACTGCACCTAGCCAAGTAAACTGAATATTGAGGAACTAAACAACAACAGCAAAAAAATTACATTTGTATAGCACCTTTGATGTCGGGAGGACGTCCTAAGGCTCTGAAACAGCAACAAACAGCAGCCTAACCCGACCAGCAAAGTGAATGCTTAGAGGGCAGAGCAACTGGAATAGTCCAGCTTTGTGTTTACTTGAGAGTGCATTGGGAGGACGATAGCTTTCAATACGAGTAATTGCTGAAATGCATTCTGCTGTCTTTCTGTGTTCAGGTCAATAAGAGACCAGCAAAAATCTTACCGAGGGATTACTGACTGATTTTCTTTTGAACCTCTGCCTATATCTCAGACACACACAAAACATGCCCAAGGATTACCAGTTATTTTCTGGCTTTCATACTCTCTCTCTCTCTCTCTCTCTCACACACACACACACACACACACACACACAAACTTTTAGAAGGATTAGTTTTGCTCCCATTCAAGTCTCGCTCACAAAAATCCTTATACAAGGATTATTAGGTTTTTTTTTGTTGCTTCCCATTTCTATTATCATTCTCAAATGCAAGGATTATTATTATTATTATTATCATTCTGTAAAATGTAAGAATTCGTCAAGGTATACAAATATGTGTTTGTGCAAAAAGAAAAAAAAAGCTGAATTGTTTGATACCCTAGTGAAATAATAATTTCAACATGATGCCTGGAGCTCCTGTAACTGGGAATATTTCATAGTCTGTCTGCTTCTCTCCCAAATGTTTCATAATTTAAAAAATTGTCGCACACCACATATTCTTGTGCTGCAACAATGTGTTATCCATGTAATAGAACTGTATTACAATGGCACCAGTAAATGACTGTTCACCAGCTTAATTATTTGTTCTTGCCTGGAGACCTTCCGCCGAATGTAATACTCTTCGATGACATTGTTTCTTTCTGCTGAAGGAAGAAGATAAATAACTGATGTTGAAATTGCTCAGTGGTGGTGTGTTGGGCTGTGCCATAATTGCACGTTTTCTGATACAGGGATAGATAAATAAATTCTCAAAATGAACTTCAATGAGTACATGTCAGCTCTCGGAAGTGTCTTGAGTATCCGTGTAACTCTTCAATGAAAAAGGACAGGAATTCTCACTTATCCAATTGTTTATTGCACTGAATGTAATGCAGCATCGCAGCTTATTTTTTCTCAAGCAAAATGTCTCGCCTTCTGATAGATCAGAGGACAATGCCAGAGTCCAATTATTTCTCTTACATCACTTTTGCTTGTTCTGCAGTACAGTATTTATAATAGGCCCTTGGAATAGGTGAAAACATGTTTAAAAGAAGTTTGAATTATTTAATACATGAATACAGACACCCCTCAATGTAACTACTTTTGCTCTGGGATAAAGTCAATGAAAAGCAATATAGGGATTAAAAAGAGCCGAAGATCAACAAGATTCCTTCAAATAACTATTGCAATTGTTCAGAATATTCCTCTCGTTCTCTGATGACACCAAATGACATGTCCTAATGCAGTAATCTCTCATTGAAAAGCAAGTGTTGGCATCCAGAGTCCCGTGGGTGCTGTTTCCAGCCATATGTAACAGCAATTCTTGGAAGACTTCTACTTTCTGCTTGAATAAATTGGAAATGAATCTGTCTAAAGCTACAAGCAGCTACTGATTCGATAACATCACCATTGCAGCCAGATTGGCACCAAGGTTGGTACAAACATATCACACTTTTCTTAATGACTTCTTGAAGTGTCCGTAAAAGGATCCCCTAGAGCGGATAACACTGATTCTTGCTTCCTATAAAGCTAGGTGAGTGTGAAAATACTACCAGAGCAGATTCTATCTTGCCTTTTAAGGGAAGCGTGTTGATGAAACTGCTTTTTAGGTGATTGTATGTGCAGTGTATTTGACTGTTATGTGTTCCTGAAGCTCAAACGAATACTAAGTAATGTCATTGCTACCAATTAAGATGTCACAACCAACGTATGTTAACAAAGTGCAGGCTTCAACTAGTGTTTAAAGTTACGCCTCATTTCACTGCCAAGTTTGTGGAAGAATATTTCAGCTTTTGCAGGGATTAAAGAAAGAACTTGTATTTCTTATAAAGTGTTATCAAGTGAAAGGGTTTCAAATCGATCAGATACAAAGTTAACATTGCAAATGCTGCCGAAATGCACACTACAAACTGGTACTGGTGTTAAAACATAGCCCCAACTGAATCAGTCTCACAACAGAATGGACCGGAGGTGCGTCTGTGTAAACCAAACAGGGACGCAGCCCAAGTTTATTGCCTAGGCAACCAACCTTTTGTGAATCAAAACCAATGTCACAGTGTTGGGAATGTAAATATGCCACGACATCTGTCTCTCCAGTCTGTTTGCAGCAAGTGTGCTGGGCTCTAAAAATATCACCATTTAGTAACGGCACAGCATGGAATGCAACCAGATAGGACCACCCTATCTCTTTGGGCTTTGATTCACAGGAGGAGGACATCTCTGTATCTCCAGGTCTTTTTGATGACTTGGCATGCATGTCTCTTTGGAGGGAGTTCAACTCCAGGGAGATTCTGTTTACCAATTATTGTTGTACTGTTCATAAAATGCAATAGTCAGATCTGTGTCAACCATTGCGTTAAACAAACTTAATTTTGTTGTTGTTAAACAAAATGACTGGGGTCTTGCACAGCCAGTCAATTTGTGACTGGGGTTAATAAAAATTCCAACATCTCTTCTCAGCCTTCGCCCACAAAATATACAGTCAATTCATTTTACAGTATATTCTGTGAAGGGCTTTGAGACATCCCAAAGACGTAATAATGCGCTATATCAAATGCAAGGATTATTATTATTTTTTATATAGCTTCACAAATGCACAAAAGTATATTAAAAATAATATTTTTGAAAATATTATATGTATAACTAAAACAACTATATTAATCACCAAGTAATAAAGCTTAACATTTTCTCAATACAAAATGCGCCTCTTCACTAACACAGCAAATTAATTGAACTATTCTTGTATGATAGCAGAGGACTGTATACATTGTATTTTGGGATGCGTGACAATGGATGTACAATGTAAATGTTATTTACGACGCTTTAGAAGTTGGTGAAATGACAAATGGTGATTGATAAACAAGGATTATTTGAGACATCGTGAATTCAAAGGACAAGTCACGAAGCAGAATTCTTATTAATCAAATCTCTCCTTGAAACAATGCAACAAACTGTACATTCTTCAGAGTCCAGGCATCAAGGATGTACAAGTATGGTAAGGACAATAAATAGCATGAAATAAAATAAGGCTTGCCTGAGCACAGCAGTTATTAACTACGCGCATTCCTCTAGTTAAAACAAAGATACTTGATCATTTGAAAGTGACAAGTTAATTCAGTGTTCTCTTTCTTCCACACTATAACTATGCATAAATTTGAATGACGCATATACTGCATTGTGAAGCAGCATGTGTCCAATACTACCAAAGGACGCACAATAAATGGGATAGTATTTATTAGACGCAAAGTACAAAACAAACTCAATTACTGTTTAAGCCATAAAACAAATTTTGCTGCGGCTGAAAAAAAGAAAAGGGCGTGTAAAGCACTCTTTTTAATTCTATGTTACACACAGACCCAACAAGCAAACTGAATATGGATGGATGCTACTGATTTTGTGGAACTGGTTTATTTGTGGCATCTTATTTCTCACTGAATTAATGATGGAAAAGCTTTACATGCTGTGCGTAGAATGAGTGAATGAATGACTTATGATGAACAGCAGCAATGTATACAGTGGATCTAAATGTTTATCCCCCAAAAAATCCAGAGTGTTACTGGCCAAAGTAACTCGTGGGCTGAAAGACAAATCATCTTGGGTGGCTCAACTACCAGCTTGTTCTAGGCAAACACTTTAAATCTTTGCGTTGTATCTTTCGTGGTGCTAATATCACATTTATTCCTACGCTTTCTATATTTTAATGATTTTAGCTTATTTGACATGAATTGCTCCTTGTGAAATTTCAAAGCTGGCTGCATCACGATACAAGTTTGCAGTCATGGAATACTGTGGCCCCTGGAGTAACGAACAGCTTTTAGATTCTCAACGTGTGGCTACCTGAATGATTCTGTGTACGGAGCTGAGCAAGAAAACTCCCTCTTTTCGAGGGGGGAGTGGGGAATCAGAGAGATGCACACAGAAGTAAAGATCATGAAGAAAGAGAAGCAATTGGCTGCCGCGTTCGCCCACAAATATACAGTCAATTCACTTTACAGTGTGTTCTGTGAAGCGCTTTGGGACCTCCTCCCGACGTGAAAAGCGCTATATCAAATGCAAGGATTATTATTATTAATTGGAAAATCATGGCCACGGGAAAGAAGAGCCAGGCTTATCATGTGTCGGGATCCCATAAACATTACAATCTACTGGATTTCTCGTTAGAAATTCCGAACAACACAAACCCATAAAAAAAAATTCTCGTGTGGCTTCCAGAAAGAAAATAAACCACTACATAGCGTTGTAGAAAATTCTATTCTGCTTTAGCTTATACACACACACACACACACACGTACAGATATTTTCCTGCTGGGGTCACTGGAGAGCAAGCAGATTTTGAGCTCCAGTTGATTTTGCGACTCTTCTTCAATCCCACGTTGCTGAGGCCAATTTCAGCAACGACAGCAACTTGCATGTATATAGCGCCTCTCGCCCAGAGCAGCGTCCCAGAGCGTTTGAATGTGCGACCTGGCAGGTTTTGTATGGCTCAGTTTCACACTTGGCAGCCAAGTCAGGTAAAGATAAAAGGATGCGATAACAAGCCTGTGATCCATGTGCTGACAGTGACGAACCAATGTTTTTCAGTAAACCTTCATGCTTCGAGCTGGGCTGGGAGTGCACAAAAGCAGAATTCTACTCATTTTACTCCTGTTAAAACGGAAGCCTTGGTTATGCGATTAATTTGTGAAAACAAACACACTGTATTTTTTATCTGTATATTTTATTTTGATGCATCACATCAAAAGATTAGCTAATTTTACTTATGCAACTTAAAAATAGGAGAACGTTTGGTGCAACATTTACTTTCTAATTCCGAACACAGAAATCATCAATTATAAATCGTGCAAGAGCAAGACCTAAGTCAGGACGTTTTACATTTTCTGGTCAATTTTTACAAGGATCAGAATATTTTAAGTGCATTTTATCAAACGACAAGGAAGCTGTTTCAGTGCAGTCTTACTGACATTAGGATTAACAGATCCATAAAAGCATTGCTCATATTTAGAAGATTGCAATTTTTTTNCTGTTTTTTTNCTTTCTTTTTTNCTAGTTTAGTGAAGGCAAAAGAAGCTATGAAGAACACTGGTTGCTTTAATGGCATGATCAGGGAATTGGCGTGATCTAATCAGGTCCAACGAGTTAAGTTTCACAACATGAATCAACAGAATATTTTTTCTATCATTCTATGGGAAGAGAGTGGCTCAAACTGTTGTTAAGTTAAATCGAATTAAATATTATTTCACTCACTGTGAAGCTTAAAAAGGGAGAGTCAGAATCAGCAGCTTATTTCAAAATAAAAACCAATAGCTATAGAAGATAATGGTTATTTAACTTTGTGTCATTCTGTCTGTTAATAGCTTGAATAATTTAATTTACAAATTGAATGTTTATGACGTCTTTGGGGGTAATTGCCTGAGATGCTCCTGGGCCCAATTCTATAAGCGAGTGTAATAAAATTACATTTATACAATGCCTTACTGTTTGCAAATGTTTCAAGCATTTACTGTCAATGGGCACTGAGTGTTATTTGTAGATAAATAAGGCAAGACTTTATTCTAACAAATTGTTACAAACAACCGTGGCAAGTTAATCTCAAATATTGTTGAACTGGACACTGGAAGAAACTCCTAACAAGGCAGTACATTGCTTCACCATCTCACTTATTGTTTAAGCAAAATTGTTCAATAATAAACAGAGACAAATGGATGCTCAAGTTAAATCTTTATTATTTTAAGAGTTTCATGTATTGAATGGGCTACCGATGCTGACATGTATTCACCAATGTAAGTTGAAAGGAATTACAGTAAATATAGTGATGGATTCATGCCTTACCAAGAGTCTGAGATCCAGGACTTTCTTAGTAATGGGCACCTCCTGCTGAGAAGTAATAGAAAGTAATTCCTCTGCAAACAATTCTTGGCACTGTCATGTTTTTGATTTTATTGATGCAAGTTATTTAATGCCTAAGCATCTTTCTCATGATCTTCCATTCGAAGAATGTTTTTCTCCGTCGACTGGGACCCTTTACACCTAATTGAACAGTTTCTTTGAGTCTTGCATTTACCTGTTATGGGGGAAAAAAAACACGATTTGTTCTCCAAAATGTAAAACGATTCTTAAGCTACGTCACTCCCACTTGTAGTTAAACAACTGTCAATTAACATTTCATGTCAAAATGTTCATCAATTAATTCAATGCCACTCTCAACTTTGTTTGAAGTGTAACAACTTTTATTCAGGGGTCATTTTGTGAAGAAAGGTAATAAGCCTTCTCACCATTAGGGGATTCCTAGCAGAATTGTATTCCATTATGCTTGTCCTTATTTGTATACACGTACAGAAATTTTGGGACGTTCAACATTGTTTCTTAAAATGCATACACAAAGCACACTGCCAGTGGGCTCTTTAGTTTTATTTATTTTAAGCTCAGGTGGAAGGATTACAATACTGTAGCTGATAGGCGCACAGCTTATTCAAGCAACTGATTTGTACTGCATGCATCATTTAAAAATGTTGCAATAGATTATCCTTTAGCGGAAAAAGATCCTTATGTGACACGCATTGATTTCTGTTTGCAAGTGCTATAGCTGACTAATCATTCTTGACTGATTGATTCTTGCAGTGATTTGTGTTTGACTCATTGCTCAAGTAAAACATGAATTTATCACTCATATGAGACAATATTATTTGCTCTGCTCCTGACCATAGATAGTACTCCTGTCAACACTGACAGCAAATAGAAACGAATGTTTCAACAGAAGCTTTTGTTATATTTTACTATTACTTTTTATATTCAAGCGTACAATGTGCAATGAGCATTCAGTTTCATTCTGCTATTTTATATACAATGGGGCATAGACCACAAGAGCAAGGATGTAATGTTGTATTTGTACAAGACATTTGCTAGGCTACGGTTGGAGCATTACATCCAGTTTGGGGCATCTAAATATTGATAAGACACGTCAAACAGAAAAATTACAGTGGAGCTTCACTGGCCTAATAATAATGCTTACATTTGATAGACAGTTAATTCCCACAGTCACTTCACTTTACAGTACATCCTGTGAAGCACTTTGAAACTTCTCGAAGACGTGATAAGCACTGTAACAAATGCAAGGACTATTATCACATTGCTGAGACATCTCAAAGCGCTTCACAGGATTTTACTGTGAAATGTAGTGACTGCGCATGTAAATGCTAAGTTTTAATGAACTTGAAAAGTTGGGGCTGTTTTTGGTGCAGCAAAGAGAGGGTTAAAGGAGATTTTTTAATAAAGGTTTAAAAAATTATGAATGTTTTGAAGGTAAATAAAGAGGGCTACACTTTTGAGATCATTACAAAGTCAGGAACAAAAAGGAATAAAATGTGGATTATCACCAGAAGGAAAATGGAGGGTAGAAGAAATTGTTTCACACAGTGAGGGTTGTGCTTGTTAGATTGTGAGTAATGACACTTGGACAATTCAGCAGGGCAGCTGGATAATTTTGCCAGTGTTTAAATTACTGCCTATTGTTCTCTTTCTCCGAATCGCACTTGAAATCTTCCCACATTCCTGACACGTAACTCATCAAAGCGAAGATAAGTGTAGTACTGTCAGCACTCTGATAAAAAACTGCCTTATTTCAAAAATCTCTGAAATCTATTGTACTGACTGGGATAAAGCATATCAAGAAATCTCACTTTAATCCTTGATGTAATGTCAAGATATTTTGTTAGTTGTTACATATCGGATTGTACAGGTTTTACTTTCAACTCCAACCCAAACATACTTGATCTGAATATCAGATCAAATCTCTCCTCGCTGCCAAGAGAAAAGTGCACAATGCTTCACTCGGAAAATTTGGTTTCGATACCCTTTCAAGTCAAGATAACGCTGTTAGCAGTCGAGACAGCCTCGCGTGTTGCTAGTTGTCTCTGGCTTCTGAAGACAGGCTCGGAAATAGGTTGTCGCTGTTTAGTGAAATGATGCTCATTCGCGATTTGGACTTCACCGGGAACTGTGACCGTCTCAGCGCCCTCTGCTGCTCCTGCTTTAACTCCAGGTACGAGCGGGAGAAGGTGTGAAAGATGGAAGTGACGGGAAAGGCCATGAGGAGGATCCCGCTCAGGATACTGCTTAACGCCACCACCTGGCCTGGGATGCTCCGAGGCACCATGTCTCCGTAGCCCACCGTGGTCATGGTGATCACCGCCCACCAGTAGCATGCTGGGATGCTGGTGAACTCTTGCGAGTCGGACATTTCGTTCTCGATGAGGTAAAGCAGCGGGGCGAAGAGTGCAATGGCCACGCACAGGAATAAAAGGAGGAGCCCAAATTCACGTGTGCACCTGCGGGCTGTCAACCCCAGCGTCTGCAGTCCCAGGGAATGCCTGGCAAGGCGCATGACATACAGAATCCTCAAGGCACGAAGCACTCGTAGAACCAAACCCACCTTGTCAAAGTAGCTATTCCCCGCTGAGGATTTCCCATTTTCCAATGACGTGGTGTCGACCACTAGAGTGATGTAATAGGGCAAGATGGCTATGATATCGATGATGTTCAGAGGAGTCCTCAGGAAAACAAATTTGCTGCGGGCTTGGATGAAACGCAACAGAAACTCCAGAGAGAACCAACTCACGCAGATACTCTCCACGATAAAAATGTTGTAGCATTTCTTGGAGCATTCGCCCTAAAAAAAAAACAACCACAAATGACGGAACAGCAAATAAGTTACCAACATTCTCGAAGATGCTTCTTTTAACATTCTCAGATGTGCAAACGTTGTGCAGTTTCTTTGATGTTGGCATTTCTTTACTGCGTAAATATAAATATCTTCTATTCCTGCATTTACTCTAATGGGTGCTCTACTTTGAAAGCGTAATAAGGTAATCCTTTTCAATATACTGTTTCTCACACGTAAAAAAANTCAATGTCCTTGAATCTGGTTTGCAAGTTTTTTGTAAAAAATTTTTTTTTTCATCCACCTCACACCGAAACTCTGGAACACTCTTCCTCTAACCCTTTGCATTGCCCCCTCCTTCCCCATTTACAGGTCGCGCGTGAAGACCTTCCTCTTCGGACACGCCTATAGTCATCTCCCCCACTCCCCCCGGCTCAGTGTGGTGTGCTCTGCCATTGCCAAACTCTGTGCTCATGCTACCCTACATGAAGGGTGCAAGTTGTTGTTGTTACTTTTTCTTTGCTTATCTTTTGTTACAATAAATTCTGGTTGTTATTCTCAGCAATGTCCTTCCCTTTTCTCCTCAAGCCTTTTAATCCGCTCGTCCTTTAACAGGAGAACCACTCCACTGGGAACCCTCGAACACCTTGCCCAAATGGCAATCCTTCATACTTAATTCCTGTCAGATAATTACAATTAACCTTGGTTAATGATGTGTAGGCATGGGGAGGGGGCGCGGGGGGAGATTGAACCACCTTTTTATCTGACAGATACGATAACAGCGAATAAGAAGCACAGTATTTCCTGGTTTAAGTGGACTTGTAAGAAGAAGTTCATTTGTGTGGTTGTCAGGTGTGAGTTGCTGAATTCTTATCAACCTGAGAGACTTATAATCCCTCCAAAACAAAACAATAATAAATTGGTCATTTTCAATCCACGACTGTTTGTGGGACGCTGCTGTGCGCAATTGGCTGCCGCGTTTCGCCCACAAATATACGGTCAATTCACTTTACAGTCTATTCTGTGAAGCGCTTTGAGACGTCGAGAAGACGTGAAAAGCGCTATATCAAATGCAAGGATTATTATTATTATATTATTATAAAGTGGGGGGGGGGGAAAAAAACAAAGAGACGTTAAAAGGAGAGATGATCGAATTCACAAGTGCTGTAAATTGGGTAAAAAAAAAAATGGTTCTGCTTAAAGTTTCTTCAGTTTCTTTTTTTTCTATGAGCTCGTTCTGATTTCCAACTTAGAAAAATGGTGCTTGTCAACTTTAATGCCGGCAATGAGAAATGCACCTGCTTTTGAGACCTGGTACTGCCTGTCAGCTGCTGTTGCCTGTATGTGTTCTGACTTTTTATTTTCGGCTTGTGTTGTGGTCGAAAGGCAAAATTTGGGTTGCCCGATCACCAAGTTTTTACAACTTTTAGAAACTTTTTTTTCAGGTTCATCAAAGTGAAGGTTGTTACTAACGTGCACTGAAGAGTTTCAGATTTAGGTGCCCACTGACAACACCCAAAAATGCTCGTGTCAGGTATCTCAGCTTCACACTTGATTCTGGAAGAGATGCTCACTGTATCCTTGCTCTGTCAAACCTAAACTGACCTCAGTCCTCAATCTGATTGGACTATTTAGCTTGGCCTGAGTCAGGATGTTACAGTAAGGGTCCATTGCTTTGACAGAAAAGAAAAACTAACTGACTTTTTGGTTTGATGCTAGTTGGCTGTTTGCAAAACAGCGACCATTATACTTGACTTACTGTGCACAAAACATTTTCCCCAGAGTGGCAGTACCTGTGCAATTAAAGGGAAAAGTGATCCCAGGAGTCGCTTTCCGAAGGCTAACCTTTGATAAAAACATTTGTTTTTATTGTCTGACACCTAGAAAATTCTACATCTTATTCTGTGCTGCCTTTTGCAGATGGCACTTCATTTATTCCAGCCACCTGCGATCTTGCTTCAGTTCCTTCCCCAAAGATTCAATGACACATTTGCAGTTTGTTCCAGTGTGCCCACCTTTTGTGTTTGCTTTCATTTGGGACCATTTTTAGAGTCTTCTCTCCCGCTAGCTGTGATCTTCCTCACCTTTTACACACGTTCCTTGTCGTGCTAACACAACAAAGATTTGAATTTTTTTGGGGGGGTGCTGGGCAAAATTTTTCTCTCTGCTTCCTTTTCGCTACCGAAACATCAGGGTTCCCAATGCTAAGAGTCTAACCACCCCCTCTTCTTACTGATTTCCCTCCTGCCTTTTGCTTAGTCGAAAGGACAGTTGGTGAAATTTTTTTGTTGCCAAGTACAAACTGTGGCAATTACAATGAAATCTTCCATGATAGTGAACAGCATTATGATAGATAGAATCGGTGGCTGGTAGAATTTCAGCCCCTGTTTCTTGAGGATTTTTTTTTCTGCAACTGTGTAAGTTGTAACAGATGTAGAACCAGATCTGAGAATACATCTGTACTGACTCACATAGCTTTCACAGCAAGCCTGCAAACTCAGAGCCAAGATTTCTGAAGGTGAATTTATGCAATTTCATAATGTGTTCCTGTTTTAATTAACGCAAGAAACGTGTTACGGAACGCTGCAGACATCGCACTGATTTCACAGGAAAGGAAGGGGAAAATGGATCTTGCCCTCTCTCTTTCTGTCTTTAACACATGTATATGGGCTGTCCTCCCTTCCTCCCTCCCTCTCCCCTCTACCTTGCTCAGCATCCAGCTCCGACCCTGTTAAAGAGCTCTGAGATGTTGCTCTATGTGAAGCGTGCTACATAAAATGCAAATTGTTGTTTGAATTACTATTTTGGAGAGACTCAAAACCTGCATTGCAGCATGCACTGCAATGAGATCTTTTGGTTTGTAGTGGAGCAACACTATTTTAAAGGTGGTTAATGGGAAAAATGAATTATCCATGCATCAATGCTTGTGGAATAATTAGATGCCTCTGTAATTGCACGTTTGTGTCTGACATTAACCTTCCATATAAAATACTGTTTTGTTCCATGTTATACTTCACAGACATAGTCTCTGCTCTGGTTATTTCAAAACTGTGCCCAAGTGGCAGGGAAACTTACAAGCAGAAACACCATGTTTACACGGTATCGTGAACTAAAATCTCATATGGCACTCTCTGTAACGAGGTCTACAATTACATTAGCAACTCTATTGAAAGATTATGATAGTATTCCTTGCATTTGATGTTTACATTGGGAGGATGTTTCAAAAATGCTGCACAGGATTTGCTGTAAAGTGCAGTGACTCTATATTTTGTAGGAAAATCTATATTTCCCTCATGCTGCATTCACACTAATGTTTTGGTGTCACCATTGAATGAATCGGCGATGGTGCCTGGGGGGCATCAACACAAAGTACTTGATAGCTGTCCCCGTGGTGACAACATTGCTCTGACAGCTCTATTGTAAATGGGTTTGTTTTACAGAGGTCAATGTGTGGTTCTGACAGCCTTCGGTATAAACACCTAAATACCTTCCCTCTCTCCCCCATCCCACAAAATAATTTACTATCACACTGACTTTCAGAATGCTGCCATTAAACAGCACAATTTCCTCCTTCTCACGACAGAAAACCTTTCTGCTGGTTTTCTTTTCTAATTTGCACCACCAGCACCTCTGGCAAGCCTTTGAAGCTTTGCATTTATATAACCTTGTCTGGATACATAAGCTTTTATGTTTCAATGTTGGGCATTTTCAAAACACCTGGTTTCTTAGAATCAGAACGGTCACTCGAGTACACAATGGAAAGCACAAGATCAAAGCAATAAATCCACCTCTCAGTAACCAATTCTGTTAATGTATTACCATCTCCCCTGTCCGTTACCCTTTATTGTCTTAAAAAAAAACAGAAACCCTAAAGTATCTACAGATATCAATATTCCACTTTTCCTCTTGTAACTGTTAAAAGAGAAGCTCAACGCTACTTTAAAGAACGCAGTTTTGGATGTTTGCCTCACCGTCCAAGCTTCATACACAATGCTGTGCAGAGGTGAGTTCATGTTTCTAACACTGTGCCTGGAAACACTGTTGCTTCCTCATCCGGTGCTTTCTGCGTAGTACATTACAATGCCTTGTTATATTTTGTGCAGCGTCCCATTCGATTTTATTTAGGCACTTTCTAAACCGATTTGGTCCTTCCTTGGATCTGCGTACCATTTCTATCATAAATTGGCTTCATTTGTAGTAACTCTTTCTCTAAGTCTGAAGGTTGTTGGGCTCGAAACTCATGTCAGGATGTTGAATTTATATAGTCTGGTCAAGGCCAACACTCCAACGCAGTCCTGGGAGGAGAGTGACCTGCATTGTTGGAGGTGCTGTCCTTCAGATGAGAAAGTCAACCAAGGTCTCCTCTGCTTGTTCAGGTGGGACTGGAAAATCACATGACACTTCTGAAAAAGAGAAGGGATTTTCTCCTGGTGTCAGGCTAACAATCTTCCAAATAAAATTGGCCATTCACTTCATAGATGTTTTGTGGGTCACTGCTGTGTGTAAATTGGCTACTAGGTGCACCCACAGAAATACAGTGACTGCACTTTACAGTATATTCTGTGAAGTGCTTTGAGACTTTCTCTGGACGAGGCAAGGATTATTATTATATCATGCTGGCCTGGGTACTCAAAATGACAATGTGAAAAAAACTGCAGAACGTAACATCAACGGGATGGAGATTTTCCTAGAGATAGATAGTGGTGGATTTTCTGACCACTGAATCCGGAGAAAATACTTTTCCAACCAAGTACTGCAGGCAGAAATAAAAAAAACTTAATGGTCTTATCTCAACATGTTCCAGACTTTGTGTAATGTACCAGAATATGTGCACGGTGTCAGGCATTACTCAACAGGCAGCAGTGCTGTACGTTCAGTGAGTCGATGGTTTTGTTTATCAAACGTTATTTTCCTGCAGCATTTTTGCTCCATGCACAGATGGAGCCCTATCGCAGGGAGGAGTCAAGGTCAAAATCATTGCTGCAGTGGCTCTGGGAGGTTACTTTACTCACTGAGGTGTAAATGAAAGAGTTTTCACCCGTATCACACATTTGCTCGCACAGCCCTGGGATAATCCACAGTCACTATTGGCTGTCAGCTCACAACACTAAACAAAGGACTGAATATACGAACAAATGTTATTCAACTTTACCATAGTTTAAACAGAACTGACATCCCCCCTTCACACACCCATAGTTTTCCATCTTGCGTAAAGTGTTATGATTTCATCTATTTTCTTTGTTCAGTTTGAAATCCCTCAGTTTATCGTCTCCAACACCCATCTCAGAGCAAAGTCTGGATATTGACAATTCTGGTCACGTTTTGCACAAACGTCCAGCAGCAGTAACAATTTACCCGACTTATGAATTATTGCTTTATTCTATACAGTTGTATAACTGACCAAAAAAAACTGGAGAGGGACAAAAACACAGCCTGCATGTTGAACAGAACAGGGACAGGAGCTGGACTTAAACGGAGGAAAGATATCCAGACTTTGAAGCTGGGAGAACGTATAAACCTACTTTAATTATAATAGCATGCAAAAGAGAGCGGACAAAATGGCCACTGACAGCTGCAGCTTTAATTATGGCTCGATTTAATGATCATACTCACGCTAAATATATATTATTTGAATCCATGTAATTTTGCTTTTGCTT
Source organism: Callorhinchus milii (assembly GCF_018977255.1). Taxonomy (NCBI): domain Eukaryota; kingdom Metazoa; phylum Chordata; class Chondrichthyes; order Chimaeriformes; family Callorhinchidae; genus Callorhinchus; species Callorhinchus milii. The sequence continues at coordinate 10,052,369 of NW_024704759.1, read as the reverse complement.
CCTGTTTGTTTTGTACCCAGTCGAGAAGGTAGCCAGGCAACCTGTCTCCAGACCTCTGCTCCTCTCGCTTCTAATCTATTGAAAATGAACACTAAAAGTAGCTCAGGATGGCATGGTCTCCTACTCTCTCTGTCTGGACAGACATACCTTGTGTGAATTCAGCACTTTCTCAAGAACCAACACAATGGGGAGAAAATGCGACGTGTGATAATTCTAATTAAATGATAATAATCCTTGCATTTGATATCTCGCGTCATTGAGACTTCTCAAAGCACTTACAATAGAGTGTAGATATTATTATTTTGTGGGTGAAAGCAGCAGCCAATTTGTGCACAGCAAAGTCCCACAACTCGTCAGGAAGTGAATGGCCAATTTTATTTGGGAGACTGTTGACCAGGACGCTGGGAGAAACTCCCTTTCCTTTTTGAAAAGTGCCACGGGATCTTTAACATTAAATTGATTGACAGATGGGACCTTGATTTAATGTCTCATCTGGAGGGCAGCACCTCCGACAATGCAACAAACCCCAGCACTGCATTGGAGTGCCATTTTAGAGTGATGTGATTCCAAGTCCTGACGTGGGGCTTGAACACACCATGTACACTCTGTGCATTGTAATTCAGCACCTGAAGGCTTCTGGTGAGTTTGCATCCCTTTGCTTTAACAGTTAACTATGTGTTTAAGGACAGACTTACATTTTCCTCTTCGGCTCTGAGGTCAGGCATGGTGCTGATGGACAGATTAACCACAGTAATGGTCACGAACACAACAGAGAGGCAGGCGAAGATTTTGCCTGGGAGTCCTGACTGAGGATTCTCTACCATATCCCTGAGGTTAGTCATGAAGCGGTCACATCGGGAGAGCTCGACCAAATCACTCAGGTTTTCCCCCTGCACAGAATCTTCCTCCTCAATGTTCATCTCTTCAAATTCCTCTATTTTCTGCAGGTACCTACGGCGGCAGCACCTCTCCAGGTTATCGTCCTCGATGCCCCAGTAGAGCAGTTCCTCTTGGAAGGAGAGGGCGCACATTTCCCTCAAAAGCCTCAGCTTGCCGGCTCTCAGGAAAGTTAGGATGGTCCGAAAGGCGCCTGGGTTGCGGTCGAAGAAGAACTCGTTGCAGGTCACGTCGTAATCGTCGCAAATCTTCATGATTTCATCGAAGTTGTGGCAGGACCTGAGCTGTCCCAGGCGCGTTAAAGGGAAGCCGTCCAGGGTGGTCCAGGGCAAGACGTATTTGATGCCCCCGACATTAATTATCACGTGGTGCTTGCGATCCTGTGGGCACGGGTTGCTGTACAGATCTTGCTGCGGGTCAACCAAATGGGCTGATTTGTAAAATGCCCCTTTGACAGGCTGGGTCTCCTTGCTTGGCTGGTTGAGGGAGGTTTCTGAGGCACAGCTCAGAGCACTGTAATCATAGTCAGAGCTGTCTCCTGCTAACATAGCCATCCTGAGCCCTGACTCTTCATATCACTCCTGCCCCATCCCTGTGAATAAATAATACAGCAAACATCAGAGAGAGAGAGAGTCTGAAAATACAAATAAATCAAGAGCCACTCTGACTCCAGCCCTGCAATAAAGCACCTATTGTTAACTGTCTCACTGCTGTGGTGGTTCCTAAACACAAAAGAAACAAATCAACAAATAAACAAACAACACAAACAAAAACAGACACATGAAAATCCCAAAGAAGTTCATGCTGAGCGCCCCAGAGTTACAGATGCATTTTGACTCTTCAGAGAAAATAAAAGTGTGGAAAAAGTGAGTCGAAATAGATGGGTGGAAGGAAGCAAACTGGTGATTACCATGTTTAGTGGGTATACAGATTATTTTGAATATCTCTAACCATCATTTATTTAATGGCTATTGAGTCCAGCAAGCATTCGTCCTTTTAAATAAATAAAAGAGTGTTCTTATCTAAAAAGATACCCTCAAACAGATGTGGAATAGCACAACTATAATAACAATAATTACTTCTCCCACACTTACTAATCACTTGCCTACATTCCTTCCCATGAAAAAAATTAATGTTATCAATATTTCACGACGATATCTTGATGGATTGAGAAGGAAATGGTTTCATCGTCATTGCAAATCGCCCAGAAAGCCCTTAATATTTAATATTGATGTGTGAATTCTAACCATCCGTGCGCTGCACAGCAATGAACACAACACATGGTGCTGGTGCTGGGCTGTGTTTATATGGGATGTGATTTGTGTTGCACTTTGGCAATTTTCAGGGTTTGCAATTTATCAGGGCAGCCCAGTGCTTAGATAACATCATCCACTCCCAATGTAGCCTCATCAGGTCTTCTCCACACACAGATTCCCACCCAGACACACACATTGCCTTTTAATTCCAAAGGCTCCCATCTTTGTCAAGAGTTACTATTCCCCACCCACCCCACCAAAAAAAAAACAGCCATAAGATATTTGCATAAACGCCCACTAATGGAACCAGCAAAAGTCTCTCTGAAACCCTTGAAGCTCCAATGGGTCTGATCAATAAGAAGCTTTCTTTTAATAAAAAAAAAGGGAGGAAAAAGGGCATTTCACAATCTCTCAATCAGGGCTCCTGTGGATTGTGGCTGTTAAAGATGATGATTATAATAATAAACATGAGAAAGGGGGAGAGAGAGAGAGAGCACAAACTTATTTGGAGAGACTGTGGCAGATTTGACGACAGTTGCAGCCAATATTTTATCACATCCCTTTATATTTGTGAGTGTGAGTGTGTGTGTGAGTGTGTATGTGAGTTTGGTAAGGAGGGAATGAGAGAGGCACATGCATTTTGCCCACAAATATACAGTCAATTCACTTTACAGTATATTCTGTGAAGCGCTTTGGGACGTCTAGAAGACGTGAAAAGCGCTATATCAAATGCAAGGATTATTATTATTATTATTATTATTGAGGCTGGAGCTCCTGCTCCTGCACACGTTGGTTGTCTTCTCCAAGGTCTTGTCTTGTTTGACTTGGGGGATTGGGGAGGAATGGAAATCCAAACCCAAAAGAAAAAAAGTTTGTTTCCCCCCCCTCCCCCTTCTTTTTTAAATCGAGAGCTTCACCAAGTTAGCAGCAGTATTTTTTTATATGGACTGCAGCAATAATCACTGAGCCACATAGCACTGTCTCAACTCGAGCATCTTTCTGGTCAGGGGGCTCACATTGATGCAAGATAGAGTGTGACAGAGTGAGAGGGAGAGGGAGAGAGAGACAGAGTGTGACAGAGAGAGAAGGAGAGAGAGACAGAGCATGTGACAGAGAAAGAGTGTAACATAGAGAGACAGTGTGTGTTTGTGTAACAGGGAGAGAGAGAGAGAGAGTGTGTGTGTGTGAGACAGAAAGAGTTGACAGTATCTTAGTCTATATGTTCAATATAATAATAATAATATTAAGTAGGAAGAGTAGGAACTATTGTCTTGATTTCCTTCCCCTGAGGAATGAATAGCCCGGAGTGAACTTGTAAACTGCTCTACAGTGGGAACCTGAGTGACTTCAATCATTTAAATGGACTAAATAGAAACACTGCAGCTTTGCAGGTTCTCTGGTTCCAGGTCCTCTTTCCTAATCAGAACACGAGGATCTGCATCGTTGAGAAGGTGAAGCCAACCATCTGGTCAAATTATTATTATTATTATTATTATTATAAATTACCATCTGGATTAAAAAGGAGTGCATTAGCTAGCTGTGATGTAGTTTCGAGGAACATCAGAATCAAACCAGAGAGCCACCTTCCCCATGTCGTGGGTGAATTATATTTAGCAACGACATCAGGTTCAAATAAGAATGATTGAGGTTTTTTTTAGTTCATTTTAGTTTATTTGGTTGTATTTCCTCACACTGTCTGTCTGTCTGTCTATCCATCTGTTGCATTGCCAGATAACCTACAAGACATCTTAATCATTGCAACTCTCTCTGTCCTACACACATAGTCTCCACGTCTGCCTCACACTGCTTAGAAACTGGTAAACACAAATATTCCAAGAAAATTGAGACAGGGACTAGAAATCAGACGTGGAGAATGAACAGTGAGAATACACGGAGAGAGAGAGAGCGTTGGCAGAGTTGTTTAGGTAGTGTTGTTTGTTAAGAGTGTGGGAGAGTTTGTTTGTGAATTGACTTTTTGGAAGACAAGATTAAATGAAATGCAATGATTATTATGCAGCTATTACTGTCCCATGCAGTGGCAGAAAACAGCTGGAAAACACCACAGCACAATAACATATACAGCACATTAAAATGAACTTTGTCTGATTTACTAACAGGAATAACCCCCCACCCACTGGTAATAATAATTGGCAAATTATTTGATTGAATGAGTTAATGTGCAATTAAGTTAACGTCAATTTCTAACATGAGGACTGAATTAAAGTTTGGAACAGTCTTAGCTTTTATCCCTCGATCTCAGAAATACATTGCAATTCAATCCCCCTTTTTTTTTACCTCTTTCTCACATAAATATCATTTAGGCGCTTTTTGTTTGAAAAAAAACACCACCACCCCCCTTTTCTACAAGGAAAAAAACTCGTCTCTAAATCTTTTTTTGGGGGGAGAAGACAGTTTAAATCAAGAGACTTCAATCCACCAATTTGCTACTCACTTGATAACGCCTGGAAAGCAATCTCACAAAGAAGAAGAGGAGGAGGAACTACTGAACTGCTTCGATGAGCTCCAACTACATTCAAACTAAAGTTACTTTTGAAGCCTGAGGGTTTTCTGTGGCTGCGAGAAAGAAACTCGAGAGAACTGCTGCTGTACAGTGCTTGGCTGAGTCTCTGCCCTTATAAAGTATCCACAGAGAAATGGCATGAACCAGTCTACCATCTCCAGCAGAGAGAGGGGTCTGACGCTGGGAGGAGGACGTGCTCTTTTATTCACAAGCTTTGACTGATATCCATGGCAACTAGAGCTTTCGAAACAAGTCTCTCTCTCTCTCTCTCACTCTCCTCTCCCCCTCCTCCTCCCCTCCTCCTCTCCATCTCTCCCACCGCCTTCCCAATATAATGCAAATATCATGCCAGGTGAGTGGAAACCATGATTCACTGCAATGCAAAGAGACGCACAGCACTCCTGGAGATTGTGAAGTGATCAGATAAACCCGGAAGAGGCAGAGGAACACTCCAATCCACAGCCCTGCAAAGATAGACGAGAACAAATGCCGCAAAAATAAATAAAGTCAGGGGTATCGACCGTGTGTTCTGTGAATCGCTTTGAGACGTCTCAACGGCATGATAAGGCGCTATTTCACGCGCAAGGATTACTATTTCATTGTTATTATTATAACCGAGGCACTCAATTCGCTATTTGATCATTACATGACATCCAAAATGTAAATCGTCCAGTGCCAATGTGGGAATAAGTTCTGCCCACGAGTGCAAGCATAATTTATTTCAAACAAGAGCATCAAAAAATAAGCGACTGAGTGTGATGTATTATCTGGAATAATAATTCATTAATCTCTAAACTACAGACTTCAGATTCTGAAGTTGTGTTATTCCTTCATCTGAAAGATCTACATTTATCATCCAGGTACACTGGTTGCCAACTCTTTGATTTTTGAATGCCTTAACACATTTTGAAATGCATCGCAACTAACTAAATGAGAGATGGCTAGCACGGTAGCTAATTTGGATACAAATCAATAATAAAAAGGAACATATTTCATAAATAAATATTCCACGTTTATCCCGTAGTGTCATAATAGCCCGGCACATTTTAAATAATAAAAAGGAAAGCATTTTTATCAGTGTAGATTTTATTTGATTGAATGCATTTTCCATGTTTCATTTTAGATATTTCTTACCTCTTTATCAATATTGTAGTTATAATCTTACTTCATTATTTTGACTGACGTTCTTATTTTTGTACACTAAAAACAAAATTGGTGCGGATTGACCTGCTGTATGTTTCCAGCGTTTTTCTTTACTTTAGATTTGCAGTGTTCACATCATTATTTACTTTTTATTGACTTATACAAATTAATTGCATTAAATGCATCAATAATTTGTGCTGCACCTATAATTTATTTAAAGACCTTAAAACATTACCATTATTTTCTCATTTACTTTCCTTCAAACTTACTGCGTGAAGTTAATTATGGTTATAGAGGCCCTGGATCAGCCAGGAGGAACTGTCGACCAGTGTGAGTTGAGACGGAGATTGAAAAGCTGTCTGTTGACCCCTGCATATGTTTGTTTGACCTAACCATCTGATAAAAGAACTGAAAAATCTGAGCAACCTATGGTTGATGACCCAGAGCACCAACTATTGTCTTCACGGATAACAATGAAGAATGGGCAAAAATTGCACTCAATTTCTCTATTAATTTATTACTTCTCACGGAATAATTTTACTTTCATTATTATTTGATAGCAGCACATTCATTGCAATCTTAATACTGATAATGACGATTGATATTATTATTATTAGGACTGTTAAAAGACTACTTAGAAATGGCTTGACAAAATCCCCCATGAAAAAGTAACTATTTCTAGAAGCTCAATAATAATTTTAGTACTTGCGTTTGATATATTGCCTTTCACAGTGAGAGGATTTCCCAACCATTTCATTGGATTTACTGTATCTTGTTGGCAAAACACAGCATCCAATTTATGCCCAGCAATGTCCCACAAACAGCCTTGAAGTGAATGCTGAATTTTATTTGAGGGGATTATTGGTTAGGACATCGTGAGAAACTACCTTCACTTTTTGAATAGTGCCAAGGGACAGGCAGGCAGGACCCCAATTTAACCTTGAAGGACGGCACCCAACACGACAACACCCTCCCCAGAACTGAATTGAAGTGTCAGCCAAGACTATTACTGTTCAAAGTCCCGACATGGGGCTTGAACCCACTATCTTCAGAGGTGCGAGTGCTACCACCTGAGTCAAGCTTACGCCAATCTTACAGATGTGACGGAAACCAAAGTAGTAAAAACTAACAACGAAAGTAGTGTTGCAATCTCCTTTTAGCAATAATATTAACTAGTTTCATATGAGGTAGCAAAAAGGTAAAATTGCAAGTTCTATTTTATTTAACGTTTCTTAGATTCTGTTACCGCTAACCCAAGAACAGAAAATAAAAACATCCATTGCTAATTTTGTTTTTATAACAATAAATGACACAAAGCATCAACAAGCAAAAGGAAGAAGCAAGAAGGAGCCTGGGTTTGAGGAGAAAAGAACTCGTGGAAATGACTGAAAGAAATGTAACTGTAAAACGTGCAAAAGAGAAACTGAACAAACATCCAAGCACAAAACAACAACAACAAAATTACATTTATAGAGCGCCTTTCACATCGGGAGGTGGTGGTAGGCAGTGCCGGTCATGGCGCAGATGTGGTCGAGAAAGGACAGTTCAGGGTCAAACAAGACACTCAGGTTCCTGACTGGGCTTAGTGAGGATGAGTGTGCAGCCGTGGAGGCTGATGCTGCCAGCGCCCGAGGTGCGGAGGCAGTCGGTCAGGACGCCAGTAGTCCTGGAGTTCAGGGTGGAGGCAGAGAGGTAGAGTTGGGTGTCATCCGCATACACGTGGAAATTTACCCCACGTCTGCAGATGATGTCACCAAGGCGGAGCGTGTAGAGGGTGAAGAGGAGGGGACTGAGGACAGAGCCCTGAGGAACACCGCCCAAGACGGTGCGGGGGCTGGAGGAGAAGCCACTTGCAGAGACGAAGTGGAGGCGGTGTGAAAGGTCGGACCTAAACCAGTCAAAATATGATAGAAATGAACAATAAAAAAAAGTGTGGGTGGGCAAACAAGTGAATGTAGTGTATACAATGTGTTCGCAACCTTGAGCCTGTAACCTCTTGCCTTTAAATAATTTGTGAAACATTACGATTTAGTACCACTGTACCAAAGGGAGCGTTACTTGAAGAATGTCCTCAGTCGCGTTTTAATAAAGTCAATTAATTTTCAACATTGATATTCTGAAGACTCCTTTTAATTGCTTTCAGAGGTCAGGGAAGAAATGTCGCCACATTTTCCCTTCTTAGAAGTCTTATTTTGTAGTAGTTCATCTCCATCAGATGTAAATGATATTAATCGTCCTTGCATTGGATGTAGTGCCTTATCATGTTGTTGAAACATCTCAAAGCGCTTTACAGGATTTACCTTAAATGTAGTGACTGTTTTTTCTAGCAGTCAATTTGTGAATAGTAATGTCCCACAACCAGCCATAAAGCGAATGACCAAAGTGAAGGGCTGTTCGCCAGGACACTTCCATCTCTCTTCAAGTAGCGTTGCAAGATCTTTAATGTGTACCTGAACAGACACAGATGGCATCTTGGCTTATCGATTCGAGTTTGTGACATATTAGAAATTGAGAGAATCTAACATGGGGCTTTGAAGCTTTATAGCTCAGGCCCTTTCATGTATTCTCTTATCCAGTTCTGCTAAAGTATGATCAATCGGATGTAACTCATCTTAAGGAGCACCGCAATAAAAAAAATCTTTAAAAAGTTGCAGTTGGCAGTGATTAATGTGTCTTGAGTAATTCAAAGTAATTTGAAATACACAAGTCACATTGAAATTCACAACTCACGTAACAGTTTGCCCTGAATGTTTCTCTGAGGAAAACAAGTCAAATCTTGCTACAACCAACTAAGTGTTACATACTCTCCATTTTTAACAAACTTATTCCCCAGTGCTAGTAAAAGATGGAAAACAGGCTCAAACCTGAACAAGATCAATAAACAGTCAGAAGAAATATTTGCTGGTCCCGAAATGTTTTTACATTGATTTTGCCCGTTCATCATACTGAAAATAAAGAGTATATTTTTTGCTTTAAAAAAATACATGTTTTGGCTTGAAAACTAAAATAATGCACTAAAAAACCTTCTCTGCACATTGTGTTGAAGAAGATTAATCATTGGGTGATGTCAACAATGAAAATTGCTGATACAACCAATACCCAAATCAGTTTTGTATCAAACAGCTATTACGAGCTTGTCTCTAGTTGCACATACCATTAAATTGTCTTTAATAATAATATTTTTATGGTTCCAGTTTGATAACTGAATAAGAATTATTTCCTTGTACCCGTCATGTACAAAATAACACTCGAGGATGATAATGAAATTGAATGCAATATCGATAGTTTTATTTTCTGCCAACTTCTTTCCTTCCCGGTCTTTTAGTGAAGGTGCTTGACACTTGTCTTTTTCATTTGCTGGGATCTGCTTTCATGGGTATCATCCAGAAAATGCTTTCCCGTCATTTCAAAGAAAGTGTTGAAGTATTGCTTAAAAATTACCCAGTTGAAAATTCACTGCTTGAGATAGATGATTTAGACAGTAAATCAGTTTACTATTGTCCTGTGCCATATTAATATTGCAGTAACTTAAACTAGAAGTGGCTCCACAATATCCCGGACTCTCAATACTGTGAAGTCCCCCATTTACTTTGTGTGTCAGATTCATCAGTCGCTAGTTGGAACACCACAAACAGGGTTAACGGCAAGATTGTGACTCAAGTGTTTGAAGGTTATATTTAGGACATTAATTCTAGATGCAATGGCTTCCCCTGATGGGGATGGTCATCAAAGAGCACCAATGGAGTGAGCGTCAAACCCAAACTATCCAGATCAGTATCGCTCAGGTTTCCAATGGGCACGCTCTTTATTTCGACTGAGTCTTAGTCACATAACCTAACAGCCTCCATTATAGATAGCAGAGACTGTGAGGAGGACATGATAAGTAACATAATCTTTAGTGCTCTTGTCAGCTCCTGTTGGACTTGAAGAGAATTGCTCTATATCATATTGTTCCATACGTCTTTATTTTGAGCTCCAATATTCTAATCTAAACCAATCTCCTCCTACTCTGCAATCAACTGATGTTATCAACTCAATCTCTCTCGCTTTTGTGTTTCTCGTTCTGACGCACATAAACTTTATTAAACAATTATTTTGGGTGTGAGTTATACTAGGACTCAACTGCCCACACACTTTCCCCTCTTTGATTTTCTATCACAATTGTACGCCTGCATTTTCCGCCCAGTCTCACCTTCTTTTAATGAGAATCTGAATGCATCTCAGTTGTTTATGCAAATACTTTATACAGGAGAAAATATAGACCAGCAGAACTGGAAACAATTGTTAAAGTAAAGGGCACAATCGAGTCTGGCCTGATATACCCAAAGTGTCTTCAAATAGTCTTTCTGTGTCTTGTAAATCCCTATATAATTAGGAAGGGGGTGGGGGGAGAGAGATGCAGTATAATATAATATAATAATCCTTGCATTTGATATAGCGCTTTTCACGTCGGGAGGACGTCCCAAAGCGCTTCACAGAACACACTGTAAAGTGAATTGACTGTATATTTGTGGGCGAACGCGGCAGCCAATTGCGCACAGCAATGTCCCACAAACAGTCGTAGATGGAAAATGACCAATTTATTATTGTTTTGTTTTTTGAAGGGATTATTATTAGGCGTGTGGAGTAAGGAAACTTGCCCAAGGTTTCGCCCTGTCTGGAATTGAACTCAGGTCTCTCGCTTGCAAAGCGAGTGCTCTAACCACTGAGCTACAGGACTCCACCTGTGATGTGATGTGATTGTTATCACCTGTGATAATTGTGACAACACACAATGCATTTTTCAACCCACCTAAAATATAGATTTATTGGAAATAAGACAGAGGAAGAAAAATGGGGCCTGGTGACAAAAAGTGGAATAAATTAAGTCACAATTAACAGCAAGCGATTTGACGTTTCTGAAATCTCAGACAGTAAGTAATTTGTCACTGGGCCAGTATCGTTATAGATCGAAAAAGCCTTGCTCAATGAGATGCTTATTTGAGGAGCATCAAAACAATTCCTTAACCACTTTTGAGCATTTGAAGTTACATTTCTCCTGATATTGGGATCAAACATTTTCGAGTAGTAAAGCACGTGCAAGCCCCCGGTGTGCGTCTTACATTTTCAATCGTGGGCTGGTCGGGAATACATTATTTAGGAGTTCATTTACATAGTTTGTGGGCTGTTGTGTTCCAAGAATTATTCATGTGAAAATCAAATGGAAGATATCCTGGGGCAGTGCAGATCAGTCCTCAAATTTTTTGGCATTCTTGGAAAACTTAGCAGGTGGGCCTTGGCTCCAACGTGAATGGAAAGCTATTTGTTAAAACTGACAGTGTATCTGAAATAATAATAATAATAATAATAATCCTTGCATTTGATATAGCGCCTTATCAATCTCCCTCAATTCCTCTGCCTTGCCCCCTCTCTCCCCTTTTTCAAGACCCGACTGAAAACCTTCCTCTTCGACCGTGCTTTTGGCCACCTCTGCCCTACCCCCACCCCTTCTCGGAGTCAGGCTCCGCCACTGTTAAGCGCTCTGAGATGCTATCCTGGTGGGTAGTAAATATGTGCAAGTTGTTGTTGTTATCACGTCTTCGAAAGGTCCCAATGTGTTCCACACAATATACTGTAAAGTGAATTGACTGTATATTTTGTGAGCGAAATATTAAGCTGATGGGACAGAACCGATTGATTCAAGGGTCTTTTGAATCCCTTTCAGTAAACTTTCTGCACTATTAAACTTTCTAAGCTGCGTGCGTAAGCCTGGCTCAGTTGGTAGCACTTGCTCTTCTGAGTCAGAAGGTTGTGGGTTCAAAGCCCAAGACTGATGCTCCAATACACTGGTGTTGTGGTGCATTGTTGGAGCTGCCGTCCTTTGGGTAAGAAGTTAAACGGAGCTCCCATCTGCTGTTTCAGATGGACATCAAAGACCCCATAGTACTATTCGATAAGAGAAGGGAGTTTCTTCCGATGTCCGGATCAAAAATTCCCCAAATAAAATTGGTTATTCACTTTGTGGCTGTTTTGGCCATTGCTGTGCGCAAATTATCTGCAATGTTCACCCACAAAAATACAATAAATTTTACAGTAAATCCTGTGAAGCGCTTTGAGGCATCCTGTCTTTCTGATGTGAAAAGTGCTATATCAAATGCAAGGCTTATTAGATTTATTACACTGTTACCATTCAGCTAAAGAAGGTCAAATATAGATCTTACTTTGTTAAGAAGGTGAGAGATTGCACTCAGTACCTCAGTTTGCAAAGTGAAATGTCATCTTTTCTGTGGGATTTCAGGCTTAAAATGTATGGATGTTTTCTAGAAAAAAATTGGGATGGAAAATAATCAATGAACAGTAATGCCCTTGTATTGTTTTGTAAATACATTTTGAACCAAAGCAATTATTATCTTGGTCCTAAAATGGAGTATAATAATAATGGTCTCACTTAATAACTGGAAAATTACTTTAAATTTTTGCTCGATAAATTCATTTAATATGTTGACTTGGTGAATAAAGAATTTTGTTCAAATAATCAATTTAAAAACTGGACACAAGAGGAGAAATTCCACTGGGTTTAATATCTGCTCTGCGTTCTTAGCTTTTCAGAGCAATCAAGATTTGCCAAAATATTAAATTTAGTCTTGTTTTTGAAGTCGGTTTTGTGTAGTCCTTAAAAGAAACATGCAAGGAAATAAAAATAAAGGCTGAAAAATAAAGATAGCATTTCAGGATTTGCCAAACTCTACATGCTCTGAAAATGGAACAAATCTAGTCCCACGTTAAATTTCTACCCGAGACTCTTGATAAAACAATTGCTTGATGCAAAGGCAGGCCCTACCCCCAACAGAGCATCATCTGGGTCCTTGCTGTTTGAACTGCCTGCCTTGATTTCTGTTCTTGTTATCTATAAGTTTATATTTACCTTTGGGAAATAATTTCAGTTACTGGAGAGATATGACTGTGCAATTTGTGCGTTAAGATTAAAAAGAATTATCAGATAATCAAAATTATGGACTGATGCTTTACAGTTCTTCTACTCTGAACTCTACTAAATTAGGTTCCCTTATCGGTCTGTGCAGTGTGCCAGAATTCAGGATGCTGATGTTTTCTCTTAGTTCTCCAGTTCCAACAGTATCTCTGACTTGAAGCTTGATTTATAATTCAGTGAAATTCAGGCTATACCTCCAAAGGACAAAATTGTGGCTGTGCGATTTGCCAATTCCCTGCCTAAAGAGATCAACAACTTTGTCTTGGATTTGAGAAATTTTGGGGGGATAATTGGGATCATAAGGGGTTATTTTTCTACGCAGTTATGAGTACATCTGGTTTATTTTGTTTGTTTTCATGTCTTGGTCGAGCAAAATCATGTATTGTGTAAGATGCAACCAGTATGATGGGTACCTGTATGTTGCGTAAAATTAATAACAGACATAAAATCCGCGATTAAATGATGGCTGCTATGGTTTAGGACATCTGGACTTAATGATGTCTTTGTGGAATCGGAAGAAATAGTTAGTACTTGAGGTCTTGACTGAAATGATCAAATCTGTTCTATCTGCTGAAGAGACTGGAGCTTGGGGAAAGCAAAGTTGGGCAGTTTTATTGGAAACACATGAAATTTGAATTGCTTCTGAAAGCAACATAACTTGATTATCCAAGTGATTTCAGTTTTTTTTCTATAGAGGCTTCATTATGAAGATGTCCCTTCTGCCAGGATCATGTTATTTTTAATGAGAGATGCACTAGTTTGAGAAAAGAACTCTCCTCCAGCAGACTGAACATTTGATGATCACTGCACTAGGTTTAGAGGAGAATAGATTTTAAGGCGGCAATTAAAATGATCCTTGCATTTGATATATCGCTTTTCACATCTTCTAGACGTCACAAAATGCGCTTCACAGAATATACTGTAAAGTGAATTCACTGTATGTTTGTGGGCGAAAGGCGGCAGCCGATTGCACACAGCAGGGTCCCACAAACAGCCGTGAACACAAATAGAGAGGAGCAAGACAGAAGGACAGAGGGAGGGAGTCTCAGAGGTGAGAAGTGTAGAACCTGAAATCATGACGACTGACGGTGCTGCAGAGAGGACGGAGGCGGCTTGACTTGGCCGAATGGAGAGGGCAAGCGGCGGAGGAGGGTTGGAGAGGTTAGAGAGATAGGGAACTGTGAAGAGTTTCAAGTGAGGTTGAGGAACCAGGGAGTCTGTGAGCCTGGCGAAGACTGGGGTAATGGATGTGCAGAGTTTTTGTGGTGGGTGAGAATCAATCAGCAGGGGATTACAGATTGATTGACAATGGTTCTATCTAATCAAGGTCCTAGTCTGGGAAGTTGTTCTGCATAGGCAGAAACAGTAACGAGTGGAAATAAGGGAATGACACGGAAGTGAGGAGATGATGGAGAGTTGTTTTGTATGCCCTCTCATAAATTCTACTCATGTCAGCCTTTTTGTCCTACTTGTTCCCTGTGTTTACATAATGATATTTCCACTGTGACCTACAATGACGTCTGTTTAAAATCTGTTTACATCTGAGATATGTATACTTGTGATATTAAAATTCATTCAGAGATTTTCCACTGCGTAATATTACTTTACATACGTTTCTTTAAATGTAAAAACTAAATTTAACAATCATCTTCTTTGTTAATATGATGAAACCACATCAAACGAAAGCAGTAAATCTGCTGGACAGGTTCTTTATAATGAGGAGTGAAAATTAAAATGCTGACGGCAAGGCACTTACCAGGTTGTGTTCAGAATGTTTTATAGATCTTCAAAACTTTGAGTAAGTTATTGATCTCAGCCTTTATGAGTCAACCTACGGCTTGAAAGAACCAGATGTTATTTGATATCAGAAGGTTCTATCCCGAAGGCACAAAAGGCTTGACACTTTCAGGTCCTGGACTACGTGATAGCCATGATACACCTCTTAATTTTTACTTGAACTGTTCCTTAATCCAATGCTTACAGTTCAATTGCAAAGCCTCCAGTAATTATATTGATTCATGCAGCAGTCTTTTCACATTACTTTATGTAAAGCAATTTGCAACTATTATTAAAAAAGGAGAGAAATATTAAGTAAAGGATTTTATAAGAACTTATAAAAAGAATTACGGAAACAAAGTAAGGGATTGGCTGTTTTACAATTGCAGTGCCAGATTATTAACATATAAATCCTTTGCAAGTATGTGCGTATCAATGACACTTATGAATAAGTGCTGGTTTAAAGCTGTATTTTATGTCTCTGAATGCATGAAACACTGATCTAACCGTTATTAGAACCATGCCTGTAGACCCCATTTAATGATGATAGGTGTACCTCCAGATCACGTATCTAATATCACTGCATAACTGTGTAGTGATTAACGATGTGAGCAGGACTTAATGGAAACCTGAAGTACTGCAGTTCAATCAGTGATAAAAGCCAGCTAAACTTTTCACATTAAAATCAATAATAAAAATCCTTCTATTTTGAAATAAAGTCTTTCATGTTGGATTTCAAAGCACCTCACAAGATGCCTATCCCATTAATGAATGCTCCCAGGTGCATTGTAAAGTGTAGTGACTGTCTATTTTGCAGGCAAGTGTAGCAATCAATTTGTGCATGGCAATGGCCCCAAAACAGCCATGAAGTGATTTATTTATTTGGGGGATTGTTGGTCAGTGCATTTTCTTGTTTGGTACAGTAGAGGGAAGCAGTCATTAATGGGATAGGTTGACTTGGATGTTGAGTGAAGGGATCATCACATATTTAGCTTCAGTAATACTTAGAACTTTTGGACCTTTGAATAGCTTGCATATGGTGCTAATCTAGTTTACATTTCAGCACCTGTAGTTTTGTTTGGTATTAAGGTCCTATAGCATATTGCCTGGCAAGTGAGAGAACCAGGGTTCGATTCCCAGATGTGGCAAAACCTTAGGCAAATTTTCTTACTCCGCACGTTTCTGTTTACCTAGCAGTAAGTAGGAATCTGGTTGTTAGTCGATTGGCGGATCGCTTTCTGGGGGTAATAATCCCTCAAAAAAAACAAATTGGGTCACTCAATCCACAACTGTTTGTGGGACACTGCTGTGCGCAATTGTCTGCTGCATTTCACCCACAAAATACACAGTCACTGCACTTTACAATATATTCTGTGAAGGGCTATGAGACGTCTCAATGACGTGATAAGTCACGTTATCAAATGCAAGGATTATTATTATTACTGCATTTTCCCCTAAGTTTACCCATAGAGCGTATGAAGTAAAGGTATCTCAGCCAGGAGCACACGCTATCTAATACATTACTATGAGAATTGGGAAAATGTATTATCTAATTCATTACTATGCAGAACTGGGAAAATACTCAACAGTAAAATTCAATGCTGACCCACATTATTAAGAAAGATTGGTGTGCAGATTTAATTATCTGTTGCTTCCACTGAATATCTGTATGTCTTCTAATATAATGATGGTAATGCTCTAAAGCCCGAGCTAAAATCTGTAATTAGAAACAGTCGTCTTAGACCAGACAGCTCAAAGTAAAATAGCACTGCGTTTTCAGAACATGTGGGGAATAAGCCAATCCCCTGAGTAAATCTACCCTTTAACTGAATGTTCCCATTAAGATCCACACAGCGTAGGAAAGGCACTTTCATGTCTTCCTGATTCAACCTTCAGAAATGATTATGCTTTTTGTCCAGAATAACAGATATTCTTAATAACTTTTTCCCTGATTATTTTTACCCTATTTGAACTACAGTTCTGTATTGACAATAAAACAGAATTACAAGCATATGAAATCCTATGTACTGTAATACTATACCCATAGAAATATAATATAAAATCTGGACACCTGTATCATGTATTGGATTTCTGGAAGAAATAAAAACCCAGCCAATGTCTCTCACCTCATCAGTAGACAACATATAATGTAATATTAGTTTGAAAGGCTGAGTTCATGAGGTACTCAATGCTTTGCTTTCCATTAAAATAATGAAAACTATTACTACATACAAATAAAAGTTTAATAAGTCCAACTGGCTTTCTCCTTCAGGGGTCTCAGAATGAAACCTTCATTTATCCAGTGTTGGAAAATGTTTGCGATCCTCGTAAAATAAAACATTGAACCAAGTCATGATGGTCACTCACCTCATGGCAGTTTGCAGGACATTGCTGTGTGCAAATTGGCTGCCCTGTTCTCTTTCCAAATTACACAGTCATTTACAGTAAATCCTGTGAAGTGCTTTGGCATGAAAACGTTCTGTATAATACAGTATAATTTACATTTATATAACGACGTTCACATCAAAGCACATTCAGAGTGCTGGCTGGACATCCAAGCTGGGGGAAGGAACGGGGAGGGAAACAATGATTGAAAGTACAGTCAAAGAGATATGTTTTGAGGTGTTGGGGACCTCTCAGAGCGCTTTACAAAGTTACTCTAAAGTGTATTATGCAGGTTGGCAAATCATTAAGTGCAAGAATAATTTTATGAACGGTTGACTCATAAGTCCAATATTTCACGTGCAATTATTTTTCTTTAGCAAAGCTCAAGCTACAGTTTCAAAACGGGCACAGATCACAGAGTGAGATACCTTTAACAGTTGCCTGTCGACGTTGGCGGATGAGAATTTGTTTGGGAAGTGTCAAAGTTACCTTGTGTTGCCGATTCCATTCTCCAATGGGAAATGGTTGTCCCCTGGGCTGGAAGGTCAGGTGAGTGCTTTGTGGGATGTTTCACTCTTAGGCTTTACGGCATGGGTTGCCAGTTTACCAGTCTTTATTAGGAAGAAAATACCACAACAACAAGTGTCGAATTCTAACTGCAAGGTCATCTTTTGGGAAAAGATCCCCAGACATTTCTCCCCACGCGCACACACAAAAGAATCATTGAAGCAGAGTGTTTTGTTTGGCATTTTCTGCACGTTCGACTCCATTCCATCACCTCTGCTGATACGTAGATTGAATTATCGCCGTTTTAAGCATTCTAAATCGAACTCATACACAGGAGTGGCGGGACTGCAGAGGCTAAGGAGAGACTGGAGTGACACTAACTCTGATGATGACTGTGTCAATACGAAGTAATCTTGTTTCTGACAAATTAACTGTGCATTTAACTAGTGTCAGGTAACATTCAAGTGGTGCCTCCAATACCGTGCCACTGATGCATCAGAAATCTTACGAGGAAAAGCAAAACACACTGCAGTTTCCTCCTAACTGATGCCCACACTTCTTTTACCCTCAACTTGCAAAGGAAAAGAGGTACGATAACAGGAGATGCACTCACAGATTCTCACTGTCCTTTTTATACCAACCATTGACCAGCTGCACTGTCCATTGATCGGAATGAAGCTTACTTACACTTTTAGAACTTTTAGAGACTTTTTGAGGTACAGTTTTCACATGAGACCTTTATTTCGTACTCAATTCTATTCGAATGCAAACGCAGCAAGAGTGAAATTAAATGTCAGAAGTTCAGAAAACTAATTTGCAAAAGAAGTATAAGCTAACATTAAAAAAAAATCTCGCGGTCGCTTCACTGTTTAATGTGTAGGTGCCCAAATTCATTAGCTCCCATGCAGTGACTGATGAGTCTTGGCACTGATACTCAGTGTGGGTTGCTGCTTGTATCACTCAGCCTTGGTTTTTGATTGTTTTCCTCAAGCAGTAATGTTGCGCATTCACTTTAATAGATGGAACAGTTTCAAAGCCTTCAGCATATTTTCACTGCATGTTAGGTAAGCAACATTGTGATTAATAATATTAAGCCTTGCATTTGATATAGTGCCTTATGACGTCGTTGAGACATCTCAAAGCGCTTCACAGAATATACTGTAAAGTGAATTGACTGTGTGTTTTGTTGGCGAAAATTAAGGCTCAATGCAGTATTTCTTTTAAAAGACTGCGGGTATTTTACCAAGATTGGACTGTGGCAAATAGTTCGTAAACTTCAGGGATGAAAAAGGAAAAATAATGAAGGAATATCTGACAGGTGTCTCCGTCTTAACCGTGCATGACAAATACAGTCACAACCTTTTGTGAGGGTTGTGAAATGTGTCAATGGCATGAGAAGGCGCTATATCCAAAGCAAAGATTTTTATAATCGTTCCGGTGATATTAGTGTGAATAATAAAACTTAAAATACAGAAAAGAGCAATCACAATTTTGGAATTCACTGCAAGGGAAATCACTGGTCCAGTTCTCCCATCTCATTGCTCGCTCAAGGTCTCTGTTGGTGACTGCATTGCTCTCAGCCCACATCTTTGATTAGCTTTGGCAGAACTTTCCTGTAAACTCTTCATAACACGTGTCTGATCGTCACTGAAGGAGAGGGCAGATATGGATTGAACATCACCAGTTTTCAGATCATTTGTGGCAAACACAGGCTCTCTGGAGTAGAAACCAGATCTCTGCTGTTTAAAGTTTTTAATCGACCACATTTACAAAAACAAAACTTTATTGCAAAAACTTTATCGCATATCACTCTTTGGTTGAAGATAGATGATAAAATATTCCCTTTTTCCGTGTGGCATTTCGAAATGGCAAGCTATTCAATGGATGCATAACCTCAGCAAATACTCCAAGTTCTCACAAAACACAGTTCCTGAAACTAATTCACGGAGAAAAAATTATAAGCGTGCAGTATTGGTGCTTACATCTTTTTAAGGTTACAGAGCAGTTTCACCCACATGTGGCTATCCAGCTCACCATTTTGAATGGTGTAGTCGTTAATACCATGCGATTATCTATCACTCACGTAACGAAATGACCGGGAGCTATGCAGACGCACAATTCTCACACAAGAAATCGTTTACGCAGAAGATTGCCAAGGAACGAACACTGTTCTCAAGAGGCCCAACAACCCTTTCACTGGAAAGATATCTCTGCACACATGCCAACACTTTCGAAGGGATGCACCAATTTGAAATGGAAAAGGTTGACATGTTGAAAAAAATCTGTGGGTATCTATTCACAAGTAGATTTACAATGGCTCAATTCAGATTACATCAGTTTGGTGATTTATTTCGGGTCAAACACCTGCCTCAACAGATGTCCGTTGAATAAATCAAAAATAACCCCAAAAACTTTAGCGTAACTAACAAGATTGAAAATAGAAGTGAATATGAAGTAAGTGTTAAATTAGAAATCAACTCAGGGTTGACCCATTACCCTATCAAATGCAATACTCATATCTTATTATTTACTAGACAGCGTTGAATAATTATTGTCTTTACAATTCATGATGTTGCCATAGAAACAGTTTCCTGGATAATATATTATCCTGTTCTGCTGTATTGGATTGTTTTTAGTGTAGTCATGCATTTGATTGACAGATGAATTAGCAAAGGGGATACTAAAATGTCACCAGGGTAATTTGTATGCTTTGAGTTTCAGGGAGTTGGCAGTAATTTGCACAGAGCATGCTGTTGCATTCTGTCCATCTTATCTTACCTCCTCCCTCCCTCGATAAAGGAGTTGCTATTTTTATGACTGTATCAGAAATAATGAACAATGCAATTTTTCATCAAATTTGCCTTTCGCAGATCAATTGAGAGTTAAGGATACTTAATACGCTTGAACGCCTTGTGACATTTAATAATGTAAAGTGTTTTAGAAGCAAACATTCCTGTTAGTTCACTGAGCTCATCAATAACAGCACTGTCATTTGTGGATGACCAAGAAAGTAATCCTGGCTGGGGGAAAAAAACAAGATCTTTATATAAATCGTGTGCTGTAATTCTTATTCCTGTGTTAGCCAAAATCTAGAAAATAAATTGTGTGTACTGGCCATCAATTTTGCAAAGTAGACTGCTATCATCACCTTTGTTGCTTGACAATAAACTTCCTCCAAAGGTGAAAGAAATACAAATCAATCCGAATGTTTCAAACACAAAAACTCCATCTGTGAGCTGCACCACCGACAGAGGTCAATTTAAAGTGAGGCTTACAATGTGGCTGACACATCTTTCAGAGATTCCAAGATTGGTGAAGTGACTGGTTTAGTACGAAACTGAATCATAGAGACTCAGAGGCTTGATATTAGCCAGGTGCAGCAATAAGGGGCATTACATTTGTAATTGTTAGCTTCTGTGTGACAGCGGTGAATGTAGGGAATAGACAGACGAGCCAGTAAGGTGGTGGAAACAGATTGTGATAATAAATTCAGGAGGGAGTTCCTGTAGAGGGTGTGGTGAAAATGTGGATCTCAATGCCGGATGCTGTGGTTGAAGCAAACAGCAGCAAGAGAAAACTGAAGGGAGAAGGAAATCGAGGGGTACAGGAGTGAAGACTAGGAGGGATGGGGCTCAATTGGAGTATAAACACTGGCGAAGAACAGATTCTGTGCCATATAACTCTACCCAACTCTATGTAAGATAACTCTTCAATGAAGAAGTCAATTAGGGGCATGAGAGATAAAGAGATAAATTTCAGCATTTTTTTAAACCAGAGTTTCTTGTTAATGTCATTTCTGGTCATGTGTTTGCTGCTGTTTTACCTCGGTTTGGCTGTGCTGAGATCCCAATCTGATCTGGACTACCTGATGACGTTAACAGTCAGCTCTGACAGAGGAGAAAAACATCCTGAGAATCACAAAGCACCTCTCACTCATAACCTCTCACACGCCTCGTAGAGAGTTGTTCAGTTGTTCAGGCAACAATGACAGATGCGTGGGAGCTCACACTGTTAAGAGTGTGTGGTGATCAAACGAAGGGGAGAAATAAATAATCAAGAAAGAAAGCCTTAAAGTAATTTTCACTTTGCTCGAATTTTGGAACACACTTGGAAGCTTGTAATTAAGCCACCACCTTAAAATCATTGAGTCCAACTGCAGCACTGTTTGATGTGTGCACTTCAACTAAAACAGATGTTTTGTAGCTGATAAAGTCCAGAGTGTGTGGTATCCCACATTGCTACAACTGTTTTTGCTATTGAACTGCTATCCATTTCCTTTGAACGTTGGCAGGATTCAACGCTATTTCCAGAGGTTTGTTTTTCAGCTTTAGCGACGCTTCCACTCTGGATTTTCAGGGAGGGGTAAAGGTGCATTATATGGTTATCTTGATCCAACAATTGTGGCTTATATAACATGTAATTTCAACAAGGTCAGCCCGGCAGACCTCATGGTGGATTTGGGCCCTGCGTGTCTGTACATGCTGATTTCAGTGCAGGTTTGATGTCAAACAGTGGTAAGGATCTTCCATAGACAACATAGAAATTTACTTTTTCATCTGAAACAAACCAATCCTGTGATCTCCCAATGTGGATACACTACTGTGGGGCTCATTTCATTCATTCATTCTTTATATATATATATATAAAAATATACATGAGAGAATCCTGTAAGTTCAGCTCATTTAAGTGGCAAGTTACATTGGTTTGTGGCCACCATAATCACCCTTGTAGAAAAGAGAGCTTATGTAGCAATAAGCAGATTAAAGGTTTCATTCTTGGGATTGCATTAGGTTTTTTTTGTACACGAATACGCTTTATTCAGCTAATGGTAGTAACAGGATAAAGTTCTGCTGGTTCTATATCAGCTTGAGGTATAATCCTATCCAGACAATAAACTACTTGGGAACGAAAGAAACATAAAATGGTATTTTTGTGTAGAATTAGCTGCATAATTGGGGAGCTCCATTCAATTCAGCAAGCCCTGAGCAGAGGCTGAGGTGGCTAGGTCTGCGCAGATTCAACACAAGTTGTCACCTACA
Source organism: Callorhinchus milii (assembly GCF_018977255.1). Classification (NCBI taxonomy): domain Eukaryota; kingdom Metazoa; phylum Chordata; class Chondrichthyes; order Chimaeriformes; family Callorhinchidae; genus Callorhinchus; species Callorhinchus milii. The sequence goes on along the minus strand of NW_024704759.1, from coordinate 10,029,875 downwards.
ACTCTTCCCCAGCCAGAACCAATATCGATAACCGTGATTTCAGGACTGCAACGTAGATGCAGTATTGAGCAAAACAACAGCCTCGCTTAGCTCCCATCTTTGATTGCATTCCACGAAGAATTCGTCTGTTTTCAAAGAATCGGGTTTGAGTCTACAATCGATTAATGTGAAAGGATTTTTGAACACAGCCATTCATTACGCTCTCAGCCCTGCTGGGTCCCAAGAGGGTTAGAACCACTTTGACCATCGTTTGGAACTGCCTGTGCCTTTTACCTTTATGTTCGTTGCACCATTGTTTATGAAGCTCACAATGTGTAGCAGAGGAATGGGGCTGCTCACCTGAGCCATTCTGTGCTTCCAGTTTTGCTGTCAAAAGAGAACAAATGTAACAGAGAGGAAATAAACTAAAGTGTGGTGGGAAGTGAAGTGAAGCAAATTGCAAATAAAAACATATTCCCCTCTCCCTTTCCCACTCAGCATTTTCAATTTTCCACCTACTCTCCTCATCTGACCCTTGCTGGATTACTGTGTCAAGGGTGCAACGGTTTATCACATGAATCTGTTATACAGATGCTATAACATGTCATTATTTTCACACACACACTTGCCCCAAAATATCAGAACCAGCTATAAGATGAACAGTGACAAAAATGCAGGATAATACTTCATACTCGAACCCCGTTTCCCAGCAATTTACTATTTTACTGTGAATGAAGAATCAATCCAGCTCTTCGAAGTGAATAGTATCCACAGTGGGGGTGTCCTTTGCTACACAAAAGAAATGTGGACAGCAAAGGCCTTCAGACCGTTTGACTCATCCTTCTACAATAGGCTGCCTTCAGCCATCTACCCATCACAGCATCAAACTGGATCTTAAACAAGTCCATTTGGTTCTCATGCTTTAAAAATCTTCTTACATTTGTGTTTGACTTTACTCAGACCTTCTTTTAGCATCACACAGACAATGTGTTGGGTAGATCCAGCAAGGCTCTCTTTCAACTTTTTTGAGCTTTGGGAGTAAAATTTGGTTTTAGCAGCTCCAGTGGGTGGATATGAATATTTACTCTCCCCAGAGATTGGCTTTCATCCCAGCTTTATACTGGACATGAAAACGTTGCCTTGTTGTCTGCTCAAGTGTTTTTTTTTCCTGGGGAAAGTTTGTGGGTTTCAGTTATTCTCTTCAGATCAGAATATTATATCGCAATGACATTTTTAGTCTGCTGGGGCAATGAGTTAGAATACTAAATGCCTCAACTTCTGAAACTTGTGTCAGGAACCCAGTCTTGACTGAACAGATAAACCATCTGTAATTGTGGAGTCCTGCAGTGTATTGATTAGAGCACTCGCCTCGTAATCGAGAGGACCCGGGATTGATTCCTGGGCAGGGTGAAACCTTAAGCAAGTTTCCTTTTTCCACACGCCACTATTCACCTAGCAGTAAATGGGAAGCCGGTTGTTATCGATTGGTGGATTGTTTTCTGGGATTAATAATCCCTTCTCCGAAGTCTGACTGTGAGCATTAAATGCAGAAAGTCAATCTGGATCTATCCAATTGACAGCTATCAAAGCTGCAGTGCCCCATAACTATAATGTTCATCTGTAGGCTCGAAGCTGCGGAAGCCAACCTGTGAAAATAGTCCTCAAGAAGTTTAACTATTTTGCATAGTTTGCAGATATTGGCCTACAAAATACACAGTCACTACACTTTACAGTAGATCCTGTATAGTGTTTTGAAACGTCCTCTTGATGTGAAAGGCACAACATCAGACAAACATTATTTATTATTATTATTATTATTATTATTATCATATCAAATGAAAGGACTATTATTTGCAATGCTTTATTTGCCTGAGTGTCTGTATCTGTCTGGCTTAAATACGGTTAAACAAAGAATAACCCTATGTTTTACTCCACAATAGTTTTTATTATTTTTGTTCTCATTTTTGATTCTCATCAACGAAGAGAGCAAAATTAATGGAAAGTGGCAACAGCGCATCATTGCCTGAGTTTATCTATAATGCAGTAGTCTACGGTGTGTCTCTGGTAGGCAGTAATATGATGGATACATTTGTAATAGATCTTTCGAACAAAAAGTCTTCATCGAGACATCTGAGGATACAGATTGCATTGACTGCAAGATGAATGGAGGTGAGAGGATAATAAGAAAGTGACAGAGTGAGAGCACCAGGTATGAGCTCACTATTGTTAAGGATAAGGTGATGTTTGGAGAATCCCTATGTCCACATGGGTATTAGTGCTAGCAAATCAGAGATTCAGTGACAGATTGGAGGTGCCAAGTTTTACACAGGAATGGATTTCTGTCACTGGAAGACAAAGTACACAGCAGCTGTGACTCGATTGCCAAGAAAAAAATATATGTAATGTGATACCAAACACTACAGTTACTCTACTTGGCAGGGTTGGTTCCAGGAGAAAAAAAACCCACCAATACTGTTTGAAACTCCATTTAAAATGGGTGGGGGTGGGATGGGGGGGAAAAGAGTGGATGTTAGTGGATGGAGGGAGGAGCGGGAGAGGACGGGGAATGGGAGGCGGAAGGACAGAAGGGGAGAGTGTGGAAAATGTGGGGGTTTGGAGGGTAAGGAGTGAGGGGAGAGATTATTTCACAAGTGAATCTGATTGTGTCCTCGCTCAATGTTCACAACCTTGCACTCTTCAGCAAGGGGTCACTGGATAACAATCAGGTCACTTTTGTTGTCACTTTCTTGCTGAAATATACTGAGGTCCTTGATTAAGATCAGCGAACTCAGCACAGAGCACAAATTCAATTTGGGACCTTAAATGAGGAGAAATTCCACCTGGGTCCACATTTACTTTACTGACGTAACTTTTCATTCATGTAACATTTCAGAATGTCTAGAATTCAGCAAATTCTTCAACACACCTTGAATTTTGAAGCTGGTTTTTTCTCTGCAGGTCTTAAAAGAAACTGAGAGAAGACGTGCTTAAAAACAAAGAATGTAGTGCAAACTCCAAAGTTAAGATGGAATTTATCCATTGGCCAAATTGTTGATGCTCCAAAACACCACCTAAGTAGAGTAAATCTTAATCCGGTTAGAATTTCTTGCAATCAGGCTGTACCCCTCAGTATCACACCAGATGGTGTATTCTTCCACTAAACCCCTTGAAAAGACCTAATCGATCCATTTTTGTGGCAATCCTAATGGAGTCTCAGTCCCTGGAATTGGATTTCTCGATTTCAGGGAAACTCTCCTCCAAGCTCAGCAGAATTTTGATATTGTACTTTGGATTCAAATCATTTCAATTTAAAGAGGCAGCCTGAACCTTCAGACTTCAAGTTACAAAATACTGTAATAATAATAATAATAATAATCCTTATATTTGATATAGAACGTTTCACGTCAGGAGGTAGTCTCAAGGTGCTTCTCAAGATGTAAAGTGTAGTGACTATGTATTTTTGTAGGTGACTTTAAACTCCAAGTGCTATTTCTATTGGACGTTCAAAACTAAACATACTGTGAAATAAATGTACAATAAATCATGTCTCACTGTGGCACTTTTCTTCCAAATGTCAAACTCAACATTACAATTGAGACTTGAACCTACATCAAGGACTTTCAGTCAAAGACCATCCAGTAGGTGCTAGAGATGGTGATTATCGATATGTTTCTCAGTACTTACGTACCAACACAACAACTTGCACTTATGTAGCGCCCTCCAATCAGGGTATGGTCTCAGAGTGCTTAAAAACACAGCATTGTTCCCTTTTGGAAAAAGATACACTTTTACACTACACTATATACTTCCAGACACAGATGCGGAGAAAGATGAATGGAACATTCTGTGAATGCCCGTACTATAATAGTCTATGAAATGTGCTTCTTAAATAGGGTAGACATAAGTAACGTCATGAGATCTTTGAGGTTGAACTGAATTGCTATGATTAGAGAATCTCAGGAGGGCTAATTAGCACATAATGGCTGGCCTGACCTTGAAGTCCAAATTGTTTTTTTAATCCTAATTAGTATGAAGATGCATATATAATAATGATGTACAGCATTTGTATATGGTAGTGATTCAATTTGCCATTGGAGAATTTAAACAGCATTCCTCAGCTATCAGATATGTCACCTCTGTAAACATTGTTATAGCACTTTTATTTGTGTGCAAACACATTTTCCACTGGAGAGCAAATGTTGCTCAAGTCATTCTCAGTACCATTACGGAGCCTGCGCAATAGTATTTTATTCATTCACAATCTATTTAAGCACTGATGTGTCACTACTCTCAATTATTCAATCATGACATTTCCCTTAATGTATCACCCTAACTTTCACTTACTTCTAATTGAGAATTAATTAAGTCAGATCCAGGATTGAATTTTCTTGATCGAAGACAATAGAATATTAGTTCAGCGAATGTAAAATTATTCAATTATTAATTCGGAGCAATGACCCATGAAACCATTTAAAATAGTTGTGAAAAGAAACAGAGGGGAGGTGAGGAGAAATGTTTTCACACAGCGAGTTGCTCGGTTCTGGAGTGCATTGCCTGAAAGGGTGGTGGAAGCCAATTCGATAACACCTGTTAAGAGAGAAGTAAACAATTATTTGGAGAGGACAAGTTTGCAGGGCTACGGGAAGGGATTGTTGCAGTGGGATTGATTTGAATAGCTCTTTTCAAGGAGCCAGCACAAACTTGATGGGCCGAATGGTCTCCTTCTGTGCTGTATAATTCTATGAAACATTTTAGTACCTTAAAAGTGATTTTAGTGATAAAAATGAGCTGTGAGCTTCAACTGACTGAATTTCAATACAGCGACTAATCCATTTCCAGATGTTACTCTGGCCTACAGACACAGTAAGCCCTAAAACTAGTATTGAATTGTCTAATTTAATCAGCTAGCAATGCAAGGATCAAAGCGTGGGTGTGATTTGGCAGAATGGAGCGAGGTAAGCCCTATAAAAGATAGAAATACCAGTGACAACACTGATTACAAGCTTGCCTGGCAGATTAGAGGGTTGTACTCATTATATCCCGACGCTACCTACAAGTTTCATAAAAATGTTTCATTATTTCCTTATAAAAAAAAGACTGAATTGTAGAGTGTTAGTACAGTTTCGATAAAAATCCCACAATAAGCAAGGTTTTTAAAGGATCTGTCCTTGATCTATTCCAGACAAATTGAAATGCGCTATGAACTCTCTATGACTTCAAGATGTAAAATCCCAATTCAAAGAACGCCTGTTTCTTTGAGATGCATTAGTTCATAGCTTCTTCTCCTGGCCTTAAATAAATTAGGAAATTATTTAAAAACAGTGTTTGCATATAAAGATCTGTAAGAGCCTGCGAAGAAGCTTATGGTTCCTGTTCTTTAGGCCTCATTTCGTTTTCTCTAGCGAATGAAAATCTTTGAAGCCCAATCTGTGGTAGACCCCAGATGAAGAATAAAATACTTCTCGTGTTTTCTAAAAGTGCTATATCCTTGATTTGAGATGCCAGAAAACATAGCTCCATTCACAGAAGAAACAGTGGCAGTTTTACTAGAATACAGTCATTTGCACATACAGCTTAATACAGAGGAGACACCAGATAGGAGAAAAATAAATATTAATTATTTGAAGAGACTGGGGAGGCCAAATATCCTTCTGTACAAATTAAATCAATACATGTGGTGGTACAATTTGAACTGCGCGGTGTCATAACTTTAAAGGTTTTTTGTGTGGCTTTACTTGCCTTGTAAACTCTCACATGATTGACTTTGACCATAAAACTTAGCGTGAGGCTATTAATAGAAAACATTTCGAGGTGTACTGAAATTTCCAGTTTGTTTGCACTGTCACAATCTTTCAGGTGGAATAAAGAGAAACGCTGGGCTTTAAAAATCAGAATTTGGGGACCTGAATAGCAGTAGGAAGAATGGCCAAGATCCTTTCAGTATTTCCTTTTTCATCTCTGTACAGTATCATTGAACTGCAGTCGAAGAAATAGCCTGGAACTAATCAATCTGCTCGAAGGATCAATCAATAAGCGCATTAATAATGCACAGCGTGTAGTGGTAGCGTGAAACACTGCCAATCTCTTGCAAGGATAAGTAAGAATGTTTTTGTGAACAGATGCATCACTGATTCTCAAAAGCCCCAAATACAAATGGGACGGTTGTGCACAGTTGGTGAATTCACTCAGAATATTGCTAATTCCTTCATGAAAGTTTATGCTTTCTGAAACAAATTTGCTTCACTGCTAAGAGAAGCGATGGCTTTATTGCAGTACCTTTTATTTGACTAATTTTTCTCAAATATTTTCAAGTTTCCAGGGTTATACGAAGCACTTCATCAGGAGAGAAATGGAAAGGAAATATAATTGAAATAAAAGCGTGAGATAGCATGAAACTCAGAAATGCCATTCTGGCATCTACCATAAAAACCCCTTTAATAGCTTGGGGAGCATTTTGTATAAATACTCGGGGCTCCCCTAATATTTTCCTCTTTACATCTCTGCTTGTGAACCTTGGGCTATTGCCCTCTATACACAATCTTTTTCCTCAAAGTCCAGACAGAAAAGTAAATACTTTATTTACATGAACCGTGGAGTATTCAGGCATCTTCTTTGATTATTAACAACTATTTAAAGACATCCGTCTTCATAAAAAATGTTTGACAAACCTCGTTATATGGCCTTTGGCTTAATGTGAGTTTGGAAACCACACCAGTGCAGCATGAGATGCTTCGATGACGTGATAAGGTGCTATATCAAATGTAAGGATTATTATTATGATGATGAAAGTGTGGTACACTTTCAGCACTGACTGACTGGCTTCCTACACACAGTGCTCAGTCACAGATAATCTCAGGCCATTAGCAATGACCAAAGGACCATTAGAAATGCTTGTAGGAGCCAGTGTTGCTGACTTGATGACCCAGAGGCACTGACCGGCAGCTGTTTTTATAACATGACCCAGTTATGGCAGGAGCCTTATTCAATGAGCCTCGACCACTGCATTGTAAAGGGCGTCCAACTGTATCATTCCACTTGTGGATGGAGGAGAGGTAGAAAAGCCTTTTTACTCCCCAAAGCCCCCCACTTGCCCAACGTTTCACCCTGCCTGGGAATCAAACCCAGGTCCTCTCGTTTGCGAGGCGAGTGATCTAAAAAAATAAAATAAATAATCCTTCCATTTGATATAGCACTTTTCACGTCTTCTAGACGTCTCAAAACGTTTCACAGAATATAATGTAAAGTGAATTGACTGTACATTTGTGGGCGAAACACGGCAACCAATTGTGCACAGCAGCGTCCCACAAACAGTCTAACCATTACGCTACAAGATTCCACAGGACTTATTTATTGCAGCGGGATGCCCACATTACTTTCGGCATGATTAAAATGAGAGTGATTAAAATCAGCGAATGAACATAGATGTAGCTTAGATGTATTTAAGGGAAAGCTAGATAGATACATGAGGGAGAAAGGAATAGAAGGTTATGCTTGAAGGCTTAGTTGAGGAAGGGCAGGAGGAGGCTCACTGTGGAGCATAAACACCGGCATAGACCAGTTGGGCCAAATGGCCTGTTTCTGTGCTGTATATTCTAATATATTCTAATGTATTCTAACATTGGGGGAGTAGTGATATATTGACCTTCTGCAAGCAGCAACCTGCCATTATATTACACACTCATTTCAATGTGATAAACCCATACCTCCCAGCTAATAATTAAGCTGGGGACTGATTGAAGTCTTAGCTTGCTTTGATCATCAAGATTGTGATAACGCTAGAAATATGCATTAACGGCAAACACTCATGCATCCATTTAAAAAAGCTTTTGTTTGATACCCTTTCGTTTTATAAAGAGATTACTATTAATTGGAATTGCTGCTGGCAATTGACTCTATCTACAATAGACTGTAAGATTAATACTGTAATCCTGAATTCCTAATGTCCTAGGAGTGTCGCAATCCCTTGTAGATATGAACTGATGTTGTTCCGCAGCTTGATGTATTGTGCTGAGTAATGAGAATGCTCTCTCACCAAATGCCAACTCTTACCATTCATTTGCTCTTTTTTCATCTTTCACCAACGGTACGTTGAGGTTAGTTGTTCAGGGTGTGAGTGTGTACGTTTGTCCGTGTGATTATGTGTGTGCATGTGCTTGTCTGTATACCTGTAATCCATCTTGTCTTCTGGAAAAATGATGGGTGAGGTTATTTTCTGATGCATCAGATGCAAAGCAATGCTTCCATTACACTGTGTCAAAAACTCGATTCATTTCCATATGCCACAACTCACAGCTAGTTTCCTAGATTAGTGGGAATTAATGCCAAATTCTGAGTGCAGTATGTCTCTGCGATAGAATGATTTGGTTGAGATTGTCCAAAACTCATTTCATTTAGCTTCTTCATAGAGAGGAGAGAGAATAGGTGGAAGGAAAAGACACTTTCAATTCCATCAGTCAAGACTCCTTTCAAACCCAAAGAAGTATGGCCAGTCTTGCAGTCCACCGTATCACCAGTGCTCTGGGAAATACCATTTAACATTAGTTATTTTATTCTCTTGCAAAACAAAAGACCAAATTGACAAGTTGTCAAAACGTGAGTTATCACATCAAATATCTCTGGAGATTACAGAACCTAATACAGACTAATATAAGAGTCCATTGCGCACGTGATGAGGTGAGACAGAAAGTGCAAAGCAAAATCCACTGCCTAAAAAATGGCGATAGAACAGGAGGGAAGAAGAAACAAAAACAGAAGTCGCTGGGAACCCTCAGCAGGTCAGGCAGCATCTACGGAGAAAGGAAAGTGAGTCAAGGTTTTGGATCCACGACCCTTCGTCAGAACTGGGGCATGTTGGGAGGGAGAGGCTTTCAAGGGCTAACAGAGAGGGGGGAGGCCGGGCAAGAAGACAAAGGAGAAAATGGGTTAGAAATGGGGAAGAAGAATGTGTGTTTGTCATACAGCAAATGACTTGGCAATTGCATGAGGAACTGACTAGCAACACACACACATCGCACAACACTATTGTTCATCAAACAGAGTTTAAATATGTCAAAACTCCACTTTTAAAAGAAGATTACGATTGTCCTAATTTCCTATGATTACTTAAGAAAAGAGGATAATTGCAGACATTGCATCAGTGTCACAATGAGGTCTGACCAGCAGTTATTATTTACATTTTGGTGGTTAGCGATACTTCAATGCAAGATTTTGTCATTCCTAGGTGGAGTGAACCGGATGAGCTCGAGAAGAATTTGGCGATCAGTCTAAAAAGTAAAGGGGAAAATCTAAGCACATGATTGTACAAATAGATCAGCAAAGTTTACCAGGAAGACAACTGCTAAATATCACTTCCTGGGAGTACTGCAGCAGTCACTTATCCCGTTCTGATTTGATGTGGGAGACAGAGAGATAAATGCTCGAGAAGAAAGAGTAATAAAAGGTATGGGGAAAAGGCAAGGAAATGGGATTAAAAGATACGTCATGGTGTCAGAAAATAGGGCAATAGGTTTGACATGTCTGACTGGCTTTTCCTGTTCCTGTATGTATCACTTTGAAAACCAAACAATTCCATACCTTTACATTGTTTTGCAATCTATGTCACATCTGGTTATCATCAAATGGACTCCTATCATTTTCCAGATATTGACACAATCCCGGATCTCCAAAATCCACCTGTGAATAAATCTTCTTTTCCTGTAATGACAAGTTAATTCTTCTCTGCTGAATGCAACCTTTGCCCTATGATCGAGCGTGTGATTTAATTAGAAATCACCAAAATACAGAGCTAAATTAAACAAGAAGCTTACTCCCTCTCATCATTTGCACAATCCTATCAACTCAGGATGAAGTAGTTAGCTAGGAACGTGCATTCACCAAACTGCTGAGAATAGTGGAAAAGTTAGACTCCTGTGGTTTTATACATTGCAAATGCAGGGATTGTTATTATTATGTTACATACTTTATTTGGGTTTTCAGTTCAGAATATCCCCAGTTGGAACTGTAATGCTAATTAGTGAGTAGATATCCATCAGATACAATGCCTGAAATTTCAGTAACTTTTCAAGATCAATTTAAAACTTAACGTCTCCAGATTATTTTTTTCCCCCAGCGCGACCTCCTTTGCAAATCACTCGGGCGAATTGCAAATTCATTTATTACTGTCAAATGTTTTCAGATCTCAAGTGAAATGTTTGACAGCTTTAAGATTAAGCAGTGAGCAACTCAGGATCACTTTGATCTTTAAGGTTCTATTTTCAGGTGCGTAATGGGTTTACACCTCAGCAACACATGCCCAAAGCAAGTTAATTCTGTTTATGCCAATCACAAGTTAAAGGTGTACCAGACTTGCAATTCAATGTTCCTTTAACTTGTCAATTTACAAAGAGAAACAGGAGAAAAAAAAGGAGATCCAAAGGACACAGATAGTGAATCTTTGGATCAGCTGCGTTTAAAGAATTGCAGAGGGAAAAATACTTTCCAACCCAATATAAAACAAATTTAGATATTTTAAGCTTGGAAAGGATATTGGACGAATTACAGTTACTTTAATTCCTTATAAATACCACATGTTTCTCATCAATAAGGCGCAAGTACTATTATTATCATCATCATTCCAAACCAACAGCAAAGATGCAGTATAGATCCTGTTCACAACCACGATATTGAAGTGAATTGTGTTTCAAGACCTAAACTGCCTGGCGAGAGGTGGTTTTTATCAGACTTTATTATTGCAATTCATAAGCAGCAATGGACAGAAATTCAGTACCTGTTCACAAACGACACGTTAAATAGGCTCCACTGGACTGCCCAAGAACTTTAAAGCCCAATTCCTAAGATTAAGCTGTGCATGCGTAGAGCTCTCTTGAGCCGCTAGTGGTTGCAATTTTGGGGCTATTGACATAAATAGCTTCTCTGATTTGCTTTACTGCCGGAAAAGATTTCAATTGCTTCCAGCAGTATGAATGGGGCATTATCTTCACTGATAACCCTAGATATCCTACATTTTGTACCTTCCTTTGAGCCAAGGTTAGCTATGGATACAGAGCCAGATTCAAATGGTTTATCAATTGGCCACAATTGCTACAAGTTCAGTTATTTATTTTGTAATCTTGTTCAAGTATTGAATCAATAAACAATTTGCCCGATCTCAGCCCAGTTTCTACTTATGAAACACTTTCTCATGTCAAAGTAATTCCCGTTGTAAGCACATCCGATCTTGTGCTGTCTTCATCCATTAACAAAGGGAATCTAAAGGCTCTATAATAGTGGATTATTATCTTAACACAGATTGTGGACATAAGGATAGAGACCAATTTAGTCACAAAACTCTGGGCTGTTTTGCACTCTGATTACTTTACCACTGAGAGCTGGCTTGAGATTGCCCTCTATGCGCTTCACTTCAGGTCTTTACCTCTTAATAGAGAGAGAGAAATTAATGAAAGGTGACAGGATAATTTTCTGCACCTACAGTGCCCGTCCATTTAATTTTCACACGGAGAAGAATAATTTCATACAGGACATCATGTAGAAAATTAGAGGAGAGTGTTTGAAAAACAATTAAATGGATTTTAAGCTCATTGTCTAGGCTGATAGGCTGATACTCCAATGCAATGTTGGAAACACTCTGTTGTTGAGAGTCGCTGTCTTTCGGATGAGAGGTTAAACCGAGATCCCATTTCCCTGTTCGGGGGGACATTAAAGATGCCATGGCACGATCCAGAGAGTGAAGTGATTTTCTCCCAATGGTCATCCAGATAAAATCGATCATTCATAACGTTTGTAGGATTTTGTTGGGCGAAAATGGGCTACTGCGTTTCCCTACAAATACACAGTCACCGTACTTTACAGTAAAATCCTGTGAAGCGCAGTGAGACATTTCATCAACTTTATAAAACGCCTAATTAAATTTCAAAGATTTTTATTACTAAACTGACATTACGCATGATTTACATGGACCTCAGTGGGCTCAGACGCAATCACGGAATCTGCTCAAAAAATATTGTGCAACACAATAAACTATGATTGAGGTGACATACAAAAGGTTCCAGTGACATTCCTCATTGCTTTATACAGAGCAGCACAAAGCGCTTTAAAATAATTCTGCACTAAATATGTGATTACGCTGGCAAGCATCAATCTTCTGAAGATAAAAGTGTCATTTTGAAGAATAGGAAGCAGGAAAGGTAGGCAGGCGATAAGTGTGCCAGTCGTTCATTGAAGAAAGTAAGATGTGCATTTTGTTTAAAAAAAAAGCTTTTAAGGCGCATTTCAAATTTCAGCCTGTCAGTCACTGGTTGGATACAATACTGTCTGGGACTGGAGACTGCTGTCGAAAACACAATTTTAAAACAGGACGTTACAGAATTCAGGATCATGACTGAATGAGGCAAAGTCTTATGACTGAATGTCTGAAAGCAATGCATCTCTCTCCAAATCAACTAACCTCCCTTTTAAGTGCTAACAACAACTTGCAGTTATATAGCGCCCTTAAAGCGTCCGGGAGGGCTTCACAGTGGTGGAGTGACGATGGCTCATCTCAGCACTTCAATGTTTCCCTTAATTAACTAAAATCCGTTTCAACAAAACAATATTTTCTACAAGTTTGGGAACATACATACATTTTGTTTTTCTTAAAAAGAAATCTTGATATAGATATGGAAACAACAGAACATCTTATCTGAACAGCGACAAAGAACACGTAAAGAATATCAAGAGTGACTACTGCAGCTCTTATAAGAACTGAACATAAAAAAAGCACATCAACTAAAACTGGTCAATCAGGAACTCAAAGAGAAAGATACCGCTTTCTGGTGAGGTCCTTACATGCCAGTGTTGCTGAAAGATTTCACCAAAAAGTATGTGGGGATAATTTTAGTGAACACATTTGAAGATTAATGGAGTCCTGCATATTGTTAAGCATAAATAATAAATTCAATGAAAAACATCTTTTTTCCTTAGGTTGCCTCTGAAACTTCCCCACCATCGCCCCCACCCCCACAAAAAAAAAATTCTCCTCGAGGGTTCTTTTAATTCACGCACCTGCCTGTTGAGATTGGACAGTGGCTGGTATAATGCACAGACAAGACATACGTGCCTTGTTCGTGGGGCACAGAGCATTTAAGCATTAACAGTAATTAAGGCTGCATTTGTTTGGTCAGACACTTTCAGGACCGTCTTGATGCTGCTGTGCAGTGGTTTGAGTTTCTGCTTCATTTACACTGGGGAAAATGCGATCCAAGTTGCCGATGGGCAATTAACTCCTCTGTGTGAAGTCATGGATGAACAGTTGCTTCCAAGTCACAAGTCGTAACTTCAATTTTCCGGTTGTGCTGTTTGCCCCAGCGTCTGTGCAGCTGAGCTGTGCGGAAACTGGCATCTCAGTCCACTGCTGTCCGAGGACTGTAGGAGTTGGGGCACACGTACACTCAGGGTGGCTGGCTTCAGAGACGAAGTAAAGACCCACATTGGTAAGTGGTGGAAAATTGCCTCTCTATGGGAACAGCACCACTTCAGTTACAGTGCATGGTAGTCATCTTCAGTGGCAGCAAGGCAACATTGAACAAGGCTGTGACTCGATTGCTTTTCAAGGTCATTAGGCATTCTTTTACGTATTCCTCTCTGGTGCTGTAATAGCAAAGTACTCTTCGAGGAACAGATTCCATCCAGGCTGGATTGACGACAATTTTCTGACCGCTTACTGGATCGATTGATGTGCAATGCTGCCTTCACTGTGAATCGGTATTCTGAATATAAAGTTTACTGAGTGTATCATATCATTAGTGCGGTTCTAACTCTCTCACTCTCTAACGTTGGAAGGGTGTAACTACCATTATTGATGAGGCACCATCAAATATGTTTATTTTTAAAAAGTGTGTTGAGTCATCTTTCCTGCTGTTAAGGGCTACAGTCAATCTTTTACATTTTCATCTCAGATGCTGTAAGTCAAGTGACAACTATAGATCTGCCCAACTATGCAGGCCTGTTTTCTGATCAATATTCTGCACTTCCTCTCTGATTTTGCATGGATGAGTTCTTGTTTTTTATTTACCAAGTCGTAGAGAAATGCCACAGACGTCAGCAATAAATAAGCAGAAACAGCAAAACACAGGAGCACAAAAGAGTTTCCGCCAGGGAAACTGCTCACTATGAACCAGCAGTGAAACCAACATATTATTACTGTTGGTTGCCCAAAAGATAAATCATTCTTAATCCTCCCCCAAACTCCTGTGGAAAAGAGGAAGTGATAGGACAAAGAACATATCGGAAAATGAAGGAACAAGACGTAGAGAATAAAGCTCCATTTGATGACTCCAAAAATGAGCTAGATCCATCAGTATACCTATTGCTGCCCCCACTTTTAGATGTGTCCACTGCTATTATTAAGCAGTATAAATCTGACTATGACTACCATAACTGAGATGGTCATGGACATATCCCCACCATGTTAATGCCTACCCAAGAAAAGAAAGATATTGAAAGAAATGTTTAAAAAATTTATCAAATCAGTATTGTCGAAATGATAGAATAATCAACAAAAACTTGCATTTATATAGCGGGTGGGATTCAAAGACGGATAAAGACAAAGTTCAATGATAGGGGCAGGGATTTCCAGAGGCCAGGGGCATGGTGACGTGACTGATGATCAATTAAGATCATTTAAGAAGAGGGATCATTTTGCGCGAGTGAGTTTCAAAATATTAATTCACACAAAATCTTTCCGAGATCCAGCTTAAAAACAATCTTTCAATTTGGGAGTGTTAGTAAGAACACTGTGAAGGTAGTAAAGGTAAAGTAAAGGTAAAGGTAGCTTTATTAGTTTGCCTCTGCTCTTGTTCTCTGTATTCTAAAGCAGGAAATGAAACAGCACATGGGTAAGTGACCAAAGGAATTCAGTATTCAAACAGCGAAAAGGAAATAGTTAGAAGGAATTTTTTTGCCCTATGAATAATGAATACTTAATGGAGAATTCACATTTAAAACCACTTGCACCAGAATCATCTGTCGTGTCCTGTAAATGATAGCTAATTAACTTTTGATCTTTCTCAAAGACTGATGTATTTGGCCACTGTTAACTAATGCAAAATGGCTAACCAAATTCAGCGAATGACGTGTTCCGCCAGAGGCGCACCATCAATGAACGACAATAATTCTTTAGCTAGAACACAGGTGATAATGTTACAACATGGTGGAAGGTCTCAGGTTTCTTCTGGATTCTCAGGTTGCACACAGGCCTAATTTATATTTTCAAAAGTTCAAGTCACCTTTCACCTGCCAAACAAGACCCCCAGGTAAAGAAAATGGTCAATCACTTCACGGCTGTTGTGGGACATTGTTCTGTGCAATTTGGCTGCCACAATCAACACCAAACACACAAAGGAGGAAGTGGGTTTGTGTCAATTTAACCCATACTCCGAATTTTGTGCTACGGTTTACACTAAAAACCTTCAGCAACAAACAAGCTGTCACTCCTTGACCACATGAATCATATCAATAGAATCCACTTCAAAAAAATTTTTGTAAAGAATTTATGCGCCATAAAAGAATCCCCAGAACAAAAGCTTCACAAAAGGTTCACAGCACAACCTGAAGTACAGAAGGCAATTTCAGTGCTAGGAGGTAAAGCAAAATACTTCAATGCATAACAATGATTAGGCCTGAAAAGTGTTCCTTAATTGTAAATTACACCTGTTCCTTCAGTGACTCACAACAGATAAGGTAGATACACACAGAAACAAATGTACCAGGTTAATTGGGACAAGTTCAATCAGATGAGCCATGCCTCAAGGTAATGGGAAGGTCAGTGCCATTATAAAGCAACTGAATTGATGCTCATCAGAGAAATAGTCACCTTGATTACAAATTGAATCAATAAAATCAGGACTGAACCTGACTCACGTGTTAAAGGCAACAACTTTAATTACTCAGTTTGGCACAACTGGTTTTGATTGTTGGAGAAGGAGGAGAGGGAATAACAAAGCCGTCAACGTTCCTGATCCTCACTGAGATCTGGTACCTTGCCAGAATGTGCTGTGTGCAAATTACACAGTCACTACACCAGTGGTGGCCAGCCATTGCTGTCACAAAGTGGCCTAAATCAATCAAGAAAACTTATTTTGTTGGTTGATCAAAGAACAACTTGTACTTATATATGGGTGCGGTGGGGAAAGTGAGCCACTACTGCACTACGTTCTCCAGTAAAGTCTGTGACACGACTTGAGGTGTTTGATAACGGGATGAGACAAATGCAAAGCTTATTAGTTATTAGTCATGGAGTCCTGTAGCTTAGTGGTTAGAGCACTCACTTTGCAAGCTGGAGACCTGGGTTTGATTCCCGGCAGAGGGCGAAACCTTGGGCAAGTTTCCTTCCTCCACACACCTGATAATAATCCCTCAAAAACAAACAATAATAAATTGGTCACTTCAATCCACGACTGTTTGTGGAACACTGCTGTGCACAAGGAAATAATTGGTTCTCTTAAATTTCACCTGTAGTTCAGTGGTTCGAGCACTTGTCTCACATGCGAGAGACCTGGGTTCGATTCCCAGCAGGACGAAACCTTGGGCAAGTTTCCAGATAATAATCCCTCAAGAAAAAAATAATAATTTGGTCACTTAATCTACAACTGTTTGTGGGACACTGCTGTGTGGAATTGGCTGCCGTATTTCGCCCACAATTATACAGTCAATTCACTTTACAGTATATTCTGTGAAGCGCTTTGAGACGTCTAGAAGACGTGAAGAGCGCTATATCAAATGCAAGGATTATTATCATTATGATTAAGAGCACTTCACGTTGATAAAACATGCAGTTACCTATACACACTATGCTGCTCTTCCTACGAAAAAATCTAAAACTACCAGTTAGTTAATCCCCAATGAATAATCTGAATGTCAACAGAAGATGAACTTTCTGCAGTTTCCTGGAGGACATTTGAATGTACAAGATTGAAAATTTATCTAAAATGTTCGTGACAGCAACCAAATGAGAATCAAAGGAGAAGGCAGTTTGTCACGAGTACTTGGAGACAGATGGTGACAAATTGAAGATGAATAAATTAGTTTTGCATTATAAGTACAAACTTTGGTGTTTGATTGAAAAGCAGAACAGGACACAAGCAATAATTCATTGCCTTACTTTGGGGACTGCATGACCTGAACAAATAACAGATGTTTTGTTGTGATACATATTTTAGTCTTTAATTAAAGGGAAACCAGCGAAATTACAAATCCCTGGTTGCATATGAATAAATAATAATAATCTTTGCATTTGATATAGAGCTTTTCACGTCTTCGAGACGCCTCAAAGGGCTTCACAGAATATACTGTAAAGTGAATCGACTGTATATTTGTGGGCGAAACATGGCAGCCAATTGCGCCCATCAGTGTCCCACCAACAGTTGTGGATTGAAGTGACCAATTTATTATTGGTTTTTTTGAGGGATTATTATCAGGCGTGTGGAGTAAGGAAAATTGCCCAAGGATTTGCCATGCTGGGAATTGAACCCAAGGCTCTCGCTTGTGAGACGAGTGCTCTAACCACTGAGCTACAGGACTCCACAATGATGCATTTATTCAATGAAGGCTGAAAATCCCTGAACTGAAAATGAATTACATTTCTTTCAAAATATTGCCTTCAGGAGAAATCGGTAAAATGGTATAAATGCCGTTCAGGCAGTCGGAACAGAAGAAAAATTAGGGGAAAAGTGTTCAGATGAGAGCAGATAATGAATAATCTTTCACTTCAGCATTAGTGCAAACTATTCATTAGTCGAGGCAATGACGCACCAGAGAATATAAATGGAAAATGAGCAATCCTTAATTCTGCTTAAAGAATAACTTGGAGTAAAGTCAGCGTTTTCTGTATTCAGTGTCGTCACCTCCCATCATAGGGAAGCAGAGAGCTTCTGCAGATAGATCTTTACCTACAAATCCCTTCACGCCCTAGCATCTCACTCGCTGTCCTTTCTCCTCCTACCCCACTCTACTTGCCTGCCCTGCTCATCTAACTTGGGCTTTCTGCAGGCCCTCGCCCTACCAATGTGGCCGATCTTTATACCATTCTATGCTCCAAACCTCTGGAACTCCCGCCCTTGACCCCCTCTCCAACCCACCCACTTCTTATCTCTCTTCGACTCCCGCCTTGAAACACTTCAACAGCAATTTCTGATAAAAAACAGATACAATTGTTGACGGAGGGGGGGTGGGGGGGGGACGGGGACGCGAAGAAGGGAGTGTGGTGGGGGAGGGGACAAATATATAATAAAGAAAATCTAAAATAACCTTTGATCCATCAAACGTGGCGATTAGCCGCAGCGCATTTCCTGATTGTTTGCCGTAACTAGGGAACTGAGGTCGGTTCGAGGACCAGGCAGCGTTTAGAAGGAGAATGAGCAGCTACTCTATGGATCATTATCCTCCTTGCTCTTCACAGAGACTTCAGATTCACAAATGTTAAAGCTTAAATAGCTGTTTTTCAGCAAACCTGAATTATTCAGAGAAGTAACTTTGGCAAAATTCATCGGGTCCCTTAATTATTCATCAATCCAAAGCTGAACAGAAGCATTAATCGCGAAATGTATAAATCTACAAAACAATGAATGCATTTAACTGAAACGAGATCAACATTTACAGATGAAAGTGTGAACTTTTAAAAATTTCAAATATCTGGTAACCGACATTTCTCCATCATTAATCCTGCACTCATCTTTAATAATCATAATAATAATCCTTGCATTTGATATAGCCCTTTTCACGTCGGGAGGACATCCCAAAGTGCTTCACAGAACACACTGTAAAGTGAATTGACCGTATATTTGTGGGCGAACGCGGCAGCCAATTGCGCACAGCAATGTCCCACAAACAGTTGTAGATTGAAAATGACCAATTTATTATTGTTTTTGGTTTTGGAGGGATTATTATTAGACGTGTGGAATAAGGAAACTTGCCCAAGGTTTCGCCCTCTGCCTTGAATTGAACTCAGGTCTCCCACTTGCAAAGCGAGTGCTCTAACCACTGAGCTACAGGACTCCATCTTTAGGGTGTTTGCTTGGCTTAATTGGTAGCACACATGTCTCAGAGTTAGAAGTTTGTGGGTTCAAACCCCACATCGGGACTTTGAACTCACACAGTCTAGGCCAGGGCCGTCCAATCTTTTGGCTGCCGAGGGCCGGATATTTTGTGTTTCCCTTCCCGAACCACAACACTGTTTCCTCGTAAATCAACCACCACCAAATTGTATTGAGCGCTTGTCTATTTGGGTGTGAATTTTGTTACTAAGCGCAGGTGCAGTGGGGATTAGAACATAATGATTTGACCACAAACATTCCTTCCAGTAGGGCTGTCACTCTCCAACGTACCATGCTCAAAGTAACTTGTATAAGCTGTTCCTTTCACATTTATTGCTCCACTTTCTAGCTTTTGCAACATTTCTGCACATAATGAATTTCTTGTAAATTCTTAAACAGACACCTTCCAAATCCTCGGGTACCTGAGACAGCGTTGGCACATCCATCCACTGCAATGCTTCCCGACTCCTCTGCAAGCCGGAGCCTGCCCTCCCAATCAAAAAAATAGACTCCTAGCGAAATCTATACGGACTTTGCCGGACCTCATCTGCACTTTATCTGGTTTGTTGCTGTGTACAAGAGAGTTTTCACCAGGAGTTACACGTGCTCAGCTGGTTCTCAGACTTATTAAGCTTGCTGAGGGTGAAGTGACTCAACAGCTGTCTCAAATAAGTCAGTCTTATTATTGGCAAGTGCGCAACTATTGGTGCCTGGGAATGTGTGTTTTTTAAAAAAAATACCTGCTGTTGAAGTGACATATCTCACCTCAGAGGTGCACATGTGATTTTGTTGGTTTCACGTATTTTTGAAAATACAGTTCTTTTTTAAGCAGAAAACCCCAGTAATATGGGCACGTAACTCAACACATATTTGCAATCCTAATTCATGCAAACTAATTCATTGAAACTTTTACAATCAATTTTGAAACTGAGCTGAGAGTTTCAACTAATTAAGTAATTTCTGTCGCAAAGCTGAACTATTCAATCTCAGTATGTTCAGTTGTCAATCTCAGCTGTAGTGTCCTAACAGCCTGGCTGAGGCGCTAGGTCAAGTGGACTGAGACAGGCAGTACCACTCATTACAGGCAATAGAAGGCATTCTGCCAATAATAATAATAATAATAATCCTTGCATTTGATATAGCGCTTTTCACGTCAGGAGGACGTCCCAAAGCGCTTCACAGAACACACTGTAAAGTGAATTGACTGTATATTTGTGGGCGAACGCGGCAGCCAATTGCGCACAGCAGTGTCCCACAAACAGTCGTAGATTGAAAATGACCAATTTATTATTGTTTTTGGTTTTGGAGGGATTATTATTTGCACCTAAATCACGCAGTGAAACTATTTACACGCTCAAAATAATAGCACAATCAACGTTACTGCATGCATCGATATATTTAAGCTCTTACAGCAAGCAAAACACATCCATTATACACATGGTTTACAATACAGTGCAATACAATAATGATCCTTGCATTTGATATAGCGCTTCTCATGTCTTCTAGACGTCTCAAAGTGCTTCACAGAATATTACTGTAAAATGAATAAGACTGTATATTTGTGGGTGAAACATGGCAGCCATATGTGCACAGCAGTGTCCCACAAGCAGTCGTGGATTGAGTGTCCAAATTATTATTGTTTTTTTTGAATGATTATTATCCCCAGAAAAGCGATCTGCCAATCGATTAACAACCAGGTTCCTACTTACTCCTAGGTAAACAGAGGAGTGTGGAGTAAGGAAATTTGCCCAACATTTCGCCCTGCCCGGGAATCAAACACAGGTCTCTCACTTGCAAGGCGAGTGCTCTGACCACTGAGCTACAGGACTCCACGATACACATTTACACAGCACATTTCATGTCTCAAAGCGTTTTGACAATGTCATCTGGGCACCTGAGCTGGGGTGGGGTGGGACCCGAAGGGGATGGGGAGAGGAAAGATGTCTGAAAGAATAGTTAACAAGGTACTCTAAGGCAAGTCTTGAATGAGGGGAGGGAGGGAATCAACCAAAGGAATGAGACTATACTGGTTAAGCAAAATTTGAACATCAGCTCTGATGTGGGGGGGCATCAAAGCCAAGCTTAACATAGGATGCTGATAAGCAATGGGGTCTTAATCTGGATACATACAATGTGCAGATTTAGATATAAAACATTCATTTCATAAGATAATGAGTTACATTTACAGTTGTTTCCTGTTGGCATCTCATGGAGCATGGAGACCCAGTTCTGATGTGAAGCTCTATTTTCTCAGTGTCTCGCTGTTTTTTCCCCGAGTCTGTGGCAGATGTAATGCGGAATGATAAAAGGCCTAGAGACCAAATAAAGTAGAAAATTTTACAGCGCTTCATAGTCAATGAGATCTTTACCCTAAATTTAACAACAAGTTAATTTTCTACTTTATGACTCAAATTTGAAGTGATTTAATATTGTTATTGAAATCCTTCAGTGGATTTAGATTTATTATACAGTGTTTTACATACTTTGACTCACAGACTCAATCACTGCTGGAAAATAAACCCATAAATAGAATCAAATGAATAATTCTACCCTATTAGGTATCATAAAAAGTCTTTGCAAATAACAGAACCAATGATCGGATATAAAAAAATAAATACTCATTAAAAGCCTAGAATACACCTACATCTTCATCTCATTCCACATCTCAGCGACAATAAGTATAAATTAGGTGACAGAAATGTGTAAATCAGATTCTAAATGTGAGAGTATTTAATGATAGGTTATTTACACCCAAATTCAAAATCACTTAGGCTCATTGCAGCCATCACATCACATATAAATATATAATAATAATCCTTGCATTTGATATAGCTCCTTATCACGTCTTTGAGACATCTCAAAGTGCTTCACAGAATATACCGCAAAGTGAATTGACTATATATCTTGTGGGCGAAACACGGCAGCCAATTGTGCACAGCAGTGTCCCACAAACAGTCGTGGATTGAGTGACCAAATGGTTATTATTTTCTTTTGAAGCGGTTATTACCTCTGTAAAAGCAATCAGGTGGAAAATATGATAATAGTGTAACATTTCTAGTGACGCACAGATGTGGCATTACATATTCTCACAGAAGTGCTAAAGTCATCAAAATAAACTTTAAGGAATGTTATTGCCGTGTTTAGAAACTTCCCAAATCCCACAGGCTGGAGTGGAACTGTACCATCTGGATTAAGTAAGGTTTCAGGTTGGATTTCCCTTGTCTGGGCTGAGACAGCTGGGCTCAGGACAGATGGCAGAGGGGATGCTGCAATTGACAGTGGAGTGAGGAAATATGAATATAACTGGCGTTTGCAGGAAATCATTTAGCCTGGGAGTGTTGGAATATGCCTGTGTCTCATGAATCTTTGAAAGTGCAAAGTGGCCAGACTCTCAATTTGTATTGTTGTAAGTTAAATGTGTGGTCACTCAATCCACCACTGTTTCCGGGACACTGCTCCGCGCAATTGGCTGCTGCGTTTGTTCCCCAAACACACAGTCACTACACTTTACAGTGTATTCTGTGAAGCGCTTTGAGACGTCTCGAAGACGTGATAAAGCGCTATATCAAATGCAAGGATTACTATTATTATTATTGTACAACTGCATTTAACCTAATTTCATACAACTTCTCCCACACAATGGTGACAATGGGTGGGCTCTAAGGAAGCAAACAAATCATAGTTCTGACATCTTGAACATCATTCACTTTAACCATTGTATTTAACTTGACTACATATTTTATATCAGCACACATCTCCATCTAAGATCGCTGTATAAAGCACACAAATCATATTCCGTGCTTATTTCCTCCCGACCCGTGATTGAAATATTCATATTTTATTCTTTGTATTTCTTGACCTATCGCAACAGATTACATTACGCAAGTGAATTACTCTACTCTTCTTAATCAACTGCACACAGACTGGATCATTGATTTTGTAGAAAATAATCCTTTCGCCTGGTTAATTTCTATACTTAATTTCAGGCTATGAATTCAATTAATTACTCATTCCTACTGAAGATATATTGAGCTAATGCCACCTTCACTCCACCTCAGCTCCAGAAAAAACAACTTTCCTTCCATTCAGTTTAGTTTCCCTGATTTGTAACCCAGTGTCATTTCAATGCAAAAAAATGCAGGTATCCTTGAGATTCAGCAGTTGCAATACCCCTCACCCACTTTCCTCTTCCGAAGCTTGTAAACTCATCAAGAGTCAAAACATTCCAGCAACTGGTTGCGATTATCAAACATCTAAATGGCAAAGCCAAAATAACGATTTGCCTGCAGCTATTTAGTTAGTTTTTTTTTATCTGTTCAGCAGTCTTTCAATAAAAGCTCAAATATAAACGTCAAACACGCTGACGCAGAAACTGGTAAATAAGAATGTGGCCAAGGATTCTTCCCAGTCGGCTCCCCTTAATCCTGTAAGGTAAAGCACTGCGGTTCTACCTGGACAAGCAGCAGGAAGCTTGCCAAGCAATATTTGCAAAGGCAAGCTATGTGGTTTTAGCTGTTTCGATTCAAGAAGTGCCCAAATGCACAAACAGAGGCTGCCCAACTTTGACTCCTGACAATCCATGCCTGATATTAAATTAGGGAAGCAGGGTGCATCTCTCCTGGGGAGAGAGAAAGTGTATTCTATTCTAGACAAATGGGAAATTTCCATGTGTAGGTGCCATAGATATGTGGCGTGCTGATGGGTTCCTGACGAAAGGCATCCCAAGTGATTTTGAAGCGCTCTGAGACTCCGTCCGCCGTGGAGGGCACTATATAAATCCAAGTTGTTGTTGTTGTTGTTGAAGGTGAATGTGGCAGCCTAATTGCGCAAGCTGTGTCCCAGAAACAGCTAAGAAACTGATGATCAATTTTATTTGGAGGATTGTTGGCCAGGACTCAGAACAAGCACTCTGCGACCCTGCCCTGTGTGGAGGGTGCTGATTAAATGCAAGTTGTTGTTGTTGACACCCAAAGACTCTTATTTTTCGAATAGTGCCGTGGGATTTTTAACTTCCACCTGAACAGGCAGATGGGACCCAAGTTTTAACATCTAATTTGAAAGCTGGCCACTCTGAAATTGCAACACTCCCCCAGCACTGCATTATACCGTCATCTTAGACCATGTGGATTCAAGTCCCAACGTGGGGCTTGAACCCACAGGCTTCTGACTCAGAGGCTAAGTATCATTTCGGATATTACTAGGGATCTGCCAGCAACCTGAGAGTTAGCAAGAGGTCATCCACAACATGTCAAAACATCTGCTTTGCTGAGATATTCTCATTAACGGGCTGGTCAATATATCTAAATTGTGCATTTTTCACGGAATTCTTAGACAGTAATAGGTTGTGGCCCTTTCATTTTTCTCAATATATTTTCCCAATTGCTTTCAGCCTTCAACAAAGTCTCTGATTCTACAACACTTGACAGTTAAATCTCTTCTAACAGAACGAGGATGTGCGCTCACTGCAGTTATCTGGGGATTGTCTCTTTTTGCTGCAACATGTGTAAACATTCTTAATATATGTAATGATGAAATTTTAATTAGCTGAAAACCAAGTCATAACAATCAACGGTTTAATTTTAGTCTCTGAGCGGGTTTCCCTAGATAGTGTTAAAATCTGCACAGAATTGCAATTATGGATCATGGAATTTGAGCACTGCTCCTGGAAAAATGATGAAACATTTCAGACCGGAACTCAACAAAACTTGTCCGGGTATTCATTTGTGCCAAAGATGACACAAAAAGAAAAAGGTCACTAGCCAACTAATTATGGAAGACATGCCTAAAGCAGCAATATGAACTTTTAGTTGATGTAAAATTCTGACTAATATTATGGTGCAATTTATGCACCAAAATGATTCTTAAATCTGCCATTGGGTCAACAAAAATATAATTATTGTATCTACAATTTGATGAAAATGCATTGATTTTTTTCTTTGCAGGATTATTGAAGAACACTTAGTTGATCTGTCAGCCTGGCTCAGTTGGTAGCACTCTCGGGGACTTTGAACTCACTTAGGTCGACACCCCAATGTTGCTCTGTTTACTCTATGTTAACTTGTGGCCTTGCTCAAGTTCATATTTAATTGAAG
Source organism: Callorhinchus milii (assembly GCF_018977255.1). Lineage (NCBI taxonomy): Eukaryota > Metazoa > Chordata > Chondrichthyes > Chimaeriformes > Callorhinchidae > Callorhinchus > Callorhinchus milii. Next base: position 10,004,740 of record NW_024704759.1, on the reverse strand, counting down.
CAACCATTGAATGACTCTAGAGGAAGTAATGGATAAGTACCATGGGTATGATTGAGAAAGCATTAACACATCACAACTGCTATACATTTCCCACTTCAGGTTCTTCCCATTGTGAGTTCTTATACCCACATATATCTTGTGCAAGCTAAGGTCTCAGGTGCATTCCTCCAAACCTTATTCATAGGATTGTGCTGGTGCAGAGGTTAAAATGTCACAAAAACCAATAAAGAGAAAGTCAGCACTGCGTTGGGAACAAATGGACATTTTCCTTTCGCAATCTCCAGTGTGTGGGAAAGTGACCCTGGTAAGTTTGCAACAAAACTATTTTCTGCGAAACTGACTGCAATGGATAGTTAGTTATGCACGTAAGGCTTCGGGAGTGCAAATCATAGTCTCTAACCTCCAAGGCAACAAAACGATATGCATACGAGAGCAAGAGCTAGCAAGTGAGCGAGAGAAGAGAAAGCCAAGTCCAAAATATTATTATTGTAATAAAACTGACTGAAGACTTAACATATGCCTGCATTAGGGATGTGTTGCAGCTGTCCTTCTGAATCAAATACGCGCATTAATTAGATTTTAAAATTGCAAATGGAAGTGGATACAAATGATAGCTGCTGGGATGTTTTCATTGAGATGCATTAGGAGATGATAATACTATTTGTTCACAATGATTTGCAGGAGTAAAATAATATGGTAATTATTGTTTCAGTATTCAAAAGCACGTTCTTCAGGCCAAGTACATGATGCCAGAGTTCTGTGTGAATCATCTGTATGGCTTGAAGTGTCCAATATTGCCAAATAGTATTATTGTAAAAAAACACTGAGACTGATGTCTTTGATGATGTGAATACTTAAACTGATCTTTAACAGATTCAATAAAGAATGAAAAGCTGCATCTATTAAACGTTAAAGCAAGATGACTGTAAACATGTTTGAAAGGAGAATTGGATGAATGAGAGACTATTTAGTACTTTTACTCAGTTTACTTATTCCAAAAAGTGGTGATGATTTTGGTGATACACAGTTCAAAACGCTCATAACACCCATTCGTCACCTCAAGGCTCGACTACAGAAACTCACTCCTTGTCGGCCCCCCCAACTCTTCCCTCCACAAGCTGCAGATCATTCATATGTCCACATCCATGTGACAGCTCGTGTCCTCTCCTGCACCAGGTGCCGTGACCCCATCACACCCACCCTCACCCAGCTCCACTGGCTCGCTGTCCCTCAGAGGATAGAATTCAAAATCCTCGTCCTCACTTTCTAGGCCATCCACAGCCTTGCCTCCTTCTCCCTCTCTGACTTCCTAACCCCCTAACAACCTGCCAGCTCCCTCTGTTCAGCAGGCTCTGGCCTGCTCTGTGTCTCCCGACCATTCCCCGCCATCGGCGGCCAGGCTTTCAGCCTCTCTGCCCCCACCCTTTGGAACTCATCCTACAATCCCTTCATCTTGCTCCCTCCCTTGCCTCCTTCAAGGCACGACTTAAGGCCCTACTTTTCGACCGTGTCTTCAGCTACCCGCCTACCTCTCTGCCCTCCCTCATCCCAACCCTGTCCCACCCACTCTCGGGTCCTGATCTAGGAGGACCCGAGTATGGGGGGGGGGCAGGGTTAGGTGCAAAATTCTCGACTGTTCAGCGCCTTGGGACGTCCTCCCGACATGCTTTACAAATGTAATTTTGTTGTTGGCTGCTCCACTGTTTCTGGGGTTAATAATCCTTCAGTAATACAGACATTGTTGAGCATGTAGCACTGCACCCTAAATCATTTCACCCTAATATTAAATGTGAACTGAATACAGTCCTGTAAGATCAAATAAGTTTGCTCATTTCAATCAATGCAGTCAGTCAGTATGCTTCCCGCACCAACTAACTGACCAACATTACCCACTTTAAACAGGACTGCAATGGAAACAAATTATACCTTGGTACGATTTATTGGAAATGTCTTAGACTGAGTGGAATTGAGTGTAATGGGAACCGTACAGCATCTGGTGAATGCTGCAGGATAGGATGTAATCCAATCAAGTTGCAGTAGCACTTTTACATCGAGGTTTACTGTGCGAACAGCAAAGCTGAGTTTAAAATAAAACGATGTAAAATGAGGCAACGAGCATCCTCAGGGATCAAACCCATACCTTCAGCAATATGGTTTGGAATGTGTTGGATCTCAATAGAGACTGAAATCAAATTCACTCACAGAAATCAGCACGTGGGCTCTGCGGCAGACACTTTTACTTCCACTTCCTCAAAATTTGCGAAAAGGACCTGAGCCAAGGCTTAAACTGTATATTTCACCCGCAAAATACACAGTCAATTCACTTTACAGTATACTCTGTGAAGCGCTTTGATTCGTATCAAAGACGTGATAAGGCGCTATATCAAATGCAAGGATTATTATCATTATACTAGACTGGGCCTCCTGCAGATCATCCATAAACCATTCTAATTGATTTGACTTGGTTCTGACATAGGTTTGGATCTCCCAAGAAATGGGCCACTTTTGACAGACGTGATGTCTCATTCCAGGTCCAGCATTACTGTAACACTTGAAAAAAAACAATGCTCAGATATGAGGCTAAAGTATTGGGCGCAGATTGGTAAGAGCCAAGCCTTATGGGTCCTCAGATTGTGCGTTGAGGTACCTGCTGGAGATTAACCACTAAAACTGCATTGCTTGTCATTGTGAGCACTGGCTGGCAAGTTTCATGCTATTTGTCGAGCTAGGACCAGACTGCTTGTTAGTTTTGGCTTGGAGGGGTTAACAGATTCAAAGAGGTTTGATATTCGCAGTTTGGTGCGTATTCTTAGGTGTTTAAAAGAATACAGTTTACATGCAACCTACAGTTTATAAAGTTACTTACATTTGGCCAAAACTTCAACCAAAAAATTAAATTGACTTTGAAATAAAAAAAATTCCAATTTTAAATTTTGAAAGGTTTCAAACTTGCCGGCATAAAGATTTTACAGTCTTGTGATCTGAACCTGAATCATTTTTAACAGGACGGGTGAGAGCATGAACGGGAACATTAATTAACAGCAGCTGTTGTACTCATGCTGCTTGACCAAAACATGGTGTGCCTGCAGCTACTTCCTCCAATAATTAGATTTCTTTCTAAAGAGCTCCGGGTTTTATTTGGCAGCGGTTTCTGGCAGCAGGAAATGAAGCCGACAGCATTCACTGCTTACCCAATTTCCTGTTTGTAATCACCATGTACATGCTTGTCCTCCCTATAACGTTTAATGTCCATCAGCTATTATTAAGAAGAGGCACTGCAGGAACTGGTTTTCAAACCACACAGGCCTGACAGCAAGGAGGGTGGAAAGGATAGAAAAGATTATTATAATGCATTGCCTTTCTGAAGCATTTTACTTGCTGCACTTTCTGCAGCTGTTTAATTGCTAGGCTTTAAAGCACAGGCCCCCTACCATGCGTCATCAGCTTTTGTCAAGGATGGAGCTAAGCATGATCTTTTAAAAGGACTACCGACATTCTCCCCAATGGATCAGTGAGTAATTGAGCCAACCAGAAAGGTAACAAGGTCACAGCTTTAAACCATTCCTGCATTAGCACAGAATGGGTGCTACAATTGGCCTCAGTATTAGGGAGGCCACAAACAGATTGGAATCGAATTCCCAAACCGCCTATAATAATAATAACAACAATGGTGAATGTACGGAATGAACCAATTGCATCAGAATATTGTCTTATCGTACAATTCTGTACTTCTTAAAATAATGTAAGGATTAAAAATGGATTACCTTTTTATTATAGTTATTTACGATGATCTTGACTAAATCAACAGTGATAACCCACACCAGGGAGACACAAAATTGCATGCGATTAAAACAGCTGTTGTGTGATGTACGGCCCTTTAGAATTTATTGTAATGAACCCACACGTCAGCCAAACAAAACAAAGTACAATATCTCTGTTAATTCAACACCACAGAATAACTCAGTATTTAGTTGGAAGGGACGTATATACAAGATGTTTATTGGAGACTGACAGTCATAAAACAGCGACTTTGTCTGGTACCCTGTGACGGTATTCCTTCCTTCATCGTAACTTAGTTTGTGGGTTTGATGCTTAACAGAAGTAAATAAAGCACAGACTCATGACAATCTGAAGTCTGGATATTGAGATGAACATTTTTTTCCCCTGATACAATATGTAATTCAATGCCTACTTGAGATAGTCAGAATAGAACCAGCTAACTTGTCATATATTTTGATAAGTACTTTGTTGCAACTGACTCGGTTGTGGTAACTCAGTTGTTAGATTCTCAGTTTTCCCTTGAATTATACCAACATAACAGCGAGAATCCCTTACTGTTCTGTTCATTCATTCTTTTTGCACCCTGTGTCACACATCTTTTTTGAGTTTACAGATCAAACAGGTTTGTTTTCACCACCTCTCCATTCTCCCTTGTATTGCACGGCAACAAAGGAACTCGAATCTTGTTGAGCATTCTCTTGTCCGCAGGACTACCCTATCATTAAGTGAATCGTTTAAAAAAAATAGAATGCGAAACATTCTGCATTGTTACCGTCATTGAATTTTCCCAGCTTTTACATAAGCCGCTTTATTGATTTTTAAAAAATTTCATCCCCTTTTTTACTTTCAAATCATCATCCACCGTGGAATAATGAAAAAGCTCTACAAATTCAAGTGAACCAATGAGCCGGATTGAAGCAGTGCTATCTGTTGCTTGTGCATAATAAAGAACTTGGATTATTAGACTGCCCTTTCATGTTGAAATGATTCAAGACGAGACTTTAAACCGAGGTCGGGTCTGCCTGTTCAGGCGGATGTTAAAATCCCATGGCACTATTGGAAAAGAGAAGGGAGTTTCTCCCAATGTACAGACTAGCAATACTCCCAATAAAATTATTCACTCATTTCATGGCCATTTGTGGGACACTGCTGTGCTCAAACTTGGCTGCAACATTCGCTTGCAGAATACAATATATTTCACAGCAAAAGTCCTGTGAAGTACTTTCAGACTTTTAACAACTTGACAAGGTGCTCTATCGAATGCAAGGATTATTGTTATTATAATAATTGCTGGCTCAGAGTGATGTCATTAAAGATTTAGAAAAGCTGATGTATTAAATTAATAATATTTTCTCGGAAAAGAATACTATTAATGTTGCATCAATTTTCTGCAGTACATCCAGTTTCTGAGAGAATTTTGAAGTCGGGATGGGAATCCTTATCCTACTTACAGCAAAAAACAAATCGTGGAAGAGCCGCGAACCTGCAGAAATATTGATTTCAGGGACAGATTGCACACTCATTCAGAATAGTACACCAGCAAAAGTAGTCTTGGTTGACATCAGTCTTTCTATTCTTACCAATGTTAAGTCGACACAAGCTACCTGGATCCACCTACTCACTGGAAGCAATCATGATAATTGCAGGCCTGTTGAACAGATTTCACAAAGGTCAACGATAAAATGCCACAGAGGTTTGGAGCACAACATGAGGAAACCAGTAATCAATGCACTACTGTTTCAATATTGCTTTTATCCCCTCAGTGAGAGTCACATGTATAAATTCTATACATATGTGGACGCCATTGACCCATTTAACATGATGGTTGTTAACAAGAAAAAAATAACCAGTTGGGGGTGGGGGAACATGTACCCATGCTCAGAGAATACAGGCAAGAGAATTAGTGGAAAAAACATCACAATCTTTACTTGAATTGTTATTGCATTTGTGCTTAATCGTGATACGAGTAGTCAACAAACAGAAGGCAAACATTTAGGAGCTTAGAATACAATTACATTCCAAGTTAGACATCTCTGCATGAACCACTGAACGAAGAACGAATGGTGAACCTGTGGAACAGGCTCCCTAGGGAGACAGTTGAAGCAGGAAGTGTTGATTAGATAGTTTTCTTTTAGGAAATAACATTATGGGATATAGTACATAGATAGTTCGGGACATATGTGCATACAACCGCCAGGAAGGTAGAAGGCGAACTAGATGGACCTTGATCTTTTTTTGTCTAGCATTACTTATGTTCTTAACAGCAACTTAGCTCAGAAATATATGATGGTTAGCACGACTGGTCAAGATACTAAGGTCAGATTCAGATTCAGACTTCTCAGAAGGAACTTTATAGGGGTATATAAAATTTTGAACGAGATTGAAAAAGTACACCCAGAACAATATTTTAGGTTGACCAAGGCAGTAGAACAAGAGGACATAGGTTTAGAGTTAGAGTTGCAAAGAGTAATTTCAGGATAGACACCAGGAAGTTAGATTATTCTTTACCCAGAGGGTAATTAACAACTGAAACAGGTTGCCAAGAAGCATGATTAAGGGCAGGCCACTGAACTCATTATAAAAACGGGCTTGATACTGTGATGGGAAAATGGCACAATGGGTATTTTGGAAAGATGAGATTAGATGGCCCGAATGGCTTTGTTCATCCAAACTCATCTTGTGTTAAACCCAAAGCATAAGGCAATAATTTGCAAACTTTGTAGCGTTATATTGATTCGCTCCTGGAGGATCTCAAAGGACAAAATTGACTGGATCATCAATCGCTGGAAAATGTGAACACGGACATTACCGGTAGTTTAAATGACCTAAATGTGGCACTTCAGGGCAAACATAAACATCACTGCTCCACACAATATTCGAAAGGAAAATTGTTTTGTTGTGAAGGGATATTGCCATCGGGTTTCATTTATACATTTCACTTTCCATGACTATTCAATCATTTTAAAGATTCATTTACAATTTATTTTCTCCCTTTTTCTATCCCGAAACTGACATACTCTAGTCCAGCATCACAAATGCCAACTATCCTCAGTTATCTCACCGATGGCCATTCTTCATACACAAGTCTAGAGAGTGAAGGTCATAAATCCGTATGGCCATGGATGGCAGTATTATCCTAGTCTCCCCCAACTTCCTCAGGGTAATAATAATATAATAATAATCCTTGTAATTGATACAGCGCCTTATTACATCTTTGAGACATCTCAAAGTACTTCACAGAATATACTGTAAAGTGAATTGACTGTATATTTTGTGGGCGGAACACGACAGCCAATTGCGCACAGCAGCGTCCCACAAACACTGTGGGTTGTGTCGTAGATTGAAGTGACCAATTTATTATTATTTTTATTGAAAAAATTATTAACCCCAGGAAAACAATCTGCCAATCGACTAACAACCGGATTCCTACTTATTGCTAGGTAAACAGAGACGTGTGGAGGAAGGAAACTTGCCCTTTCCACCAGGGAGTCACTGCAGAAAATCCAGCGAGGGGCTGATACAAGGCTACACTTTGAAGTAAAGGCAGCCAGACCTTTTGACTCTGAGCCAATTAAAATAGATTGACATCTTGCAAATTGCTAATCTGATCGAGATTGCTGAAGACAAGTAAGGAGATTGTCTCCATGCAAATCGTACTGAAAGTTATGCTATCACGTGCCGCTCTACCAAACTCTTTAGAAAAACTGAAGGTCACTAAACAGGATAAAATACCAAACATGTATTTACATAAGAACATGAAATGTACTAGTGGTAAAATATTACAATATCTTATTAAAAGTACTCATTTGATCCTCTTATAGAACATGGCTGCAGACTTTTTTAACTGTTAAATGCTTTGTTTTTTTTGCCTCATGCTTATATTTTTTCTGAAAGCTTTCATGCTCAGACAGTAAACCATCCGCCTTTGCAAATTGTTCCGTTCCTTCATATAATTTGCAGGTTAATGCGCCTTCCACTTACCTCAGACTGCAGCATTCAATTCTAATGGTTATTCAGTTCATACACATAGAAAATTACTTGATTCAAGAATGAAGACCCTGATCAATTAACTGGGATTCTATGCCCTGTTGTATTTCGGATACATTCGTAAAACAGTTGGATTGCTCAATTATTTTTCCTTTTTTGTCATTATAAAATGTAAATAACTTCTGTGATTCACCAGTTCAGCTACACTGGAATTTAATCCATTTCCAGAACTTTAGATTTGATTTGCAATAACATATTAAACTCTCCTTACCTTTTCTATTATTTAATGTTTCAATTTCAATATACAACATCTGTCCTCATTTCTTTGGTTCCCATAATTATTAGTTCTGTGGCATATTCTGATCATATTTCATCTATCTTAAAATAATGGTCTCCTTGTTCTCAAACAGTTGGATACCTTCAAATATAAAATGTATTTGTTACATGATGAAAACAGCTGTTGTGGCCTGGTTAGAAGGAGGGTTGGAATTTATGGATCCCAACCAATGTGTTATAATGGGGTTCAATTGTCTATTCAACGACAAAAGAAAATAATTCTCGTATCCAAAATGAAAGTGCGTTTTCAAACATTGGAACTCCCTCCCCAAATCCTTGAGCCTCACAAATTCTCGCCCAGTGTTCACAAACCCTTCTAAAAACCTACCTCTTTAACTGAGCTTTTGATCACTTCTCTCCTACAGCCAGGTCTTCCCACTGTGTACAGATTACCACACCTTCCCTGTGAAGCACTTCAAGGCATTTTTCTAGGTAAAAGGCCTGAAAAGCACAAGTGATAAAACCCCTGTAAAAAGGTAACCATTTGAGAAGAGCATCTAATGCTAGAAAAGTACACGAGGGAGAAAGGAATAGAAGGTTATGCTTGAAGGCTTCGTTGAGGAAGGGCAGGAGGAGGCTCACGTGGAGCATAAACACCGGCATAGACCAGTTGGGCCGAATGGCCTGTTCTGTGCTGTATATTCTGTGTAATTCTATGTAATATACAAAACCGAGCTGTTGTCGTTGTTCATGCATATTTTAATTTAGAAAAAGATTGAAAATAGTCTGAGAGTTTGGGTCTCAAACAATTGACTAATTTGCCAATCACAATCGAGACTGCAGCAGCGCTAATAAAGATGTTTTACAACAGTAATGAACAGAACTCTTCGTTTATGACTGAAAATTGGCCTCTGCAATTCCAGTTTTTATTAAGAAAATAAATCTTACACTGTGAGCTTGACAGCAATTTGTACTTTAGCAGCATTTATTTACATCACTTTAGACCTTTTATGCAGCATGACAGCTTGCCAGACAGTGATATCAATGGCAAGTTATGCGGTTTTAGCTGGTTAGACTCCAGCAGTTACCCTATCGCACACTCTGGGGTCCCCAAGCCCTTGGCTCTTACCAACTTGCACCTAAAACTTTCTGGAAGTAGGTAAGCAGAATGCGTCCCTCCAGGGAGCGAGTGTGCACATTCCATTCGAACAAACTCTCTCTGGAATTTCCATGTGTAGGTGGGATGCATGGAATTCTCAGTTCGGATACTCTTAAGCATGTAGATGGGTTTCCGCGTGTGTCAGACACCCAGCTGACCAAAAAGCATACTTTCTTTTCCCCCATTCGAGACACGTTTTCAGTGCTATTCCGGCTCCCAATGAACGGAGTAAATGAAACCCATCAAAGAGTTAAAAAAAAAGTCGCAGTACATTTCCATATAATCTTTATTTAGTGATTTGCTGTCACTACAATTTGTTTGTGCGTGTGTATGGATATTTTCCCTTTGTGTATCTGATTTCACACCACTGCTAGTTGTTCAACGTAATCCCCATCATTTCCAGGTACATTTTATAGACTTGAGCGCTGAGAATAGATGGAAAAGTGTTAAATCAATCCAGTTTGTAAACAATGAGCTATGTAAACGTGGTTAAGTACTAGGTAACTATAAAACCAGGGATGTAAACAGGAACCGGTGGCACATTAGGATGAAAGGCAAACCCAACTCCTGTTTGCACAGACTACATTAAGATCAGAATTGCATTCTGCCAGGATTGTCATCATCACAAAAAGGTCCACATCATTTGCTTTAAAACACAGAATGTACAAGTGTACTTCTGGTTCCTCTCTCGGAGGAACCAGATTTATGCAGAGCCAGTAGTTAATCATTAAGATTTTGCCTTTAATCATTAAGATTTTTCCTCTCTCTTGGAATATCATGATTTTCTGTAGTTACATGACAACTATAGGGCTTTGAAGTTTTAATCCTATGGAACATTCTTGCAATCAGTCAAACATTAATCAAGATTGTATGAAGTTCCAGCCATCTGCAACTCACACATTTAGAAATGTACAATATAATACCTGCACCTTTTATAGCAAAATTCCATTATTTTCAGACTAGGTGACAATATTATTATGTTATTTTAAAACCTCTGGAAATAAATCTAGTATAATCCACCCCCGCACATTACTTCCAAACCAATTGCTTCAATTCAGGACAAAACGACTTTCGCCAGATTTTCAGTATCCTAACATAATCACAAGTGTGAATGAAATAAGACCTTCAGAATTACAGTAGTGCTGGTTGCAGTCTCTCTCGCTGTCGTGAAGCTCACTCCTACAATGTGATGGTTTAAAAGTAATTTTCAGTGTTGCTTTTTCTAATTATTATTCTAACAGCATTGGTCTCAGTTTCTGCACCTATACCCACCCACGCACACCCCCACCCCCCCAACACACATATTACCCACACCTCCCAAATCAACATCAGAGTTTTGTAAGACTAGGATTTGTTGCTATGAAGCAACAGCAACAAGAAGCAAAACAGCGAGAACCAAAGTAATGCTAAGTAAAACCATCTTTCTCCACCATCAGGTTTGGAGCTGCTGTACAGGTTATTTCAGATGACCGTATCCTGCAGCATTCATGAATACCCTCTGAAAAGGAGAAAGGAGTGGCATCATTTTATCCTTCTTCTGCCCTGGAAATTTGACGCATTTCGAAACAGGATTCTTTACAACAACGACTTCAATTTATATACAACAACACAATTATATTTCTACAGCGTCTTTCACATCGGAGGACGTCCCAAGGCCCTGGACAATCAGTGTTTCGGACCCGAGCTGGGGGTCGGGATCGGGGAGGGTGGAGAGCAGGGTGACCAAAGGCACGATCGAAGAGGAGGGTACTGAGACAGGTCTTGAAGGAGGCAAAGGAGGGAGTGAGGCGGAGGGACTGCGGGATGGAGTGCTAGAGAGTGGGAGCAGTTTGGCTGAAGGCCAGCCCGCCAATAGTGGGCCAGATGAGGCGGGGAACTTGAAGCAGGCCGAAGCCCACTGAGCGGAGGGAGCGGGCAGGTTGGTAGGGGGTGAGGAGGTCGCAGAGGTAGGGGGGAGCAAGGCCACGGAGGGCTTTGAAGGTGAGGACCAGGATCTTGAACTGTATCCTCTGTGTGATGGGAAGCCAGTGGAGTCATGCGAGGATGAGGGTGATAGGGTCGCGGAGCCTGATGTGGGAGAGGACACTGGCTGCAGAGTTCTGGATGACCTGCAATCTACGGAGGGAGGAGTTGGGGAGGCCGACAAGCGGGGAGTTTGCGTAGTAGAGCCTGGATGTTGTGAATGCATGTCTGAGGGTTTTGGTGGCCTACTGTGTGGCGGAGACAATGGCGGAGCCGGGCGATGTTGCAAAGGTAGAGAAAGGCAGAGTAGGTCATGGCACAGATATGGGTTACAAAGGACGGTTGAGGGTCAAACAAGACGCCAAGGTTCTGGACTGGCTCGGTGAGGTTGAGGGCCTTTCATGTGGGTAGTGTCTTGAAATGGTTAAGAAGTTACACAAATGAGGTCTCATTCTTATAACTTGGACGTAGATCACACCAACCCACGGAAACTCAGTTGTGAAATAATGTGCACCAGCACAGTTTCTGCTGCTCGAGGGGAATTCTAGCAGGGATTCTTTACTTTAAGAGATCACAAATTAGACCATTGCCTACAAAATAAGCACCTCAAGATATTTTGCTGGCAAAATAAGGCACTATATCAAATGCAAAGATTATTATTATTATTATTGATAAATTGCCTGGATTTAGGTTTTATGGTGACATCAAGTGGCCAAAAACCATAAAGATGGAATGATCTAATGGCTAAGAGTACAACATTCATGTCACAGTCAGAAATGTTAGGTAAACTGATAAAATTTTAATTTGAAATAGGGTTTTACCACTGCAGACCTTAAAATATTATTTAAAAAATCAGACATGAACCAAATGTTCCATCCTGTATATAAATACCAGTTTAATGTATTAAAAAAAGTTTTAGGCATGAAGAACAGCATCTAATAATATGAAATTACGAATTTTTATGAACCTTCAGGAAAAAATCTGAATTTGTTGATTGAAAAACAAATGAAAAGCTTGGGTTTAATGTATTCATCATTGCAAATCAATGTTCCGATGTTAATGAAAATGGATTAATTTGAATGGGGGTAAGAACTGCTTTATGCAAACAAAATATTTTTAATTAGAGAGAAAAAAATTGAGCTATCGAAATGAATTCCAAGACAAGATTGAATCCTAGTTAATGAAACAATACCCTCAGCTTTCAGAACCAAGTAATTATAAATCTGTAGTATTGAGGTGAAAGTTAGTCAATCAAATGATATAGGATAGATATTGTTGTAGGACAAAAGTTTGTTATGGAGGCAATCCAAGTAAAGGTATTGAAATTAAGGATTCTGTTTCACAAGGAATCGTGAAACAGTCCAGTGAAGCAGAGATTCCAGGATGACTTGCAGAGTACCATTCCTGCCAGGGAAACCTAAGGCAATAACAGTAAGGAGTGAAATGATTTACTTTTTCATATAAGATGTAATAAAACTGGATTAAACTTTAAAATATTTTGAAGTAAGAGGAGTTGAGGAGTTTGCAGTTTCACAATAGCAAATGGAAGCAAAAACAGGTTTGTGCCCCAAGCAAAGTTTCAACAACATCCCAAAGTCTTTTCAATCAAGTATTTTAGCATTTTACTGGCAAAAGATTAATGCCCCATTTATTCTGTGTGCCAAAATTGCACCTAATCTGCACCAGTAATTGCAGCAAGTAATGTTCCACGAACAGCTATGGTACAAATGCACGACTGATTCATTTATTTTTGTGGCAAATGGAGTGAAGGAAATATTGAATAGGATGCCAAACCCTTTGTTTAATATCTTATCTGAAGGACGGCTAATAACGCAGCATGTATTTCTGTTCTAAAAGCTCACAGTATCTTAACTACTGCAGTGAGAAACAAGCCAGACCAGGGAAACCCAACCCGCCTATTCTGGACATTTGATATGTATAACAATTCTGAAAGACAAGCATATAATCCTTCTCGAAGAAATAATGGAAGTCGTGCTTAGTTCTAGTCAACAATTCTGGGTTTCATTGCTCAGGAGACAGTCCACACACATCATTTTCCACACAATAAGCACGTCTTACGAAGCATCTGTTGCCTAATAAAAGCGGAGAATTTACACCTTATTTACATGGCTAAATTTATGTCGTAATCAATCTGGGATTTACAGCTTAAACCAGGCAGTGACATCGCTGCCAAATTGTACCCCCTGAAGTCTTACTGGCACAAAATTAAACCACCCCCCCCCCCCCCCACCCACCCCCACAAGTGCAGGCTTCATGCAGTCATTAGTTCAGAAGTGCTCAAACACAAATTTAACAGGAATACACAGTGGGCTCGTTGCTAAGTAACCAATGTTTTTGAATGGAAGCCAATGTCATAACATTCAGTGCATCATAATGTGTAGAGTCCGGACCATTTAATGATCGTGCGTCGTGCATTATAATGGTCTTTCAACTGAGCCGTGAAGCACAATGTAAGTGGGACGCAGCAGAGTCCAGAGGTCAGTGTCACAGAACAGCTTGGAAGCTTGTATGAAACACGTCACACGTATAAAGGAGGCATTCAATCCTATTAAGATTATGAATGAATAACTAAGCTCAAGAACCATTTCTGTAAATACAGCCGGTAGAAAGAGTGAACAGTGAAGGGAAGCTGAATTCACATGAGGAATTATACTTGGGCTGCAACAAAACAGTCTCTTCGGTGCAAAGTTATCTTGGTGGGCGGTGGGTGGGGAGAAGAACAAAATTACAGTCGATGAGGTCGATTTTAAGGCAGGTTTTGAAAGCAGAAGAGGGCGAGGACAAGCAGAGAGATTCCGGATTAACAATAAGCTAAAGTACCGAAGTATTCAGAGCTCAGAGGACAGTAGAAGCAAAGCCATCTCATTGGCATTCAAGTGAACATAAGGTCACAGCAGCCTCTTCCAAGAGAAACCTTTTTGGTACAAATAAAAAGTACGAAACAGTCTCGAAGTTAGCATTAGTACCCCAGATCTCTCAGTTCAATTTCAAAAGCATTCTTTGACTTTTCAATTTGGAACGGGGCATTATGAAGCGCTCTTTGAGACGTCTCGAAGACGCTACATAAAATGCAAGGATTATTATTAATATTATCATCATCAAGTTCATTAGTCAACGAAACCTCTTCCTAAAGGTGCGCAATGCCTGACAAAATACATGGTGAGCAGTGAGCAGTAAGCACGCAAAGCTCTGCTTGTATTATAATTACAGCCACAAGTGTTCACATTCAATTTCCACAGTTGGTGAGTCGCAGCTTATCATCCAGATGGGAGGCACTTTACACAATGGCTGATGATGACCCAATGGACACACCACATTCATTTCGCCTATTTCTGGAATATTTAATCCTTTTGCCTTTTACTACAATATCATTTGATGGAAGTGACCTTTGGAGAGCACTGCAATTTGGTTTGGTGTTCTGCACAGCGCAAAAAAAAATTAAATCCTCTCAAGATTATCTGAAAACAGCACAGCACTCTGTTAAAGAAAGCACCTTGCATTTTAATATCATCTTAACACAACAAATTGCCTTAAAACACTTTACAGCAATTACGGTCAAGTGTAGTGACTGTTCCTGGCAACATGAATTGTCACAGCCAGATGCAGGCATTTGGGTCATTTGAGGGAATAGGAATGACAAATCTAAGGTCACGAATACATGAGAATACATTAGAATATACAGCACAGAAACAGGCCATTCGGCCCAACTGGTCTATGCCGGTCTATGCCCTTCCTCAACTAAGCCTTCTAACATAACCTTCTATACCTTTCTCCCTCATGTACCTATCGAGCTTTCTCTTAAATACGTCTATGCTATTTGCCTCAACAACTTGTGGTAGTATGTTCCACATTCCCAGTACTCTCTGTGTGAAGAAATTTCTTCTAACTTCCCTATTTGATCTATTTGTGACTACTTTATATTGATGGCCCCTGGTTTTGGTACAAGGAATAAGGAAGTCACATGTATCCTGGAAAATAAAAACCTAAATGGGGTAGATACAACATCTCTCTCCCCATCCCCACAAGTGGAAGCATCTTCCCTATGTCTACCCTATCAGAACCTTTCATCATGTCCTGCTGATTCCCGAATCCAAATCATTAATGTATATTGCGAACAACAGTGGTCCCAATACCAATCCTTGTGGAACACCACTGCCCACCCCCTGCCAGTCTGAGTAGCTACCCTTTACCCCTGAACTCTTGTTTTCTGTTTTGTAGCCAGTTTGCTATCCATTCTGCTATTTTCCCCCTGACTCCACATGCTCTGACCCTATTCATTAGTCTATTATGTGTTACCTTATCGAACGACTTTTGGAAATCTAAATATATTACATCTAACAAGTTACCCTTGTCTACTCTTTCTGTTACCCCTTCAAAGAATTCAATGAGGTTGGTCAAGCATGACCTTCCTTTTTGAAATCTGTGCTGACTATTCTTTATTATGCTTTCCGTTTCTAGATGTTCACGAGTGGTTCAGGAGTAGAACTCGGGTCAAGTAAAAGAGAGGGTGGCTTGGGAAAAGCACTCCAGAGGACCGGCAATTTCTGCTGAGTGTCTGAGCTCACCATAATAATTAGCAAAAGAGCTGGCCTCAATGACTAGAAGAGTTATTTTGTGTTCTTGTTGCTAGGGCCAACCATTGCAGCAACACTTGGCATTACTTCTACAGAATAGCGATTGTAGTTTTTGCAGTTGATCTTATAAAGTGGGGGAAATGAGAGAAAAAGGAGTGAGACGTCGCACAGTGGATGCAAATGAACTCTGAAACAGTCTAACTGGTCACAATGGTGGATTGAAATGAATCAGTACCGTTGCCCTCTAATTCACCGCTAGTTTCTTGTTCATTGTGTATCACTGTAAATACACCACTGTATGTCCCTTATAGAATTAGCAACTGGTCTAACCTAATCCTCATGGGAAGACATTTCAGATCACAAAGGGACAATGTGAAACATGCATGTAATGGGTCTGAGCAAAAGGACAGCTTTACTAGCAATAAAGCAGCTCATTTAAGTTGTGGACTATGATTCAGGATTTGAATCAGAAAATGTATTCTGATTCTGTCATTAGTCTACAGCTACGCAAGTAAATCATTTACAGGCTTGTGGGTTGAAGTAAGCAGACTATAAAAATAGTTGGTGGGGAAAGTAATTGTTAGTCGTACTTCCATGATGAATTTAATTGAATTGAGATTTGTCATTTTTATTACACAATATGGATGAAAAGTTGGTTATTCTTGTCATCAAAATAAATTGATCAGACTACTTACTTTAAACTAGTTTTACAAACCTATCTGGACAAAAGAGGGGAGCCAAACACAGTTATTCACAAGAACCATTGGGAACATAAACAAGAATTCTACAACAGTAGAAAATTATTGGAGTGTAAATTCTCACAAGACTGTGAATTCTTTATCCAGTGAAGCACTTTGAGACATCTCAACAACGTAACAAGGCATTTTATCAAATGCAAGGATTATTATAAGACCACAATGATTCGTGCCAGAGCACAGAGAGATGGTTTTATTGCGATATCTCTACTTGAGATTCAGTAGGTTCAGTGAGTTGTTTCATCTGCGATAGAAAGGAGAAAAGGTTTGTTCTCATATAAACAGACTCAGTGGAAATTATTTTGTTGGTGATGCCACTTTTACTGTAATTCCATTCTACACTGTGGCAAAAACAGCAATTAAAATAATCATCAGGAGCAACCAAGCCAAGCTACAATTTTCTGCATTGAATTCTCTTACGTTCCTCTTCAGTACGACATGTTGTAATTGAAACAGGTTTAAATACCACTGGTACATAACATCCTTTATCCACGTGATTGAGTTCAGTAATGCCTCATCTACAAGGAGATTTTTGTTGTCTGATGCTTTACAGCATCGGTGTAGAGAGAAGAAATTTAAAAGGAAAGAACCAACCAGCTGGCAATATC
This sequence comes from Callorhinchus milii, assembly GCF_018977255.1. Lineage (NCBI taxonomy): Eukaryota > Metazoa > Chordata > Chondrichthyes > Chimaeriformes > Callorhinchidae > Callorhinchus > Callorhinchus milii. The sequence continues at coordinate 9,987,618 of NW_024704759.1, read as the reverse complement.
AGAGTAGTGATGCCTCCGCTAGTCTTGCCCCGAGAGAGACAATTCCTTACTGACCCGCAATAATCCTCTTGAAAAATCACTGTAGCTCGGAACATGATGACAACCATAACATTGATATCTGACAGGGTGTAGCCAGGGACCAAAGGTGATTACAACAACAACTTGCATTTATATAGCACCCCTTCACACTGGGTAGCATCCCAGAGTGCTTGATTAAACTGGCATCTTATAGACTATAATACGCAACCACATCCACAAGGTCACCAATTAAACTACGGGTGAAGGATTCCTGATTCAGATATTTCCTTAAATGTGAGGAGCAAGATGATTTTGTGCAATTAATGTGCATGGTATCTATGGATTCAGGAATGCAATGAACTTCAAGTTATGTATAATGAACAAAAGACATCCCCTTGATGACTCCGTCTTTAGGGTCACCGTCAAACAGTTGTGTATTGAATGCTTCTGCTGCTTTTTAAAGTGCACAGTTATCCCCTCTGTATGTTAGCAAAGAAACAACTTGCATTCATGTAGCGCCCTTTATGCGGTTTTAGCATCTCCAGAAATGTCTAACCCCTATTTTTTTTTCTCTTCTGGTGATAACTTACCAATAAAATAAATCTTGCATTTGCTTTGGAAGACAACAAAGAAGGGCGCGATTGAAAATTGCAGCTGGTTACTTGCATTCACAGAGCTGATGAAACACATCACTGGAGAGCAATTGCACATATTAGACATATGCGTGCAGGGCAGGGCATGACCTCTTAGCAAAACTCTGTCCATGTCTCTGCTTGTTCCCAAACAAGGGGATAAATTTAGCTCTGCGTCTCAACTCAAAATTCAGAAAAGCGGCTGAAGGAGCTATGGATAATCTTTTTCGCTACATGTCACTCAATGCTGAAGGGTTGGGTCCAAAAAAAAGTATGTTTTCCAATCAATTTCTCATTTCCCTTCCCTGCCTTTGATGCGGATGAAATTCGGAATCTGCAATGAACAAAGTGTGCTCAAATGATTTGATCTGTGGGTTAACACGGAGCCTTTGGGTCACATCCTGCATCTCTGCTGATGTTGCACTACATTGTCTTGACACTTTTTTTTAAAAAAAAGTTTGAACTCTGCCTCTCTGGCAACTGTGAGTTTACTGCGAGGAAGTAGTGAAATCCAACACTTTGAAAATTCTAAATCCTGCCCGAACAAAGCAGATTAGAGTTCAGTGGCTGCCCAACCTGATCCGTTAGGACTGGATTCTGAATCCCTTAGTGTGAGTGCGTATAATTGTATTAACGATACAATTGCGGGAGCTCTTTCAAGAAAATGAGAGACCCAGCTACGCTGATGGTTAAGTTGGTAAAGCCACTATCTTAAGTGAAACAGAGACGTACAGAAAATCCCAGGTGTGATGGCTGGCATGTGCTGAGTGAGCCAATTTTGGTGGGAGAGGCTCAGCATCATTCAACCCTGAGTAACCTCATTGTCTAGGTGGTTTGGGAGGGTGGGGGACAATGAAGAAGAAAAGCAGCCAGAGTTGTTCCAAATAAATAATAATCCCAATAAATAATTGCTAACAAGAGTCACTTGCTGGAAAGCGTACAGCATATGGCCCTTGGGAGAAGGGGTGCAAATGTCTCACTCCCATAGCAAAGACCTTGAGGAGCTCATGGCAAAAGAACAAGCACGTGGTCGAGTTATCAAAAAGTGGCTGTTTCCAGTACCTGCCCTTGCATGAGTCCTGATTTACAGCAAAGGGGGAGTGAGGAGGGAGCCAGAAATCTGGAGAGACAAAATATATGAGGGACTTACAAATGACTATAAGATGGTATAAGATTTAGGATTAAAACACTTCTATCCACTTCTGCCGCAAGGGACAAAAAAAACCTGAAAATTATTAGTTATAAATGCATTTCCATAACACAAACAGTTCAATGTTTCAATTTAACAAGAACGATAATTTACAATAACGTATATGTAAGATAGTAAGGATGAACTGGGAAGTGCTGTGACAGAGTATTTAGTAAGCAACTCACTACATGGTATTACCAGTAAAAAATGCAAAATGCTTAGAAATAGGGGCTGATGGAAGTAGTCACCTAAGGTAGTGAAATTGACTGTATTGGTTAGATTAATGGCCCAGCATGGACCTGTATTTTGATGTGTTGTGGTGAATGGTGTGGTTCCGGGCTGTATCATTCTATGCAACTTATTCTGCCAGTTTCCAGAATGAATTCATTTGGTATTTTTTGTGTTTTTCATTCTCACTCCATGAGCTATGTAAATCATTTTAGGTAGCTCCAGGCACCTCAGCAATACAACTTTTGCAAGCCAGCCAGTAGGAGATATATTTACTGTGTGAAAATACACTTCTGCCAAACAACAGTCACAGTCAGTACGTTAGTTTGCCTGCACTTTGCTTGTAATTCTGTTGCTTCACCCTGGCCTTTAAGCTGATGAACTCAAACAATAGGATTTTAAACAAGGATTTTAAACACAATCCTCTGAGGTACTGAGGGCCAATGTTGCTTGCCAAGGATAGCGTAAAACGCGTGAAGGGCACAATTCAGTCTGCTCAGTTCTGGAGCAGTTAAAGCTTCTGGGGAGTTGGCAGGATGCCAAAGGCACGGATAAAGATTTCAATGATATTGGCGAGAGCGTGTGACTGGGCAATGCTGAATTAAAACAAAGAAGTCTGTCTTAGCAATCGAGCAGATGTAGAGGCTTGAAACTCAGCTCAGGGTTATTACAAAATAGTTTATTACTGGAACCATAATTGTATTTCCATTTAATTAGCGCCTTATCACACTGAAATGTCTCAAAGCACTATTTAGAATTGTTTTCTGTTCAGTGTAGTATTTTTTGGTCAGCCGGGTGTCTGATACGTGGAAACCCACCACTATACATAAGAAACTTCCAAACCAGACAGAGTTCCATGAATGCCACCTACGCATGGGAATTCCTGTGTCTGGAATGGAACGCTTCCTCTCTCCCTGGAGGGAGTCATTCTGCTTAGCTAATTTCAGAAAGTATTGAGCACATTGAGTATTGAGTAAACCCCAAGGCTTGGGGACACTTGCCATTGAAAGACTCTATTTGTATGTGAACGCAGCAGTGTTATGAGAAAGGTAGCAGGATATACAGTGGAATTTTTTTTAAAAATGGCTCTATCATCTAATTGCAGTGCAATGGATATTCAATCAGGCCCATTTTTTGGGTGAATGCTCTATACAATGAGACCATATCAATGTGGCACATCATATTAATAATAGAAGCCATCGAATGCTGCTCCTCTTTAAATGAGCTCTAAAAAAAATGTGAAATGACGATCTTTGGTTTTACATTGTGCTCACCAATAAAAGTTGACAGAGTAAGTCAATAGACAGTGTCCATCAAAGGCAAACATAAGTCTTACCCAGCCCTCGGTTGGCATACACTGCTTTGCATCAGGCATTACTATTGCTTAAAATGGGGAACGTTTTCAGTGCTTCTGTAAAAATCGTTCTTCATTTTACAAATAAAAAAAAGCACTTAACAAAATGAATCCTATCAGCAACCTTTTGCACTGAAGCACTTAGGCACAAGGGGCTTGCTAGAGAGAACTGGCCACAATGGTTTTGTACAGTAATTGCACCAATTTTGACCACCAATAAAGACTGTTTTTTGAAAGCTGATTGATGTAAAACCTCCAGCACTCCAGGGCACAGGCGATTAACTCCTTTGTCGTAATGTTTCTCAACTAAGTTGCTGTCAGCGGCTACGAAAGGAAATAATTGGTTCTCTTAAATTTCACCTGTAGTTCAGTGGTTCGAGCACTCGTCTCACAAGTGAGAGACCTGGGTTCGATTCCCAGCAGGACGAAACCTTGGGCAAGTTTCCAGATAATAATCCCTCAAGAAAAAATATAATAATTTGGTCACTTAATCTACGACTGGTGGTGGGACACTGCTGTGTGCAATTGGCTGCCGCGTTTCGTTCACAAATATACAGTCAATTCACTTTACAGTATATTCTGTGAAGTGTTTTGAGACATCTGGAAGATGTGAAAGCGCTATATCAAAATGCAAGGATTATTATTATTATTTTGGTATTGTATGTGGAATTCGACCAATTTCTCTGAATCTATGTGCTGTGTACGTGCATCTTTCCTTACTTTTAGCTCATCCGTTTAGCTCATGCCTCTGGATGGTGGACAGTGGTGTTTATGTGGAGATGCCAGACATTTCTACACCAGCAACAAACTAAGGTTAACACATTAAGAATGTGTCACTTGTGCAAAGTATTGCTGTGGGACGATACCCCCATCACAAGCCATAGCCTTCAGGAGAGACTAACCGGAAGGACTAACCAAAAGTGCAGCAGGAAGGGAACATTGCAAAGTTGGTCAAGTTTCAAGCTTGGGTATAAAGGTTGGGCCATTGAATTTCTGTGAATCCTTGCTGGGTGGAACAATCTTGAAGAGCAGCAGCAGGTCTCAAAGTCATGACTACATCTAAGTGTCTGCAGCACAAGAAAATGGCTGAGCATGTATGGAACTAGCTAAACTTTGCACCAAGTTGCTCTCCTTCCTTGACAGCAAAACATACCATCGGGCTTGCAACTGAAATTACTGTAGATGGATAAAGCTGGCGTGATTGGTCATGAACAAGACTGATGAATTGGTTGCATTAATGAACAGGCTGGATACTAATACATGATGAGTTAGCATATAATCCACTTAACTAGCTCTACAGCCTGCCTTTTTTTTAAAAAAATTGTTCTTTTCACAAAAGGTGAAGCGAACGGAAGACAAAAAATCAATTTGCACTAAACTGTTGTTCCATTAACTGTTTCAGTAGTAATGATGATCTACTGTAACACTGTTGATAACATTATGAAGCAGAGCAGACAATCCAGCACAGCATAAACTTTTGGTTATTCTTCAAAGAGAGTCACATTTCTATGAGGACTTCAGTGGACAATTTGAGTGGATTAGTCTTCTGACGCACATTGCTCAGAGAGATTTGCATCACCTCTGCGAGAGTTTCAAAGTGTCATACACGGTCTCATCAATTAATTCGGCATTCCGGCCTTGGTGCTGCTTGCAATGTCTTTGCTACTTCACTTTCATTGCCACTGCCAGCTCTCAGCTCTCAGCAAGGGGAACTGCGCCTGGCAGTCAGTTTGAAATGGGAAAAGCAATTGTTGTGTTCCATTAGCTTTTCTCAGGAGCTTTCCAATATCCTCATAGAAGCAAATAAGAACCAACCAAACACAATTGTTTGTCTGCTGTTGTGTCCCCTTCCCAATACCCTGGGTACTGTTGATGATACCAACAATAGATCTAAACAAACAGTAACTGGCGAAGTTTAGCCAGTTATTTTTGTTAATGGACTTTACCAGGAAAAAGCTCTCTTTCAATAAGTGAGAAGGTGCTGTCATCGGAGTCAGATTGCAAATCTGGTAAATCCAGTTGATTGGTGAGCAATACAAATGCACACATATAGACTCATATACAAGGTGAATCAAAGGTCCTTACTCGTAGCTCTCTGAGATGTTCGAACTGTATGCCATGTTTATACATCTCAACTTAGTGATAAAAGCTTTCTCGAAGGCAATGAAAGATATCTGCTGTAATAGCTGCACACTTTCTACGAATGTTTACTTAAAACAAATTAATAATTTAAAAAATCAATGAGTAAGGACTTCTGATTCACACACATTTTATAAAATTCAGTTAGCAATCAGAAGTAAAAGCTTATTCTTTAATTGGAAGCTGAGCTGATGTGATTGCTGATAAATTGTTGGACAATGGAGAGTGATTTCACAGTGTTTAATTACCGGCTCAGGTTAGTCTGAGCTTGTTCGTTTGCACCGATTGCCCAGCAGAATACGCTCAGAAGGAGCGAAGCCAGGTGCAGCTGATATTTGCAGAAACCAAGTAAGGGGCGACTTGAGGTCATTCGATAGAAATAAGCCAGTCAATCGGTAAATCTGTGACATGCCTTTTGTGAACTTGGCTGTACCACTTTCATGGAGAGATCGGTCTATTCCAGGGAAACTTTACAAAGCTGGATGGGCAACAGAGCCAGTGGGTCACCCAAGCAGCAATGGGCCTATAATTAGCTGCCAGATCTCACACTCTGCCTGCTGATGGAAAGATCAGGAGAGCATCGACCCTCTTCCCCACAATTTCAGATCAAATTTCAGCAGGGGAGTTAAATGTCATCATCCATGATGACAGATGCTCTCGCCATGTAAGCTTGTCATAATATCTCATTTCCTGGATTAATGCAACATTAACAGCAGGCCAGACATGACATTTAGCAAATGGCAGGCTTTAAAAAGGTACAGTGCCAAATAATTTACAAACATCGGATTGCTTCCCCAGACAACTTTAGGAACACAGCGCCAGCCCATAAATATGTAGATGGCCTGTGATCCCCATGTTAAAAAAAGGAAGTCCTCCTCCAAGGATGAATAAGAACGCCTTAGCTCCTCTCCCTGGATTGATCCTCCAAAGGGCACACTGACAAAATGCACCATCCATTTGTTTGTGTGCCATGACAGGTCACCATGGGCCTCGGTGCTAATTGACTGCAGGCACATCTGTTTGTTCAATTGAATACAAGTATCTGGGGATATCAAGAGTTTAATCTAGTGGCATGTAACATCAGAAAATGATATTTCCCATATTTTAACAATTTACACTTCACCCAAAGTTAGCATTTGGGCTGTGTAAGAATGTCTGTTCATGACTGCACTGCAAACTAAATAAATTTGCAATCCATAAAGATTTTATTGTGACATGATGCTTCTGATATTTAAAGATATTGAATAAATGGAGGAACACCTTGAAAATTTTTGGAGTCTTTCAAAGTTCATCAACATCCACAAACAGAATAATTCCACACAACAGACATGTGATGGTGTGGTAGGGTGGGCAGAAGTGATATTGCTGAGACAACTGTAATTTTGGTAACAGACTGACTAGCCAGATGGTTTCATCCTAAATATTGTCTTATACAGCATCATAAAATATATATTTTCAGGACTACAGTGTTACTTTTGTTTTTTGTATGACACTTATTGCATTGTAATTATACATGTTGCATTCAAATCAGCAAACAAGGGCAATTGAGAATATTTTGCATAAGGGTTTATGTCCAAATTTGAACGATGCATCAAATTTTATGATGCCATATAAGAAATTATTTAGAATCACTTGAACAATGCATCATGGTCTGACATCAACACTAATGCTAATGTGATGTAGTTCAGCCTCCTTCCTTTTTTCCTTTTATGGGTTTATGGTCCTATCGGCTCCCTGATGTATGTAAGCATTGAAATCCACCTTAAAAACTGACCACTTCTACCTTGCCTATGGGCACCTCTCTCCTCCTTGCTCCATCTCTGTAAACTACTCCAAGTCATTAATCGAAATATCTAATAATAATAATAGTAATTACTCTACATGAAGGGAGTTGTATGAATGCAAGCTGCTTCTGTTTTGTGTTGGTAGGCTGCTTGACTACAGTGGACATCACAACCAAGCCACATCTCATCCCTCACCCTAATTTGTAGGATTGCAAGTGAGGTTTTAAACACAGATTAGATAGTTTTCTTTTAGAAAATAACATTATGGGATACGGGTAGTTTGGGACATAAGTGCATGCGACCCCCAGGAAGGTGGAAGGTGAACTAGATGGACCTTTCTTATGTTATGTTTGAATGAAGAAGACTCTTTGGCTTTTTGATCTCTTCCTTCCAGAACACCCAACCTCCCATCACAGCATTAAACTGTTTTTAATTAAGTTCAGAGTCCTGGTCTCCATCGTCCTTTCTTGTAACCTGTTCCAGTTGTTAATTACCCTCCAAGTAATTGCTTCTGCACTTTTGACCAGTCATCATTGAATACTGACAGAAGCAGGAACTCGGGCAGATTTTGCTCTACACAATTTAGGGAAATTCAGACCTATAGCTGTGCCCCAACTGCTGCTCAATTCAGATCATCTAATCACCAGCAATCAGGCAGGAGTTTGATTTTTTTTAAAAAAAACTATAGTTTTCAGCAGCAATAGGTTCTCTGGGTAATGCAATTGCTCAGTGTGAGTGCATTTATCTGCAAATTACAAAACGAAACAAGCTTTTGAACAAGAATAAAAAGTGCTCGTCTGAACGCCACAAGTCAGGTTTTAAGCCTGGAATTCAAACAGACTTTATAGGAAATTAATTCAGCTCTAACCAAGCCACAGCATGAGATTTTTCAAGGATTAACAATTGGCAGTTTTAGGAGGACGCAGCACACATTTCATTAGGTTTTGGCAAAAAAATAGAGGTTGAGAATACAAGCAAGTCTGAGGAACATATGACAAATGGAGAGTTTGGGATTATCAACCAAATGGATGAGACTATTTAATATGAAAATTTTCTGCAGATTTAAAAGGGTCTAAAATTGGTTATTTGACAAGCCACGTTCAGAGACTGGATTCCAATGGCTCTCCATTACTCACCCGTCTCTCTCTTGATCAAGACATAACTTTTCAATCTATTTAAAACTTATCTACTTTTTCTGCCCTGTAATTTTGTGGTATTCTAATACAATACAATTTACATAGCACCGTTCATATCAGGAGGATGCCTCAAATGCAAAGATTTTCCTTAAGTTTTAGATTGTAATATAAATTAATTACAACATTCTTGACATGCCTGTATTAACACAAATGGCAAAACTTTTATTGCTGGGTAAAGAGTTTGAAAGTTACAGAGAATCTCCCAAATACTCACACTGTCAACAGCCTCTGGTATTTCTGGTCTATTAACAGTTTATAAGCAGAAACTGCAGACACAGAATTTGCTGTATGCTTCAGATATTAGGCATCTGGTAGAAGAATATAAGTGAGCAAATGAATATGATCCTTTAAACCAATAGATTAAACCCAGAGCACAAATTAGCTTGTGCCTCTGGGACAATATTCACAAAATTACTACAGAGTCCCTAGTTTTGAAGCACATTAATTTCCCTTGCCCCAGACTGGGTCAGGCCTGGCTCAGTGTAGAAGTCATTCATATTTGAATTGATAATTTAAAGTGCTTTTTCTTACAGATCTCAGAATGACAGACAAAAAAGAAAACAATTTTTGCCTCATTTATTTGCACATTAGAAGGCCAATAGTTCATCAAAGACATGAAGAATGTTTAAATTTGATGTTTTATCATTCAGCTGTAATTGAAATGATTATTTTGGTAAACTGACAGCAATGCTAATGGCTTAATCAGTCATATTCGATAACATGGATCATAAGAGGGTATTTATAACAAAAAAATCTATTCCTTATTCAAATCCAAATACACACACATATAAACAAGCTCAAGTTGTTTGTTTAATAATATCTAGCATTTTTAGTAATCCTTCAACAAATGTAGATTGCAGTGTAGGTGATTTAAGACACTTGCATACCATATTGTGTACGTTAAGAGCACTCAGATGAAGGTATAGTCCAGTTTAAAATCACGTTTCTGAGGAGTATGCAGAGGCAGGGAAGACGATGGTGCAAAAGCTAAACCTTGATGAGCTGAACTTTAATTTAATGAGGCAAGTGATCATTGGTGTCAATTGTTTAGTTGGAGCTACATAACATGGCTCCGAGGAGACAGAAAACATCTGTCAATACAAACCTGCAATTAAAAAGGACGATAAAGTTCATCTAAACCTGTTGGGACTACGGTATTTATATACAATGTACGACTCCTGAATCAGCAATGAATAGAAGTCAATCAGGATTCATCACTTTAATATCACAAATAAACTAACTGGGGCCTAACAACAAGCTTGTAGTTCCAATGTAAGAGAGTAGACCACAAAATTCCCCACTGGGTACTGGCGAAAGCTGGTTACAAATCCAATTATTTTTGTTGTGCAGTACTAATTAATGACAGATCTAAATATAACAGCACAAGTTACTTACGATCAATTTACGGACAGCTACAATAGATTACCAGGAATAGTAATTGAGACCAAGACATGAGATTCATTTAAAAAACAGTATGATACTATAATTGGAGAGTAGTGCAAATATTCTGCAAGATTTAGATCAAATAGGTTTAAGCACTTTTTGTAAAAAAACTTCTTATGATCTCAGATGGACATTAATGATCCCTATGCAAAAAGAGAAGGGAGTTTCGCTTGGTGTTTTCGCCACCAATTCGCCAGATTAAAAAAAAACAGTTGTTTGCTTTATGGATGTTTTTGGTACACCGATTCAGGAGTCGTATGTAAATTGGCCTACAATATACACAGTCACTACACTTTATAAATAAAAGTTTTGTGAAGCGGGCGAGACTTCCTCCTGACATGAAAGGTACTAGATCAAATGCAAGGTTTTAGCATTAATAAAATACTAGATGTATGGTAGAGTACATGCAAATGAAAGAGACAACATTTTCGTATTGTGTAATGGCTTGTAGTTTGCATGAATCAGAACTACTTGCTTTGACCTTTTTGCTGGTCAACCATCAAGAGGTTCTTTGAAGACAGAGCAGGAGGGAGTTCTTTGAAGCCCGACTGCACATTCTTAATGATTAAAAAAAATTACTTTTTTGATCCATCAGATAAATTAATCTAACCATTGAATTTGGGCTTTGATTAATCACAAGAAACCCCCCAAAAAGGCAGAGAATGAAGCAATAAAGAGAACCTTAGAATATTGTCACTGTTGCCAGGATCAGCATCTTTGGAACAATCCGTTCGATTGGCTATTTGCTTCACAAGGAGTGGGTGCTTTGAGTACAAAGTCTGTTCCTTTGCCATGAACTCATATAGTCTAGACTGACAGCTCAATGTAGTGCTGGGAGTAAGAATGCTGTATTGTTGTAGATATCCATCCTTTGGATGAGATGTCAACCTGGGTCCTGCTTTTTGCCTGTTCGAGTAGATGTTAAAGATCTCATGGGCTACATGAAAGGAGAAGTTTCTTCTGGTGTCCTGGCCAACAATCCCCCAGATAAATCTTGGTCATTCGCTTCACTGTTGTTTGTGGGACGTTGCTGTGCGCAATTTGGCTGCCACATTTAACCACACAGTGGCTAGACTTTACAGTAAGTCCTATGAATCATTTTGACATGTCCTCCTGAGGTGCAAGAGTTATGTTAAATGTAAGAATTATTATTTATAATTGCTCTGGCTGAAAATGCTGTATTTTCCATCACAAATCTAATATGTTGACTCTTATCCTTTCCAGTTGCCGATTCACGAAAGCACATATATTTCTTTGACCTTTATAATAACATCTTGCTTATGTATGGCACAGTCACCAAGGGCCAGCTATGAATTGCAGGGGATTAATACTGGATGAGTGTGCAGCCAGTTTGTTTTCTGTATATTTCAAGAGCTCTCCAGGATGTAATTGGATGGAAAACCAATTAAATATTGATTTGAAAATTAACATTTAAAATCATAAATCATGATCCGGATTCATAAAACGTCACCTATTCAGACAAAGAGAGGAAAGCCAGACCAAACATCTACTATATTCTTCATTTTTAAACTGAGAACCACAGGTGAAGAGACATTGTGCAGGACACGTCCAAATGGAAGGGATTGGGATAGATATTTGCCGCTTAAAGCTGGACATGCATTTCCAGAAAAGACCAATATAATTAACGAATTCATAAAATAAAATGGGATTACATTTAGATTTGCTCTGTGCCAATGGAGAAAATCGACAGAGATGATTGAACTGATATTACCTGATTTCGCCCATGTCACTTTCTGTGAATGGCATTAAAAAGCCCCTTTATCAAATGAGTTCTCCGGAAAATAGATTAATCTTCTTATCAAAAAAAAATGTGAACAGCACTTACAGTCTTACCTTTATGAATTTTGTATCTGCCAGGAGTTGCAATAGATTACACTTGAGAATGAAAGAATGCAGACTCATTTATACATCACAGTAAAGGTTAACTACGCAAGACATTGCATGGGGAACGTTAAGTAACAGAGGACAATTCAATGGAAATAAAATCAACAGCTAATATTTCACTTGAAAGCGTCTGTAGAATATTTTAAATCATCAATGTACACGTTGGCTTTTCACCTCTGGGATCAAACTAAGCGCAGGCAGATGGGATGAAATGAAGCCTTTTCTGTCTGTTTGACTTCATGTGAAATAATTTGGATAGTTTCGATTCAGTTTCCAGCAGGTGCAGTTTCATAGGATAAAGTTTTAATTTGGCATGAAACTAAATTGCAGACAAAGCAATCTGGGGAAATGAAGATTTTCCTTTGCTCTCACTGAAAACTGCTTGAAACTGAATACCTGTTCATGGAAACTGTTCAAATACTCAGCACTAATATCATGGACTTTGATGAGGACAAAATTCACTACCGAAAAACCCCCCAAAAAGCACAAGTGTTAAATTAGAAATCAGCAATGTACCTCTTCAGTAAACATGATGCACGTGAGAAGCAGGTGATGCACGTGATATACGTCCAGGTTTGCAGAAAAGAACCCCGGCTTAGGCTCCTTCATTGGAAATTGTGGCATTTTCAACCCCAGAGACCAACACAGAGATACAGTGACACTGACGTTAACCTACTCGCCATTGAAGAAAATAGTCCCCACGAGACAGTTTTTGTTCTAACCTCCGACCTGCTATTAACTTGGTCGCTGAATACCAGCACTTTGGCAACGTGTACAATGCACACTCCAGCTTAAGGTTACAACACCCGATATCCAAGCCATGTCCTTACATCGATACATGGTCATACGAATGATAAATAAAATCAATGTCTTTTTTTCATAACTTGTAAAGGTTCTAATTCAAGACATACCTCTTTGACTGTGCTTTCAGCCACCTTTCCCTTGCCCACCCCCACCCCCTTCAGCTCCCACCCTTAACTCAGGCACCCAGGCCGCAGTGTCAAGTGCTTTGAGATGATCTTCCAATGTGAAAGGCGCTGTATAAATATAAAATATATTGTCTTTCAAATTTAATCAATTTGCAATTTTTTTACGAGCTAAACTGCTGCCCGAAAGATAGGAATTCTTCTCAAGGTCACACAAACCAGCCCAACTACATCAGTAGAAGATTTAAAAACCCAGTGGGAGATTTAAAGACGGTTAAGAGATCTCATAGTTCAAGCATTAATTAATGTTATTCATTTCAGATCCAATACATCCTTGCGTCTCACCTCTTTCAACAGCAATGTGCCACGCATTGACAGATATATGGAATAGCTTCTACATTGTCCCTACTCTGCCAAATGGAATTTGTTTAGCCCAAAGCTTCAATATGGACACCCAGCTGCTCGATAAACACCTTTTTCAATTATCTTCTCACCTGACAGTAGAGGAATACTTCCAATTGTACACACAACACATGTAGTGAGGGAAATATTAACTGCAAATACAATTCGTTCTGCTTTTGTGTTGAGATTAATTTGAGCTCCCTTTGTTTGTTTGCATTACCAATGATAGAACACAAAGGTACCTCTGGGACCCATCATTATGAACAAGGTGGTCATAACTGGTTATCAATCCAAACACCCTGTTCTGCCATTAATTTATCGTTAATATTATGAACGTGTACTCTGTGGCACCTTATCACAACCCGTTTCAGAACGCCGCCCTATTGTCAATCGTCTTTGCTGGATTTGGAATAAAGACTGGTGTAGGCTTTAATGAGCAAAAAAAAATTGTTTCATAAATATTGTGAGAATGGTTGTGAGCAGAAAAGTTTCATTTCACCGGATGATCGCGCTGGAATTTTTCTGTAATAAAGGGAAAAAATGAAAATAGATATTGAATCACAAAATGTATCTTGTAAATATATTTGCGGCAGAGGCATTTGAACTTCCCTAATGGACTAGACTGGCAGCTACAAGTGTAAATATAATGAGCGCTACAGGGAGCAGGACTTGTTGCTTTATCCTGCAGTGCGTACAGAGACATTTCACTCCATCTTTAGTGATAAACAAGTATTCTGTTTCATGCTTTGAGGCAAAAAACAGACATCTCCCTGGATGCATTGTCTTTTCTCAGAATTCAATGTAAACGGGAAGAGTATGGTTTAAAGAAATGGTATAATGAACGGAATGCATTACATTTTCGAGATGCTTTGACTGTATTTTGGCTCAAATTTTATCCTCGACCTGGAGAGGAGCTTACCTCGAAATCTCTGCATTAAAACAACTTGCATTTATATAGTGCCTTCACGTAAGGTAGTATCTCAAAGTGCTTCACAGTGATGGATCCGGACAGTGAGAAGGGAATGGAGACAAGAAGGGGAAAGAGAGGGAAACGGAGGGGACTGGAAGCACAATTGAAGCACTGGGATAAACATAAAGCATGGTAACGTGGGACAACTGAGATACTGGAACATATGCACTTATCCCCCACAACATCTCAAATCGCTTCATGGATTTACGGTAAAGTGTAGTTACTGTATATTTTGTAGGCAATAGTGCCAGGGAATCATTAACCTGAACAGGCAAAGACAAGACTTCACTAAAGTACCAGACCTTTGACAATCCAGCATTCCCCCCCAAAAAAAAACCACCCCCCACACCCTACCCCCAATCACTGCTGGAGTGTCAGCCAGCAATGTGAATTCAAAGTCCCAACTTGGGGCTTAAACCCACAACCCTCTGACTGTATGGTGAAAGATTTTAGCACTTGCGCTAGGCTGACAATTACAAACAATCTATTTTCTTATCATTTGAACTGTTTACAGGGAGCCTGCATGATTTTCCCAGCTTTCTTGCAGTTAGGCTCAAGTCCTTTGTGTAAGCTATTTCAGACACCTCACCACTCAAGGCCATATACAAAAAGGCCAAGTTATAAATTCAGCCCTTGAGCAGATAATATACTTCCGCCAATTCTATTAAGCCTATGGCAAAGTACAGCATTATAAATCTGACCCATTCATTGTAGAGCTGTACTTTAAGAAATATTAGCTGTAATCTCTAGTGAACATATGGTTCATTTAATGGCTCAAATGGTGCCCATGACCTACCATTCATTAACTTTTCATTATTCTTTTCTTTCTCCGCCTTTCCTCACTTCAGGAACTTGCCCATCTGTTAAATTTATTTTCCCATTTGCGCTATAGATCAGCTGTTGAGGATATATGAATGCCAGGCATCACTTGGGAGAGAACAATGTGTTCAATTTGCACTATATCCATGTGGCCCGCTGACAATGTGATGACGTGCTGAACTCATAGAAATTGAACCAGTGCAAGGTCACATTTTCAAGTATGCATGGCACCTACCTTTTAACTGTACAATACCAACCCATTGCAATCAGCCTAGATTTATTCCATTCACCAAGGATAAAGCTAATCAGGCCATAAAAACGTAAAATAGTTTATGAACATATTGATTTTCTACATATTTTATGAAGGAAACAGAGGTGTAAAAGCCAAGACCTATAATGCAGCATGCCAGCTACCAAGGCTTAAAAGAGTTGGAAAAAATGATGAAGATCAATGAAGGAAGTCATTGTTGAGGATTTAAAGGCATTCACATTATAGGTGTAAGGTAGGTTTAAAATGATGATGAGTTCCATAGTCTTGGGGTTATGTGGAAGAATTAATTAGATTTGTTAAAGTTTTGAAAAAAAGTAGAGTTTTTCCCCCTGTATAACCTGGTCAATAATCCCCCAGATAAATTCATCCCTTGAACAATTAATATACTTATTCCAAATCTATTAAGGCGATCCAGTTTACAGCATAATAAATATGATCCATTCATCATTGAGCAGTACATTAAGAAATATTAGACAAAATCTTCCCTTGAATATTGTGGCAAGAAAAATATTCTTTTTAAAAAAGACCATTCCTTTCCATTGATCCTAATTTAGCACATCATACCAAACTACTTTTATTATTCATCAGAATTAAAACGGAACAAGGCTTTTCAGAAGAGTGATTTCATGCAAATCAGACACATTTAATTTTCAAATCATGTTAAAATTGCATCACTTCATCATTGGTGAGCTGATGCTAACTTTTATTTCGCCTCCATTATATCGGTTCGTGTCCACACTCTGAAGCCAGCATTTTTAATGAGCTTCCAGCAAAGCTTTGGTGCTCAGGACAAGGTTTACAGCAAGACTTAGCCTAGCTGAGCTTGCATCTGGGAGATCCCAGTGTTTGGTTCACCTTTGAATATCATGTGAAGTGTTTCTTCTAAATCCCAATCAATGTCAGTGTTAAACTGGGTTCCTTAATTGCTCTAGCCTCAGGCAATAAAGAATTTGGTATAACCTGGCTTCATTGTAGAAATACTACTGAAGGGTGGTTGCTGTTTAACACTTTGAGTGATACTTTGTACCTCACGTTACACGTGTGTATATCCCCTTCTAAGAAAATGTCATAATCTCCACCCAACCTCTTGTTGTAATATTGTTGGCTATTCATTGGGATTCATACCACTGACACGCCTTCCAATTTCAGGAAAGTGTCTGCAAACTAAAAGCTTAGCTGCAGTGATTCTAGTGCAAGTTAGATTAACATCCATCGTGCCACGTATATTGTGTCCTTTGTGCAGTTTAACACTAAGAGCAATCCTATATTAGTAATAATATTACGCTCCAAGATTAAATGTGAAATTAATTACAGATTTGCTAAACTATTGTAGTGCAGGGTGCCAAACAGATGGGATTGTTTAGTTTCCTTGATTAGATGCCAAATCCACGTGGATCAATTTACCCACTCGCTCTCTGCCAACAATGGGCTGAGAGCTTGAATGACTTCCAAAGCAGGGAATTAGATTAAGTGTTAGACGAACTCACCTCCATGTGCGAGCCCACACAATGCGTCAGCAGTCTATTTGACTGTGGGGGTTTCACAGTTGAGTTCAATTCTGCCATTCACCCACAAAAATATACAGTCACACTACTTTACTGGTGCCTTGGGACATCCTCCCGACGTGAAAAGCACTATACAAATGTAATTTATTGTTTACTGTATATTCCATGAAGCGCTTTGGGACATCCTCCTGATGTCAAAGGTACTACGTAACTATAAGGATTATTATGATGATCACCTAACTTTTACGCACACACACACACACTCCAGCTGGGGCCAATCACTAATAAACAGGAATAAGATACATGGTTGATTTATTCCCTCCTGAAGCCCCTCCCGCCTACTTGGTTGAGATCACTGTACAACCACAGATGGGCCTCTCAATATAGTTTAATAATTAATATAAAGTATTTTTGCCTGTTCCTACCTTCACATCCCACATCTACCTAATCTCTGCCTCCCACAAATAGGTAGGCAGTAACAAACACACTCATAGCTTCTTTCAACCATGCTCTGTTGCCAACCAGCAAAAGTTACAGATATTCAGACTAAGATGGGGTCCCTGCCAAGTTCTCATCCCTACTGTTTGTTTAGTGGAAGATTCCTGGAGACCATGTCTCAATCTGTTTTCTCTGCAGACTTGGGAATGCTCCTGCTTGCCTGGCAAGGCTGAGGTCAGATTTTTACATCAAGTTTGACTGAATGAATGTCAGGTTACTTGACGTGAATTTTCTGTCTTAGCACAAAGTACCACAAACTTTCCACATAATTGCACAACTGACTGCTGCTTTTCTACGTGCCGCCAACAACTCTTTTTAAAATTATCATTGTAGTTATAACTGCAGTCACAAGTGCCAATGATGATAATGAAAGGCTCCCCAGAGACAACACTGTGGAGGAATACTCCGCACACACATGGAGTGTATTTTAAAAATAAACACACCATGTCAAATGGGGCCTAAATATCATGAGATTTTAAATGTTGGGGGTGGGAGTAGAAAATAAAAGTAAGTTCCAACATACATCAGTCTGTGTTGCTTCAAGATTTTAGCTTCAGCACTCACCAGTTCTAATGCTCACTCTTTGTAGCAGTTAGATCGATTATTTTAAGAGTTGCATGAACATATCAATTTCTTTTTCAATTGCTCAAACTTACCGAGTAATATTTAACCTGAAACAAACACACGAAGCAGAAGAATTAAGTGGTACTGTTTAACTGTAGGTTATGGTTTGCGCTCAAGTTTCGCTTGCTAATTCCTCACTCATTAGCTTGTATTGGAGTTTAACAACCTTTTCCTTTATCGTAATCATATCTGGACACTCAGAGGCGTAATAAATTTCACCTTCAGCAGCCAGATGGATGCATCTGCTGCATTTGCCTAGAAGCCTCCTCTTTATTTTCCTGACAGAAGTAGGTATTCCCTCTACAGCAGTGGCACAAGAGTACAATCCAACAGTAATACGATAAGTGCTTTCTTTTACCGCACCCAAATCAGCCTGAGCCCAGAGCTTATCAGAAACTTTCATCTTCAAAACACAGTTTTGGGGACTGGTGTTTCTTATCTGTTCGAAAGATTCGGCTTCTCAAACAGAAACACTTTTATTCACATTAAACATTGCTTGAACTGCTGCCTCTTTCAAATTAAATCAGTTTTGAAACACTCCACCTCCCCAAGCTAGACGATATTACGTTTCAAACCTATCTTGCATGAATGAAGTTGGACTTTGCCTTGGATGTCACATTTCACACTACCAGACTCGAAGTAGCAACATTATGTTAAGAGCTCACCACATCTCAGTCCTCGAAAGCTCTTTAAATAGGAACTTCTGCAGCTGCTAATACAGAATTCAAGAGAGATTATTGTAATACTTTGTCACATCCAGTTTGAAAACTTAACCTGAAGAGTTCAGAATCCCCCTATATTCTGCGCCTTGGAATTATCTTCCAGCCTTCTCCTCATTTAAAATCAAACAACATGGAAATAAGTAAATAGCTATCAGAAGCTGTGTGCTCATGACCAATTGTATTGCAGGTATTCATGATAATGATAATAATAATGGTGACCAACTGACTGATTACGGTCCTAATAGCCATGATAAACACATGGTTTGCTATAACCCTCAGAACTTTGGGTCAGTGTTATTGCTCTGAATTTTGGCGCATCACAGGGGGCATTGTAAAGTAAGTTTTTTTTTGGTGTCTCTTCTCTCGTATTATCTCCTCTTGCTTTTTGCACAATAACAGATTTTTTTCCATTGAATACAATGTTTTAAAAAACAATAGCTGCAGCTATTGTGAAATAAAATTTTAAAAAGTCATCTCGGGTAAAAGAAGGGCCAAGTCACACGTTAACGCAGAAACAGCCTGGGGAATAGCTTTTTTCATATAAACACTCTGATTCTGGCTCCTTAAGTGGTGAAGTTAACAGAGGAGAAAAGACAGCAATTTTTTTTTTAATGCTGATATCATTAGGAAACCACACGAGCTACAAACTGTTAATGACTTTAAGCAAAGGTCCTTTCCTTTCACCCATCTTACAAAAATGTCAAGCGAGATGTTCATCTTTCACTTAATGTTTTGGTTATAAAAATTAATGGGATGCCAAATTCAATGGAAAGTTCAGTTTTAATTGGTTTAATATTTTATGCCTGCGAACTGCAGACTTTGTCACTCCATTAGTCCTGATTAGATGTCTTGGCCTTCAATAATAATAATTATTCCATCGCTTCCTAACCAGGCTCAGCTACACTATACTGCCACCTTGTGCCCAACATACATTTTGCAAGGAATTAGTTTACAGATCTCTTCGGAGGAAGAAATCAGTGAAATAATAGATAGACCTTTCAGAAATTCAATCATATATTTCATGCAACTATAAAATCACCTTTACGCTGCGCACGTGTTGAGAAACAGCCTTTTTAATGCAGGGCTCTCAGTTTTCCAAGATTCCTGTTCACAAACATGAAGCTGATTGTTTAGTCCAAAGCTTTCTTCAAACAAGAGCATTACTCCTCTTAAGATTCCTCCTGCTGGATTCAGCCATGAGGTTTTGTTTTCCCAGTCATGGAAAATCTCTTTTATGATTAACTCAATTTGCAAATTAAGCCTAATTAGGCAGGCTGATAAGAATTGTATGTTGCCATGGTAAACGTATCTTTTGATTTTGCAAAGGAATTCATAATTTTGCATGAAAATGCGCAACTGTTCACATGGCAACATTGTCAAGGTCAGAGGAACTGTAAAGACAAGTGTGAGTGATGCAAGTTTGTCATTTCTCCACATACAGGGTTGTGGGAACATGGGACACTTTGCCACAAGTAACTATTCAGCCTGAAACCATTAATTTATCAGGGAATTGGATAAACATTTGAAGAGGAGAATAGAAGAGTATAAAAGTATATGGATGAAGAACAGGGAACTGAGATTAGAGTACAGTAGATGAGCCAGCACCATTTTAGGATCCTCATGCGGTGTAAATTCCATTCCATTCTTTATCATGTGCCCTGTCACAGTGAAATTAATGGAAACTGGTAAGAACCCAGGATCTTGGAATAAAACGGGAGAACGAGTAAGATATCATAAGCAAAATGAGAGCAGAAGAATAACAAATCATGGCAGGTAGAAGTAATGGTAATTGTACCATGGATTTGGCAAAAGTTCAAAAGAAATAAACAGAGCAAAATCTATAGTGAGCGTGTGTATACAGATTAATATGAAACAATTGCCTCTCTATACATCTTTCTTTAACCCCATGTCAGCAATTTTTTTTAAAAAAGGGTCAATAGTATGTTGCATAGATTACAGAGAATTACACAGACCGTTACAGCACAGAAACGGAACATTTGGCCCAACTAGTCCATCCCTGTGATTATTCTCCACGTGAGCCTTCAGCCATCCATTCCTTTCTGCCTCGTGTATGCATCATGTTCACTATGAGAAGGTAAGTGTACAAGGGTAACCACGGGACATGTTATCTGAAGAGCTCAACAGTGCTACTCTCTGGGACTCTGTTTACGTTACTGAAAGGACACTAGGTTTATGTGGAATTTTGTACCAATCCGTTGCAGTTTTAAAATTAAACCGGTTGAACTCCCAAACTCAAATTTGGCTACCACACTTCAGTTCTTTGTCGGGGATAGTTAGTGCCTTATGTGGGTATAATAATACTACCAGGAATACTCCCCTGATATACACAAATATATAATTGACCTGACAGTTACTGGGAAAATCCATAAACAGTAGAGAGACATGAATTTACAAGCGTGCTCTAAAGCCGTATAACAAAGCAGCAAAGGAAAAGTACGAAGATTATTACACAGATCGTTTTTAAACAGTCATTTAGGTGATCTTAGTCGTTGTTCAGTGTTGCCACTAGAGGCTGCCATTTGCTGATGGATAGCTCATCAGTTGGCCATATTGATGGTGTTGAGCTTTGTGAACATTGATCAAAAGGGGTTTTAAAAACATCTCTCTATTTGCAGAGCAAGATGGTAGTTATATTGAATCTATTATGAAATGTTGCATTTTTAGCCCATTAACGTCCTAACAAATAGGAGGTAGTAGCATTCCATTTTACTTTCTACAATAATGATTTGGGGAGCACAGCAAAACGATAAAAGAATCTAGAACAAAAGTAGCAGAAACTAATATTGTATGCACCACCAAGCCTCAATGAACTGAGCCCAAAGTTAGGAGATCTCATTACTAATTCACTTCAGTGGAGTTTCTATTCCAGTGGATTTAACTCCAGTTTCTCCTCCAGTCTTAATTCAGTCGTTGCACAAAAAAACATTTGCTTTAAATCTAATGTAAACTGAGCAAGCACATGTGGTCTTAGTAAAGGAAAGGGCTGAGAACTCACTCGTCCTTTGCCAATTTAACCGTAATCCATGGGATTGCATCATGCATGTCTGAGAAAGATGGGCGCAGTGCAGGAACCATTGAAGAATGATGGGGATGTGTGGGCTGGGAGGGCATCAAAGGCAGCCACTAATCATTGCCATCTGACATTTATGCTCGGATGAAGTGAATGAACAAGCAAATAAGGGTTGAGAAGGGAAATTGAAATGTCTGTGACCCACATTAATATTAACAATATTTTTGATGGTAGCAATCCATCCCATTGAACATTTCTGATATTTATCATTGTCTTTTTTTAGTAGCGACACCAGAGACAAGACAGGGGGTGTGGTAGGAATGGGGTGTGTGACAGGACAAGAGGCAGCAATCAGCTGGGAATTCAGCCTCAAGAATGACAAGAGAAAAGAGTCGATGGGGAATTAAAGGCTTAACTGTTCAGTTTTGTTGAAACTCTCAGTTCTGTTTTAATTACTTATTAAACTTGGGATTGTATAAAACACGTCAACTAGTATTTACAACTCCATTCCTTAATAAAGCCAGAATGTATGAAGGCGTTTTTATAAGTCCTCAAATCATACTATTAAAATACATTACTTCCAGCAATGTGCTTCATTAAAAGTGAGCTTTGTACTTCAAGTCTCTGCACAAGATTGTCAAGGAATGACACAAAACCACTCGATGTGGCACGTATGACTTTGTGAAAGATGGCTTCTAAACTCTATTCTCTTGGAGATATGTCTCATGAGTGAATGGCTCTTTAAGCCTCATTTTTGGTCCTGAATGACAGTCAGGGACAATTAGCAGATGTTTTATATTGCTCAATTGCTTCAATTAGAAGAGTCTATGTCAATAATAATAATCCTTGCATTTGACATAGCTCTTTTCACGTCTTCTAGACGTCTCACAGTGCTTCACTGAATATACTGTAAAGTGAATTGACTGTATATTTGTGGGCAAAACGCAGCAGCCAATTGTGCACAGCAGTATCCCACAAACAGGTATGGATTGAAGTGACTAATTTATTATTGTTTTTCTTTCTTGAGGGATTATTATCTGGCGTGTGGAGTAAGGAAACTTCCCCAAGGTTTGCCCTGCCGGGAATCGAACCCAAGTTTCCCGGCTTGCGAGGCGAGTGCTCTAACCACTGAGCTCCAGGAGTTTGTACTCCAATTTGGAAAGATAAAGATACAAAAATAATATTGAAATGGACATATTGCACTATAGTAATGTTGTGTACTTCACCTGTACTCATTCTACCAGGAATGTAATGTTGAGGACAACGTTGAAAATTATTAAGTAAATTGTTTTAAGTAAAACAAAGAGGGCATTGTTTAGAAAGAGGGCAGCACAAGCTAAATCCACAGAATATTTCTAAGAATGAAGCCAAATTGTATGAAACACTGATTTGGCACTATTTATACAGTTAATGAAATACTCTGGAATAATGATAATATTGATCCTTACATTTGATATAGCGCCTTTCACGTCAGGTGGATGTCTCAAAGCACTTTACAGGATCTTCTGTAAAAGATCGTGATTGTGAATTTTGTAGGCAAACGTGGCAGCCGATTTGCACACAGCAATGTCCCATATACTCACCAATTAAAGCGAAAACTAATTTTTTAAAAAAAAATACTAGTTCTTCCAAGCCACGGTTTGTTCACTTCAGATTTATTCTCCCAAAGTCTGGCAAATGTAATCATCTTAATTCATCGGCATTTTGTGGAGAGAACCCATGGCATTGTTCTAACCCTAACCCCAAAATATTTCTATTGGTTATTTTGAAGATTTACAGAAAATTCAGACCAAATGTAAGAATTGTCCAAAACATGTACACTCTGAAATGCTGTAGAAAAACAGTCCATGTCTAAATAAATCCAGGTAGAAATCCTACACCAGATTAGCATCTATGAATGCACCTCTTGAGGGAAATTTGTATCAAAAAGCTTGAGGCATTGCACACAGCACTGCCACGGATTTCAAGCATGGCTTTAATCAGGACCTGAAAATAGCTCACTCAGCCTTCTTTTGAGCTGGAAGTGCACGGAAGGACACTGGGTTTTTGTCATCTCGCAAACAGAGAAAAATGCAACTGAAAAATGACCATAACTAATGTGGACTCACTGCGTGCACGAATAATGGTTGATCGGATTTTTTTTTGTGTTCAGTTTTTCAGGTACTCGCATTCACTTTGTTTTGAATCCATTGTGCAGTGCTTTTCTGCTATTATGCACCATCTCCGCACAATAAAACCAAAAAAAAAACAAGGGAAGCCTCCTGGAGGGGAACTGCTTTCGATGCAAATTACTTTTCACTTTCATCTTTCCCCTCCCATAGTGTTTCTTTATGAAATCACTTTCCCTGCTGGCTGATTGCCTGGTTGTGGCAATGAGTCATAATGACCAGAAAGGGCTCAGACCTGATCAGCTCCCTGGGTTGAGTTACGCTTGCTTTACACTGTAATAATAATAATAATTTGATATCGCGCTTTCACGTCTTCTAGACTTCCCAAAGCACTTCACAGAATATACTGTAAAGTGAATTGACTGTATATTTGTGGGCGAACGCGGCAGCCAATTGCGCACAGCAGTGTCCCACAAACAGTCATGGATTGAAAATGACCAATTTATTATTGTTTTGTTTTTTGGAGGGATTATTATTAGGCTCTGTGTGGAGTAAGGAAACTTGCCCAAGGTTTCGCCCTGTACCGCCTGCTCCAAAAAAGAGTGATGCCAAAGTGGCAGAGTACTCACCACGAGATACAGCAACAACAACTACGAGCAGGGAGCTAGCATCCCTTAACAGTGACGGAGGGGGAAAGAGAGGTGATTGTAGGCATGGTCGAACAGGAAGATCTTCGGGTGCAACGTGAAGAATGGGAAGGAGGGAGCAAGGTGGTGGGATAGAGGGAGAGTGTTTTAGAGTTTCGGTGCGTAGTGGCTGAAAGCACGGCTACCGATAACGGAATGGAGGGCGGTGATATCACAGTAGAAACCGTGATACTACCAGGTGACCAAACAAAAAAAATGTGGTAGTGTCCAAACTGAGACACCCCTCGACTGATATCATCAGGACTTGCGAAACACAGCTCAAATCCCCGGTGAAACAAACGAGGACACCACTACGCCAAGATTATTCATTCATATCGGAGACTGACTGCTGTATTATGTCGAAAATAAAAACAATGAGCCATTGGCAGAGCAATAAAGGGAAAGCAAAGACTTTCTTTCCCAAATGATCAAATAGCTGTAGCATATTTTTTTTCACACATTATCTGAAAAGTGACGATAACTGTGCGACTAACAGATGACGAAGCTGTTGCTTTGGTGATGATGACAGAAGATACGATTGTTTAATTTGCAGAACAGGAAACGTCTTTGTTTAGCTAATTTGTCGCAAAGAAAGAACATTCTTTGTTTTCCTATTTTTTCCCCCACCCGCTCACCCTCTGCTTGTCACTGTTTCTCGCTTTCTTTCCTGGAGGTGCTCAAATCTGGGTTCTTTCCAGCAGAGCGCAGTTTCTCAGGTGCCAGAGGCACAATGGTACCTCATCCATTATTCATGTGCGTATCTTGACAGCGAGTCTTGGCAGCCATTCAGCCACAACCGATTCCAGTCCACACACCCGACATCCACACACATGTCTCTCACACCAGGGGTTCTGTGCACAGCAATCAGAACACCATTTGATTCTCCTTTCCCGATGCAGTAGTAATGAGGCTACAAATGGCCTCATTTAAAGCATCCCATCCCGATAGTGGGGCGGGCAAGGCGGGGGACGTGAAGGAAGGCTGGAACCCACTGAGCAGAGGGAGCGGGCAGGTTGATAAGGGGTTGGGAGGTCACAGAGCAAGGCCGTGGAGGCTTTGAAAGAAGACACACTTAACATGTAAATATTCACAACCTGAGCGGCTGAGAAAATCTCTGAGATACGAAGACCCAAAGATAAAGATCCAAAGCCAGCGATGGCTGGAACTTGGAGGAGCAGAGGAGCGAGTTAGCGTGAGAGCAGAGATGCTCCCCAGGAAGGCCATTTGATAGGACGGTGAAGAAGCTTTCGTGCCACGACTCTTTAGGAAGTCGGTAAAACAAAAGTACACTTTTATGGTCAGCCGATATCTGTCCTCCCAACCTTCTCCCCAGCCACACCACCACCTCCTCCTCCACATTCCAGACTTCTCCTCTTTCGTCTTTCATTCTGGTCTTATCTCTTCCGTCACCCTTGTATCTTTCTCGGCTGACAGGTAAGAAAGGCCCCAGTTCTGATGGTGTCAGGTGGGCGTACGTGGTGATAACAGGTTAAGCAATGTGCAATTGTGTATAACTGCAGCAGTGTGCTTGGAAACTGGCATGTGATGTACTGGGTATGGAACAGAAGTAATCACTTAGCTTTATCTAAAGATATAAAGTGAAGGATGATGGAGTAAGCCAATGCCTTCCCTCTGAACATAAGGGGAGTCGGAAGATTATGGTGAACCCGAGTGTGAAATAAGTGACCGAGGCCTTCCCTGGAACAGGGCCAGGCAGTAGAGTGAGAGTGAAATGGTTTTAGTGCAGCCCAAAGTTATTGCTTTTGAACAGGGAGGGGACCTTTATGAAGGTAGAGATAATGAATCACCAAGAATTCAATAAGCCTTAAGATGACACTGCAAATATGTAACAAACATCACAGAAAGAGCTTGTGTATTCTGTCCAATAAAAGTAATCCATCTAAGAAAAAGAAGTCACTGCCAGAATTACCCTGTATGTGGTAATGTCCCTGCTTTACTTACTATTTATTTCCACTTGTGCTAAAGCTGTTAACTTCATACCAATTGCCGAAAATTAAATATTCTCTGTGGATGTAGCCCGACAGTAATCCAGAAGTGCTCAAAGTCTAAATTATGAATCAAACAAATTATCAGGAATAAATCGGAGCACACAGAACCCAACTGATACTTTGCACAATTAATTCCATCATATGTCATGGGAGTTAGAAGTCACTGTTCAGTGGAAACCGTATCATTCACGCTGTGTAAGTGAATAAGCCAGATATCTAGCACAAGCGATGGTTGTTCACTGAAAGCACTTTGAGATCTTTTAACAATTTGATAAGGCAAAGATTGCTATAGCTCAGCAGTGGTTGAGAGACAATATGGGAAGGAAATGGCAATTGTGGAAGATGAAAGATCATGTCACATTGGTCTGGGCTGGTTGAGTCTCTCAGCAAAAAACCCGACTGAAATCTCATCCTCTTAAGTGTTTGGCCTGGAATCTACTTTCAGTCACAGACACTGCATTACCTGTGATTCGAGGAAAACAACACCTACGGAACTTCTTTCTGGCACCAGTGAGCGATTACGAAGAATCTCACAGTGTAGCTTGTCAAAGGATATCCAGTTTGACATGACGGGTTGTGAAACACATTGCAATCTTATCTAGGAAGTCACTGAATCATGAGAACATTCACATTTATCCAAAATCTAAGCAGCAACAGGGAGGCACAAAGCAGCAATTTTACATCAAGCGCTTTATGAATTCTAAGAATGATGGACTGCACCCATATGGAGTAGATGTTGATTCAGAAAATACAATATTGTAGGTTTACAGCATTTATTCTGGTTAGAATCCATGATTCTTTCATGTTGAACCTAATTTTAGGTTGACCTCAGGGATGAAATCTCAACTGAAAACTCATTTCCATAGCCTGAAAATCCTGCAGGAACAGGATAAGAACTTCTATCCTTATGGCATCTACAAAACTGAAATGTTTCAAAGCGCTTCACAGAAACTGCTGTGGAGTGTAATGACTTTTGTTGTAGGGAGGATTATGGCATTCAGTCATTTTGAACAGCAGCTGAATCCCACAACATGCACAAGATGAATGATCATTTAATCTGGAGGATTGTTGGCCAGTTACTAGGAGAAATGCACATTTTTTCTCTTTTTGAATCAGAATATGGGATTCTTAATGCTCACTTGAAGAACGGACAGTTTAATGTCTCTTCCAAAGGTTGCCACCTCTGACAATACTGCACTCCTCCATACCATACTGTAGTAGAATTGTGGAATATCGTGGGTATGCGATCGGACCTTCAGGCTTTCTGCCCCCACCCTATGGAACTCCATCCCACATTCCCTTCGCCTCACCCCCTCCCTTGGCTCCTTCAAGGCATGTCTCAAAACAATTTGGTCACCCTCCTAACCCTCCACCCTTCCTGATCGCTAGCTCGGGTCTAAATTCCTGACAATCCAGCGCCTTGGGACAGTCCAGCGCCTCCCGACACGAAAGGCGCTATACAAATGTAATTTTGCATTGTATGCCGGACCCTGGACATTCGAGCTTTGACACAGGGACAAGAGAACAAACTGCGGTTACAGAATGGGAAGAACTTCCACAGCTGCCATTCACAGGCTCCTCCGTGAACAAATTGCCTTTCTGTTCAGTAACCTGTAGCTTCCTGGCTTTCTTCTGTAAGGGCAATGCTTTCCACACAAGCAAGCTGCTCTATATTATTGAGTGGTTACTTGCTGGGGTCAAAGGCCCCATTTCCAGCTAGTTAAGCTCCTTAAACCGGTTGTTGAAACAAGATTTTCATTCGGTGGCTTAATTTACGGTGTGTGGTAAATTACCAAGGGTGAATAAAATACCAATCTTACAGCATTGTGGTCACAAGGACTGCACAGGCCATGTATCCTTAGCACCAGCGTACCACAAGCAGCCTGCAATCATTTATCACTAATGTTTTTCTAAGAATTACGCACGATCGCTAATTTAAATAACATTTTAGATTATGCTATCAAAAAAATTCCGGTCAGAACTTCTTCCAATCATTCCTGTGGCGCATTTCCCATGGGCGTACATTTTTTAAAAAAACGCACACTTGTTAATGTAACGTTCACCATTTCTGCCTTTGTGACATATGAAATGTCAAAATGCTTCATTTGTTAGTTTGTCAATGTCTGTGAATCTGTACAATACCACAAGTTGGATGTGTATGTGGGATTGAAATAAACATTAGGTTGAGAAATAATAATTGCCAACCCACAGGCATTACATCACCAGTCTAGAAGGTTCTTCAGACATTACTAGTCTGTAGTCCTACATAAGAATCTAATAAGTATCAGATACCATGTTAGTGAACGTTCTATTTCTGTCTTGCAGTGGGTCTCAGACTAAATAGTATCAGAAATTTAGAATAATAATGGAAAAGCGAGTAACACAAGATTCTCCATTATTAATCGTGTATTTAAAATCCAGCTAGGCCACCAATGATCAATGTTGTCTGTTGTTGGAGGCACTTTTGGGCAGGACTCTGCACAGCAGCAAAGCATTTAGTCTGTGGTTAGTTAGCTTTTTAAATCGCAATAGAGGTACCCGGAGGCACAATTGGTCTCTACATGCCTGATCGCAGAAGGGAAAAGCAGCCAGAGTTCCAGCTCCAGTCATTTATAGGGTGGTTACTGATCAGGGAGTGAATTTATGAGGCCAATTGTAGTTGTAGTTTGTCACCAACTCAGTATGGGACCTTGCTAGTCTCACATTGGGCTCTGCGTGTACCAGCTTAGACAATAGTGAGTGTGATTTGTGTCTTTGTGGAAGCCTTAGTTTATTGGCAGTGATGTTGGTCAGTTCTATATCATACAACAACCTGCACCTATTATAGCACCCCCCATGCAGGGTAGCTTCTCGGAGTGCTTAACAGTGGCGGAGCCTGACTCTGAGCCGGGTGGGGGGGGGGGTATGGTGGGGGAGGTGGCCGTACGCACGGTCGAAGAGGACGGTTTTCAGGCGGGACTTGATAAAAGGGAGCGAGGGGGCAAGGCGGATGGATTGAGGGAGAGTGTTCCAGAGTTTCGGGGCGTAGTGGCTGAAAGTGCGACCTCCGATGGTGGGGCGGAGGGTGCGAGGGAAGGGCAAGGAGGCCGGTGTCATACGTGATATGCATCCGTAATGCTGTCATTTGTCACACATCCTCGTCACATCCCTGACTCAAATGAAAAAAGGATTCATCAAATTTATAACGCAGCCATGATGTGAGTCCACAATCACACTTCTTTTGGTTGCTTTAACATTTACAAATAGCCACTAAAATACCCCCAAAACCAGCCGCTGCGCATTTACTTTTATGAATGGGGAGGTGTTGGTGTCATATCCCAAGGTATGGTTTGCCGGCGTGTCTAAAACGGAACAATTGCAGACGAGATTTCGTAACTAAAGGCCCTGGGGTTGCAAATAGTGATTCCTCTATTAACCATAAGTCAGCACGCCATTCCTACCGGGAAACCGTACTCCAAAGCAATGTGCTTTCACAATGGAATTCCCATTGGTATACAATATACATCAATCACTTACTGTTATTGAAAGGAATCACTGTTGATGACTAAAAATCACTAAAAAAAAAATTCTGTTTGATATCCCTGCATTCTGGATACCAGCAGCTTTTTACCATAAGAGCTCTCATTAATAATGTTAAACAATATCAATAACATTAAAGTAAACCTAATGTCCAGGCATACGCAGAATTCTCTAAACTCCAGCCGTGAGCAAAATAATCACTTTTCAAGAAGCAATACATTGCTCCCTAAATATCTCCCTTAACTGCTGGTTAAAACAAGAAATAATCAGAAATGGATTGGGCATAGTTTGATAAATCAGCCTACATGTGAATTTGAATATAACATCAATAGATAAAAACCAAAGTAATTTCTGATGATACTAATTTATTATTATTATTATTATTATACCATGGCAACAGCAGATGCAAAAACTCAGATAGCTGAACTGTTGTGAAAGAAGTCTCTTTCATACTGGATGTTAGCAATAATACACACAGCCCCCTCCCCACCCCCAACGAATAAAACAAACCTTTGATATCTTTGTAATCGAATTTCGTTTTACAACTGTAAGCTGTGTCTAGAGACAGACAAGCTGTGTTGTTTCTAAGTGTGACGTAATACCCTTAAGATGCCTGGCAGGAGCGCAAGTCGCTTTGTTGGTTGTGTGCCCAGTGTGCTCTTAGCAACAATGACTCATCAATAAAACGTCTCCTAGCAATTATCATAGCAAAGGCTACACAGAATGCCCACAGTTTTATCATTAGCACAGTTGAAGACTATCCCAGAGTATCTGCAGGATTTTGGGCGAGTTGCTTAATAGACCTCCTTCATCCTATGACCGGATGATTTATGCCAAATATGCAGTGGATTATTAATGATTGTGGAATGCATTATATATACATATATAATAAAAAAATCCATAAATTAAATGATTTTTTTTTTGCTGGAAGCGTAAACTTGAAATTCCTGAATACAAACCCTGACCAATGCTGATGTCACAAGGTTCCTCTCCCACACCCCACCCCCACTCTCTCTGTATTCAGTTTAAGGGTGTCAAATAAATGAATCAGAATCTATCAAGATGTGACAGAGATAAATAAATAATAATCCTTGTAATAATTATAATCCTTTTTGCATAGTGAAGATACCTCGAAGCACTTCAAAGCATTTTAATGTAAAAGTGTAGTGATTGTGTGTTTGGTAAGCAAATGCAATATCCCACAAAGAGCCTTGAAACTAATGACCAATTTTATTTGGGGGATTGTTGGCCCGCACGTTGGGAGAAACTGGGAACCCTCTTTATTCAGGAGTCTGGTTCCAATGGAATCATTGGGAGTTTCAGATTAAGTAGCGAGTTTCTAAGGAGCTTAAAAAAAGTCAAACCGCATCCTGATGAATCTGATAGAGAGACAAGTTATAGCATATTATGCACTGTTTCTGGTTATGGCGATAGAAATCTTCTCCATCAGGAGACATTTGAAATAGATGCATGTCAGGAACTTTTCTTTGCCCAAATATTTGCCCATAATTGCTAGGTTTGTACTCGGTGGTGAATCTTTTCTGGGAAGTGCAACAAAGGATGAGATAATGTCATTGGTCTTCAAGGGGGAATGGGAATAAAAACTTGGAATCCAAAAGCCCATTGAACTTATCCAGCCTATTCCTTCCAAAGACTGAACAAGCCAATTTAGAACAACACTCGTGACTAACAGAATGACATTATAGATAAAAATAAATATACGGTTAATCCTCTGGATATGTGCTCAAAGGGGTAGAAAATCCTCACTACTATAAATTTGTTTGGAAAAGAAGAGATGTTATGGGACATTCACAACTGACTTGGGACAAAGGGATGATACACAAAGAAGATCATCATCACTTGGACAAGCTGCCTACCTGGAGACTCGATAGGTTCTGTTAGCTGCATCTGATACTTTTGATTCCTGCAGAAAATTCATCATCTGAGCCAGACATTGGGACTAGTTTGTCACCTTGAATTCAGTCTTTAAAGATTTACTGCTTGGCGACCAGAGACAGTCTGATCCAAGTTAGATTGTAAATTTGAATGACAGTAAACTTCCACAAACCTCACCTTCTCCACTTTAAAACAGATCAATTGATGCAGATGGAACTAAGTCCACAGCTGATTGCACGACTGAGTGCTGATTATGCTCACCTGCTCATCTTGTCCGCAGGGCTATGTTGAATAAGGAAACACTTGAGGTGGCAGTAAGAAGCTATAAAACTTGCCGCCAATGCATTCAGCTTCTATACCCCCTTTTTGGGGGGGGGGGGGGGGGCGATTCTGCTTCAAAATCCCTTTGCCTTAAAAACTTTCCTCTGACCAAAGTTTTGTGAATCACTGAATATGCTTTCATTTCATCCAACCCATCAATGAATAATCCTTAAACCCTCTTCCTCAAACTTTCAGTAATTGCCACTTAAAAAGATGACCTTTTTTGGGATGGTGGGGGGTATGTGGTGGGCACACTTCATTCTAAATTCTGCTTCACCACGTCGCTACTCAGGTAAACATACAGTTGCTAAGTTACAGTTTCACATCACTGTCATTATTCTGTACTCATCCCAAGACGCCTGAAAAAAAAATCACAGCCTCCGTTTTTGGTGCAGATAAAAGCTCTTGTGGTTAGTGCTACTTTTTTTTTCTTCTTTAAAAAAAACTCAAGCTGGAGAAACTCCTCCAGACTTTGGCTTGCTGAACGAGCTGTGACTCAGTGCTTCAGTCATAATGAAGCCAGTTACTGAGCTAAATATGAACCACATGCCAAACTGAGTGAACCCTTTAACCCTTATAACCAGCTGTATCTCTTACGGCCTTTAAAACTGATGTAATACAATCTTACTCACAATAGTGAAGGGGCAGCATCACCCCTGTGTGTATATGTGTGTGTTTTATGTGTATATACTAAAACTATGAATTCCAAACTGCACTCGTACCAAATTATTTGATATGCTCCTGTTATAAAATAAGTTGTCTGAGAATCCATAAATCAGAATATCACTGCATCTTCTAACCCTGCAGGAGCTGGGTACTCAAATAGATTGCGCTAGCTACATCGAGGATCAACTTTCAAAACAGCTCCATAAAAAAGAAATATTTGTCACACTGAATTTGCCCACAATATTCCAACACAAGGAAAAACATCTTCACTCTCACTCTCTCACCACCGTTTTCTTTCTAACCACTGTGTAAAAAGTACTGAGATCCAATGTAGATTCTCCAGATCCCAGATCCTCGTGACACATTCTGCATTCATCTCGAGGCCAGAACACTAATAGCCCAGAGAGCAGCAGACAATTCATCAAAAAAGTTAAGTAAACTCCTATGAATAACAAGATTGACTCAGCTAATGATTGCTCAAACGGGTGCTACCTGTTTCTTTGAATATATTTAACAGACCTTTTCCAAAGGCACTTTGCCATTACATTACCAGCAGAGCTGCGAATGGAGTTACCGAAATACCTAACCCTAAATGCCCTCCAGATTATCCACATCATGGTTGTTTGCAGGACATTATTGTATGGCCATTTAAAAATTTCCCAGGCAAATTCCCTGTTGTGTTTGCCTACAAAAGTAAACAGTCACTACAATTTGCAGTGAATCCTAAGAAGCACTCACACGTCCTGAAGTGAAAGTTGCTGTATCAAATGCAAGGATCAATAAAACAACAACAAAATTACATTTGTATAGCGCCTTTCACGTCAGGAGGATGACCCAAGGTGCTGGGCAGACAGTGTTTTGGACCCAAGCTGGGGGTCAGGATTGGAGAGGGTGGAGGGCAAGGGGGGAAGGAGGATGATCAAAGGCACAGTCGAAGAGTAGGGTCTTGATATGGGTCTTGAAGGAGGCAAGGGAGGGGGTGAGGTGGAGGGACTGCGGGATGGAGTTCCAGAGGGTGGGGGCAGAGTGGCTGAAGGCCCGCCCACCAATGGGGCGGGTGAGAGCGGGGGACGTGAAACAGGTCGGAGCCCGCTGACCGGAAGGAGCAGGTAGGTTGGTAGGGGGTTAGGAGGTCGCAGAGGTAGGGAGGAGCAAGACCATGGAGAGCTTTGAAGGTGAGGACCAGGATCTTGAACTGTATCTTCTGTGTGATGGGAAGGCAGTGGAGTTGGGCGAGGATGGGGGTGATAGGGTCAAGGAGCCTGGTGCGGGAGAGGACACGGGCTGCAGATTTTGGCTACATCGAAGCCTGGATGTTACGAATGCATAACATTGAGTAATTATTACATTCTATTTTTACTTCTGTGTTTGCAGCAATGGCTTATGGATATTAAATGCCAATTGTACTTGTAAAATGATTATGCACAAGCCTTCACTGTCTCCCCATTAACACAATGCAGTCAGCCTGGTACCTGATACCATTTTGTCCCCTTATACTGCATAAACAGGCCATAGATTTGGCTATGATATCCTTCATTAAATAAACCACTCGTGATGAGTTTATACTGCTCGCAAACTGTGATTTTTCACAAACCATTACATACCAGTTGGTATCCCATGTGTGTGTTCCATTAAAGAAATTACATTTTATGCTGCCCATTTGGTGGCTTTTTTTTGTTCTGGTTTATAACTTGTGGCATTTTCGGATGTTTGGTGAGAATTTCACTCATTCACCACTTACCCAAAATTCTGGCCCAGACAAAGCCAGGTCAAAACAAGGATCCCTTCTTAGATTATGGATCTATTGCAAAGGACAGAGGTGCTAACTCTTGGTGCAATACAATTCCCACCACTGAAACTCTGATTGCTTCACTCAGAGTTCCCCTGATGTTGCTTGAACTGTGGCCAGCAATCAACTTCGGTCAATTGAGGAAGACATGCTTTGACAGCATTGATTTTCACTGTGATTAGTTTGGGAACTTAATGCGCTCTTAATGAGAGAAAAGTTTTATGAGAGAGGCTGGGGGTGGGTGGGGGCGGAGGGGGAATTAGGAAGGGCGGAGGCTCATGTGGAGTACAGCATGGACGAGTTGGGCCTCTTTCAATGCTGCAAATTCTATGTCATTCCATCAAATAAACACAAACTGTATATGGAACGTTTACAAGAGCTTGTGCCAGAAGTTATTTAAAAAAACACTGTTGATGCATTTTCCTTTGTTTTACTCATTCCTCCTGGATATGATTCCCTTTATCGTCTCATCGTCGATGATCAGGGAACTTACCTGAGCGACCCATCATCTATCGAAGTGTTAACAACAAGTCAGAAGGGGATGCTAATGGGAGATAACTTGAGGGTTTGGGATTGTGCTCCCTTAAGGGGTTCCGCAGGATTGAAATGCGGCCCAATGCCTTTTGCACCTGGTTTGAATTTCAGCAGCGATGATATCCTAGCCGTTTTCTTTTTTAAAAAGTTCCCTTAAATCATAAGGATTATTTCCTGTTCACTGGGCCTCGAGGTTGGTTTGCTTGCCAATTAATCCTGAGGAGATTAAACAAGACGGTTTCTGTGAAGAAGGTGGGTGGGGGGTTGAGTGGGGATTGGAGAGAGAGAGAGAGAATAACAAACTCCAGCTTTAAGGTTTACTGTGCTTTTTTTTTTCCTGCTCTCAGTTTCAATCACAGTCTTTAAGAAATATTCCCAAAGTCAGGCTACAGTGAAGGCGCAATACTCTTCCCCCATTGATTTGGAATTCATTCAGCTTCACAATACTCAACGTCAACGAATGAATGGTGTTCCTACAAGCATCCAGCAGGTGTCAGCCATCAATGCTTTCTGGTGACTAACTCGGTTGTATATTTCTCACTCGCTCCTGTGAATAAAACTCGAGGGCAACACAATTGTGCACAACTCCAGCCTGGAATCCCTCCCACTCGCTCCCTCACCTCGAAGAAAGTGAGAGGCGCAATACAAATGTCATTTGTTGCGTCTTGTTGTTGTCCATTTAAAGACCTACTTCTTTAACTGAGTTTTTTGTCATATTTGTCCTCAATCACCCTAACCTTAAAGCAACCCACCCTAACTCCCCCCTTTTGCTCCCGCCAAGCCAAGCCAGGATTGGTAAGCACCTTTGGATATCCTGCTGTGAAAGGGGCTATATAAATATACATTTTTATTGTATTGCAATTGTTACCTGAGTAAATGAGTACCATGCACTGAAACAGCCAGTTTCAGGATTTTGGCTAAAGCGGTCAGGTATTCGGGAAAACAATTTAAATCCTGTTAATTTTTTCTAGGGATTTTCAGTACGGTGACAGACAGTAAAAAATAACAGTCCCCTTTGAAACTGCAGCGAAGGATTAGAAAACAACACAATTCAATTATTAACAATAATGATACTTGTATTTGATATAGCACTGTGTCATGTCGTCAAGATGTCTCAAAGCACTTTATAGGATATACTATCGGTCTGTGTGTATTTTGTGGGTGAATTACACACACAGCCCCGCTCACACTATTTCACAATCTAAATCAATCCAACTGGCTTATACAAGGATTTTTATAGTCGTATCACTCAAAATACTACCAATGTGTAGGAACTCCACTCTGGAAGCACATTGTGTGGAAACAGAATTCTGTTAGGTCATCTCGGCTATTAATACTGACCAGAAAACTCAACGTGTAAAGATTTTTAGTTTTTCCAAACATGAACCAATACATGAATTTTAGTTCCACTGTTTGGTTCCAGTTCTTAAATCCTAATAAAGGATAAAATTGAAGCGGTGCATGCTTCAGTTGTACCAGACAAACAGATTATTCCTACTGTAAGGGTATATTATCCAACTTGTAAACATTCTGAATAGGCACTATTGAAATGTAATTTTGTTGTGTTGTTTTGTTGTTGTTGAATACACTTAGTGTCCAGCTTTAGTAACAGGACAACATTTTAACGTTGAGCAGAATCCAGTCACACTGAACAGAAGCATCTGTAAAGAATAGTTTTGTCTCAATTAAAATTCATTAAAGAAAATTGTAATAAATCAGCAAACAATGACTCAGTTATTTTTCTTATTTTTTTATTGATAAATTGCACAGATCTAAGCAAGACAATGTAAGGCTTTATTATAATCTGCATCAGAGTAAGAAAGTTTATGATTTGGTACTTTGGATAAAGATAATATTTCAATACAGGCAAGATGTATTTAACCCCTTCTGTGATAGTTCTTGATTGTTTTTCTTTTCAAGTTTAGTTACATTCATATCTTTACCCTTTTTAAAATGTTAAATACCGACATTATATACCACTAGCATTCATAAGCATTAAGTGAATGTAAAGGGGTTAGTACAAATCCACAAGGCCTGACACTGAAAGGGGTAAAGGCACCGAAGGTATTATGCAATGGATAGATACAATGAATAGAAACATTCACATTTTCTACACTTCTAAAACAAAAATAACAACATGCTTTCGAAAAGCAAAGAGAAGTTACTGAGAACTTTTGGGGTACAAAGATAAGCAGCAGAAATCTTATTACAAAAAAAAATAGTGCTCTCTTTAGAGAAGTTCTACATTCGGAAGGAATATATTGCTCTTAAAGAATGGCAGTTATAACCTCTTTACCTTTAACTAATTGCCATTTTACAGTGCAAATGTTCACTTTATCACATTCTTTCCCCTACAACGCAGCCCACGACCCTTTTTGAGTCAGCTTTCTGGAGACTACCATTGCTAAGCACTTTTTTGGCTTGTGATATGTTTTGCTTGGGAACTGTTTAGCAAAAGAAATTGCATTTCTGTTCAGTAACTTGACAGTTTGACTAGACAGAATGCGATGAAAGCTCTTTTTTTTTTTGGCAGGCAGTTCCCTCTCAAAATCTTTTTGGTACAATGGCAGGAAGCCACTGCAGCAAAGCTTTCCGACAGACGAGGAAAAAGACAGTCCTCGCTGGTGTGAGTAGGTGACTGTCGTCTGAAATAAAACGTATACAAAAATACTCGCTCTCATCGATATGAAGCAAAAAAAAAGCTGCGTATTTCAAATGGTTCAGAAGTTGTTCCAACAGGGCTCTGTTGGTCACTTTGAACGACTTTCGAAATCGGACAGCGAAATACAGCGTGCAAGAGCTGATAACGTTCTAAAATAAATCATATTCGGTAATAAATCTGTACGTCAGTTGCATTACGCATGGCAAGAAGATGACTCCTAAACATCTCCAATCTTAACCGCTAACATTCTTCTGATATGTACTTATAATATTTATAATAAAAACAAGATTATAAACAAGACCTGGGCTATATCGTGCACACTAAAATAACTCAATAATATTTAATAGCTTAAAATATTCAACTGGAAGCTATCATGCTACACTGTATATCCAGGACCAGTGTTATGGAAAAGGGAGGAACCTCATCGAGTAAGGACTATGGGGGTCAGCAACTTTATGAAATTCAATCAGGCAGCTTCAAATCGATTCACACGTTTATTTCAACAAAAAGATTTGAATGACAAACGAGGCATTTTAAAACCAACCCGGTTTCCAGCTTCAGTTTGCTTTTCAGATTTACCTCCTTCATTAAGTACAGAGCGAAACTCTTAGCAATGCACTCTTCATCCTTTAAAGAAGAGAATAATGGATTGAAAAACCCTCAGAAGGCACTAAAGTTAGAAAGTGGGTTAAATGTGCAGAGATTGCACATAGCTGTAACTTTCTTTTTTAAAAAAACTACTAAGAAGATCAATCCACAACGGAGCCTAATAGTCATCTCATGAGATTCTTTCAAACAAGAGATACTGGCT
Source organism: Callorhinchus milii (assembly GCF_018977255.1). Classification (NCBI taxonomy): domain Eukaryota; kingdom Metazoa; phylum Chordata; class Chondrichthyes; order Chimaeriformes; family Callorhinchidae; genus Callorhinchus; species Callorhinchus milii. Next base: position 9,948,961 of record NW_024704759.1, on the reverse strand, counting down.
TTAATTATGACGTTATATCAAACGACAGGGACTAAATGTTGATGACACTGCATGCACCACAACAAGAGCTAGAATTGTTCTCTCTCTCTCTCTAAAGTAATGAATAACATGAACCAATTTTAAAAATTCCTCTGTGAAGTCAGAGATGGATATTGCTTTGTTTTTAGACAAACATAAATGTGACATTTTATAAAGGCAAAGGAAAATAAATCAATGTGCATTACAATGTAAGATAACAAAATGCTGCCTCTCATGGTCATGTTCCCTGGGGGGTGGGGAGGGAATTCCTTTTTATTTATTATCCTTGCATTGCAACCTATTTTAGGCAAGAATAGTGTAAAATTCCACTGATAAACCTTCAAAGCTTTTTTTATAAGTCGGTTGCATGGAACTGAAAGCCTGCAACAAGTGTTGAAAGGATTAGCAAGCGAAATACAAAAGATTCAAAAACTGAAAAAATCTACATGAGATCCACAATTGGGCATTATCAGGTCCCTACACTTAATGCAGCAATAAAATATTTTGAAACCGGATAATATAAATCTAAGTGTTCAGACTAATGGCCATTGGTAAGGCAACATAGGTTGTTGGAGAGAGTATGCAGACTGATCACTAATATGAAACTAAATAATCCCATCCCAACTGCTGACTCTTTCATTCATAGAATCATAGAATTATGCAGCACAGAAGGAGGCCATTCAGCCCATCGTGTCTGTGCTGGCTCTTTGAAAAGAGCTATCCAAATCAATCCCACTTCCATGCTCTCTCCCCATAGCCCTGCAAAGTTGTCCTCCCCAAATAATTATCTATCTCTCTCTTAAAAGTTGTTATCGAATCGGCTTCCACCAGCCTTTCAGGCAATGCATTCCAGATCACAACAACTCTCCTAGTTATTTCAGAGGAAAGCCAAATGTTCAAGAGGAGCATTTGCAAACTTGATCTATTAGAGTTTAACTTGATAGTGGAGATGAACAACCATTTATTATCAAAAAATGAAATATGGCGTAAGTGCTATCTGGGAAAGATATTTTATTGTGGCGATTTAGTGCAGTTATATGGCATTATAATGGTGGCAATGAATATTTATGACCTTGTTTAAATCCATTCATGCTGTGCTTTCTTTTTTCGTCATCATTCAAGCTATATCAGGGGGAGCAATGAAATTGGGGATGTCAGCTCTCCCTAAGATCAACTTAGCAGAAAAATGGGTGCGGCAAGAGGAAAGATTTGGAATTAGTATCAGTGTAAAAAGGACTTGAAATCTCTGTCCATAGTTTTCTTTTCCAAAACAAAGTTCTATTTTAATTGAGATTGTCAGGATAATGCAGATGCCGTACTTTGCCATGCTAAAGTGCTGTTATTGGATCTACAGGGTCTGAAGCCATCAAAGAACTATTCCAAGCATTAGTTTTGTAGCATTGAAAAGCCCCTCAGCAAAGGCTGTCACCAAGTTCCTATTCCCTAAGTCCTTGCAAGGAAATCCTGCACTTCCACCATTGGGCAGTGAAATAAGGCCATCATTTAGTGAGCTGCTGTACAGTGCCATCACTCAAGTGGTTGCACTATAATGGCAGCATGCATATGCAGTCACATTTTGTGCTGGACCCAGGTCTCAGTGAATACACCATGCTGTGAGAAAATGAACAGTGAGCGGTGCAGAAGCCATCATTCGCAGCATCAGAGTAAAAAAAATCTAATAATAATATATAATAATATTATTATTATTATTCAAAAAGAAGCTTCGATAATTCAAGACCAGGCAAAGTGTGTGTCAAAGTCTTACGTTTTCACTGATATTTGGTTATTACAATATAATGCATTTCCATTATAAGGAAATATGTTATATATTAAAATAACTAAAAAAAATGTAATATGCACCAGAGTTGTGTTAGGGATTTCAATAAGGACGAACAAAAAGGTTAGTGAAGAAAATAAATTGTACAGATGGACGCAACCAATAGTCTGGGGAATAAATGAAATATTTTGCACTTACAGATTTACCGCTAAATATTCTTCAATGACTTAAAAAATAAACATGTAAATGTACATCAAAAATGTGGATCAGAAAACAATAAACTTGACTTCTATTTAAAAAAATAGATAGATTCAATAGTTACTTTAAAAATCTAGGCAATAATCCTTGATATTATTGAAATATGCTTCTGTTAGCTTTCTGATGTGGTTGTAGTTTCTTCTGAAAAGGACATTATTTATACATAAAATATTTAATTCCAAAAGTATCTTTTTTAAAAAAACAAAGCATTACTAAACTAGACGTGCAACTAGACAGGTGATGTTGACGATTAAATATATCAAACACAATAGGTATTTGGTGAAACAGCATAAATATTAGTTGCCTTGGGTTCGGAGACGTTCGGTATAATGTGAGATGGTTTCACCTGCTATCACGCCAGAGTTATTTCATATATTTGCTAATAGAATGTGCCAGAGAGAAAAAAAACAAAATTATAATACAGTCCAGAATTCTTCTACCACTCCACTGGAAACACAACAACCCAGTTTTTTCCCCTTGTTGCAAAGGATGAAATTCTGCTAAAAATTTCTTACCCCTCATCGCAAACCAATTTTTTTTTAACATTTTTTTTGCTGAAAGCTGAAAGGTCATTTCATCATTTTCTATGCAGGAATCGTGTGACAGATATCCGTGGGGCATTGCCCTGCACGAGAGCTTGTAAATGGAGAACGACGAGACGTTTTGAACAGAAAAGCTCTGCAAGAGTTAACATTTTTTTCTTTCTCTCTCCCCATCCCCTCTCCCTTTCCAGAAACCAGTTTAAAACAAAGTGGTACAGAATGTGCCAGTGTGGTATGCTGGCGCTTTTACAAACCAACCTCCACCACACAGGCATTGTGATTCTGGGCTGTGTAGTTGTCATGGGCGTATGCTGGCACATTCCTATGCGTGACTCTTAAGCCTCACCACAAATTTGACTTCAAGCCCCGGCTTGGGTTGATATAAGCAAATGAATATAAATGCGCCAAGACCCTATCACTGCAATGAAAGGAACTAGGAAGGGTAACAATTTAAAAGTCCATTATGGAGGATTATAGGTGTATTCTTTTTAAAAGCTTCGGAGGGACACACACACACATCCACGCACACTCCCTCACCCCCTTACTTCCTTGACACAATGGGTGTGACCCGATTATAGCAAACACTGACTCATTCTTGAACTAAAAATATACTTTTTTTTGGACCCACTGAAGAGTCTGAATAGAAAACAATAAGGAACAGTTGCTAAGCTGAAGTTCACACAGTGAAAGTTCCCAAGATGATTACTCAGAGCTGTCGACTCAATGCCAACATATTGTTCTGTGCAGCTGAGTCAAAATCTTTCAGCTGACCGATTTTTCGAAACACAGAGTGCCACTCGGATTGTGCTCCAAACTGTGCTGGAAGTGTTCAGAGAGAGATCCTTGGAATTTGTTTGGTCTATGACTGACCTCTCGCTGTGATTCCAGAGAGATCCTTCCTTATAATTTCATTAACTGTGAAAAAAGAACAGAAAGTTTGAGTGAAAATCATGGTATCAGTTGTACAATGAATAATGTAATATGAAATCCACTCTCATGCCAGATGTTTTTTTTTAAAAAAACACAATTTCTTGCAAATACATCCAATATTGGAACTTGAGACAAATGGGCTGAAACCAGTGCTGGCTTAAGCAAGACCAGAAATTAAAATCATTATTCCCAGAGAGCAGTAGACATGTGGAACAGACTCCTAACAAAAACAGCTGATGACGTGCCAATTAACTCCTTCCAAAAAACTTGAGAACTCTACTGGAGAGTATGAGAGGATTGAAGGGCCTTCTTCATCCAAACTAATGTAAACTAAATTAAACTAATGTGATCGTGCAGATTAGGACAGTGGAACAATACACCAACATGAGCACTGCCTTAAGGAAAGGAGGGGATACAACTGGATGGAGGAAGCAAGGGATTGAGTGAGGGAACACACATGGATTGAATGGCAAAATGGAATGAGAAGCATACATTTATCTGTCCTTTTTGCTTTGGTCCTTGGTGAGGTCTTTGAGCCACAATGTGGGCTCAACCCACAATATGCGCTCGCAACACAAAATTCATTGCTCAGGTCAGGAGTTGCTGGGAATTAAGCACGTTACAGACCACACTGAAAAATAACCTCGGGCTCAAAAATCAACCCCAAAAAAACATGTGTACTTGTAACCCAGCTGCAGTGACTGTCAGCAAGTGCTTTGATCCAGATTCAGGAGGACCGACTTTGAATTAACATTATTCTAAACCCATCAAACATTAGAGATAGTCAGTGAGCATCGAATCTGTGGCAGATCTCCGATATCCACAAGGAGGTGGTGAGGCTTATTTTTCCATTTGACTGAATGGAAGCTACAGGATGTTTTTCTACAACTTCCTGCCTCTCGTGTTAAACAAGGCGATGATCGCTGTGAGTAAATGGAAAGTTTGTTGCCTCCTCATTCTATTAATAACTCGAAGGTGAAAAGTGTGGGTTGTAGTCCTTTGCTGCGTTATTTCCTCACCTATAGAAGAATGGGGGCGCTCACACATAATAACCATAGAAAGATTACTGGTGCATTAACACTTTAATGCTGCTGATGCCACTTTTTTCCCATGGACAAAATCTTGGCTGTTTTTGCAAAATCATCAACAGTCGAATGTGCATTACATACCCTCAAAAGATTTTTTGTGTGTATAAAAAAAAGCTTTGCAGGAGTTGCGTGGAAAACAACATTGCTGTGTACTCAAGAAAGTGTGTGTGTGTGTTTGAACGAGCACCAGGTTAGTGTCAGAGAGGCAGTGCTTAATGTATTAAAAGGAGCTGCTTGCCAAGGTCAGGCAGTTAGGCCTAGAAATTCTACTGCTAAACCCAACAAAAAATAAACCGTAGATGGTTTGTTGTCAGTTCATTGGAAAGTTATTGGGCCAGGCTCGGTTTCTGGCAAGGCCAATGATGGTCTTTCCAAACACTGTGATATAATATTGCTTCGCTGGCTGCGGAGAAAGGTTTGTGTTAAAGAGGATGCTATTTCTGTAGCAGAGTCAACTTTTGCAATGTATTTTCCAAGTCATTTCTTAGTTTCAGGTGCTTTTTCCCCCCATTGCCTCCAATTCTCTCCTCTTCTCTGGAAGGGGATGATTGATTCTTGGGTTTTACCCAAGCATTGGCTGACATCAGCTGCCCTCACCCAAGTGGCCATCCTTCATATTTGAGCCCAGTCAGTGAACAGTCTTGACAGACTATTCAATTGTGAAGGGGAAGATTTTTTTTATAGCAACATCTTATAACACCATCTGATCGTTTAAGTATATGAGGAACAAGGCTTGCTCCTGGCATGTCATTTGAACACAGGGGTTCCAGAAGCCAAAGCGCACGGCTCATACGATTGCTAATTACATGAGCTTTACTTTGCACAACACACTATCATGTCCTGAGATGATGTTGTAGAAATACAGTAGAGATAAAGTTGATCTTAACAATGTACAGCTTTCCATTCTCATCCAGGCATCGGCAGCCAGGTCAATTGAAGGATCAAATCACTGGACAAGTAATCTATCAGTCGTCTCTGCTCAAATCCCCATTGCAGAGCACAGAAAACAACTTTATCTTCATAGTAAAATGTTATCCTGATCCCCTTCTGCCAATTGAGTTTTTGTGCTAAATCGCTGGTCTCCAACAAGTATCAAATGGATTGTAGACGCACAAATACGACTGATGCATTATCCACATTACTCAGACAGAAGTAAAGGCCAATCAATGCAGGTGTGCAAATCATAAGCAAAAAACAAAAACAAATGAAATACTGCAAACTATTTCAGAGCCCTGACATTACAACGTTACTTCTGATGTACACAATTTAAAACATTACATAATGCCCAAAGTTACCATCCTCACAAAAGTCTTCTGCTGAAGTAAAACTTTCACTGTGTCTCACTGTGAACTAACTTCTTGGGCACATTTGGTTTCACATGTTTGCTCTTTCTATCACGGTAAGATTTCAATCTTTAGTATGGTTTTGCAATAGATACACAAACACAATCATATCACTGAGTACAACATTGCGTTAAGATCAGTTTACTGATCCACGACTGCCCCCATTATAATATAAATTCAACACAGTGAGCTTTCAGATGCACATCTTCAATAAGAAACATGTGCATTGCCTACACTGGAAGAATCTGCCTTGAGGATAAGAATTCTGCTTAGATGCAGATTCTTGATGGAATTTAAATCCCAAAATCTTTCTATTATGCTGCCATTACGTAAAGGGGTCACTGAGTGCCAAGAAGCACAGGAGATCAGTGAAGTTGATTGCCAGTGTTGGAGCGATGACCCCATGATAAACAACTAGATAAGCTTTTCAGCCTCAAAAGAGAGGTCTCAGATGGGACCTTATAAAAGTTTCATAAGATACTTAAGAGAAACGAAAAAGTAAACCTGGAACAACACTCAGATGGGTCAAGGGGAGACTTCATTGTTGAGAAGGCCACATTTTGAACAAAAAGTAATTATTTACAGCTCAGTAATCAACTGCATTACTAGGACAGATGGTGGAGGCCAGGGTACTAGACTCATTGTAATCAGTTGACAGATAATGTTGGTATTGTGGAAGGGTGAGCTAAAATCGGTTAAAGCGTGTTCTTCAAACAAATCTCTTGTGATAACTGCTAGAAGCATGTTGTTTTGGAGGAATGGGAAACTGTCATGTAGTATCTACAATCATCTTCTCAACAAATCTTTTCAGCCCACCACACACAGTAAAAGCACCGATGGCAGTGTCAGATTATCGCACTTGTGCTCTTTCGCTACAAATCATCAGTTACATTGAGGTGCAAAACTCTACAAGGCTCATTTCAGCTGCACTTTCCTGACAAAGGTGTATGATATCCTGGGCGCATTAAGCAGAAGATTGTATGACAGGGATGAATATTCTCAGAGAAGTGTTCCTTTCACCGCATTGATTAAAAAAGTTATATTTCTCAAATGTTGACAATCGGATTTCTACACACATCATCATCGCACAATAAGGATTCATTGAAATGAATAGTATTTACAAAAAATAGTGTGTGTGTGTATGGGGTGGGTGGGTGGGGGGGAGGGTCCGGGACAGAAATGAGGAGTTAGAAAGAGGCCCTGAAAATAAAATTCAAAGTAATATCTGTAGAAATACCAGTGATAAATTTAGTGTTACTTCCCGTTTGAGACTTATCCATTTCCTGAATAAGAAAATGATGCAGAATCGGGGAAATGTATTATCAAGGCTGCTCAGTATCAAACAGTTTAGCCCTCTGCGCTATTTCAACAAACACGTTACTGAGAATGTTTCATCAGTTCGTTTAAATTGTACAATAATGCTGAAAGTTAAAAACTTCAAAGCAAGACATCCTGTGTGCTGTTGGTTGTGGAAAGGATTCTTATAGCTCATCAATCCCTTATCTGATCCAAATGGTATCTTGCTGCCTACACTAATACACTCAGTATAGATTAGTGTCAAATGATGTGCAAGTAAGTGCACTTCAAAATAAGACTTTAAAGACTTTTCCTTTGGTCTAACGGCCGATGACTTCTCTAACTTTTATGAACACTGGTTTAAATTTCGGAACTTTGCACTTCTGCAGTAGAAGATTCTCAGTGCATCTCCCTCTTTGGGATTCTCACTGAGCAATCACACTAAAACAATCTTCTTCTACCGAAATCCATGGCGGAAGTCACTTCAGACTTCATTAGATTTTCTCTGACTCTCACTTTCTGGTGATGATGGCTCTCGAGCCATATGATGAACAGAATATGTAAAGGATTTGGGCTGGAATACTGTGAACGTTACAGATTAATATGGTACAGCTTACGTACAAGTTCCCTGACCTGCTCCTCACCTGTATTCAAATGAGGATAAGACTCAAGAACATTGGACCTGATTATCAAAATATACTTAGGAATTCACAGCAGGGAAAGCTTATCTATGCAATGTTGATTCTTTACAAAAATCTGCATGACTCCTATCTTAACACATTCCTACAAAAAAAATCTCTTCAAATATTATGTAAATGACTCATAGCCCTGAGCTTTGCTCATCACAAGTCCCCTGCAAATCTATCGACTGGGGTATTGAGCTTTTAAGGGAAAAAAAACTTGTGTCCATGATCTTTACTGAATCATTGTTTTTCAAATTGGATGAAACAGGATAAACATTGTAATGTCTTGTGATGTTACTTGATGCCTCTGTAGGTAATATGTTTCTGATCACAGTGCCTTTCAAGGCAGAGAAATGTTTCAAAGAGTTTCACATTGCTTATCAGGAGTTTCAGCTGAGAGGTGTGTGGTGGGGGGTGAAGAGTGGATAACAGCAAAGTCAAGGAGGTTGGTGTTAAAGTGGGTTTTGAAGGCAGGGAGGGAGGGGTAGGTGGAGGGCCTCCAGGATGGGTTTCCCAAGAGTAACACTGAAGGGGAAACAGTAGCTTTTGTACAGTCAGAGAAGAGGAATTTGATCGTATTATTTAATGGCTAAATATTTTCGCAGACTCACTGAGTTGGAAGTATTCACAGCCAACATTCCAAACAATGAGCTGAGATCGGGGGTGAGACATCAGTAAACGTGGCCGGAATTTAGATAATTTGCATTAAAAGTTAAATGATCATGAAAACTGTTCTCCTACGCTTGCTGAATAAAGAAATTGCCAAGTCCACAGAAAATGAAATTCCATTTTATCCTGTATAAGGAAAGCATCTCTGCCTTTATGGGGTTTCTTTTTGGAGGGGAGGATATTTGGCATTATTTCTTAATGGATTTCATAATTAAGAAAAGCATTTCAATCCAAGTGAAAACTCCTTCTGGTAACATGAAGAAGTTAATACACGTCACTCCAACTTAAGGGAACAGTTGGGAAAAAATATTAGCTTGGAGTGGCATTTCGCAAGGTGGCTTCTGGATTTCTTAATTAAGATACGCCACTAATTAGGTTTAAGGAAATTTACATATTTCTGATTCCAACACTTTGTATCACAAACTCAGGATAAAATGGCTGTCATTAACCCACTAAATTATTTAGCCTGGAAAGGTCTCGTCTTGTGCAGTATCTCGGAATTTAATCGTTTGTCAATGTTTCACCAGCACTGGGTTAATACGCTGCTGTCAGTTACCAGAAGCATAAAGAGTAGGCGTGAATCCAAAAGAGATGCAAAACACTTAACAATACTTTGCTCTATTAAAAGCACATGAGGGAACAGAGGGGACACACGAAAAACGCTGCCTGCTGCAGACCGATGTTCTTTGTCAATTTTCAAAGAGAAAATTAAGGTAGCAACCAATAAAGGCCATTAAGCTCATTCAGTCTGCTCTTTTTATAAAATCAGGTACCATCCACGCTGAAACATCATCTCTGGAGGGAAGGTGCTGTATAAATACACTGCAATCCCCAAATGCAATCAGATGCTTTAAATGTTTATAAAACTAATTCCTCTGAGCTCTTCCGGACAAACTGTTTTTCCTTTTATCAATGATTTTGCTGGCCCCCCATAGATCCCCCCAGCCTCTGCCCCCCCCTTTCCCAAATGACTCAGTTGGTAAAGTCACTGCCTTGAGTAAAACGGACCTATAAGGACTCAAATTTGACAACTCATCTCAGCTCGGGTTATTACAATTGTCCCCAGAGACCACAGGCTGCGATGCAACAAAAAACAGTCAGAGCTCCCTCTCCTGATCGGCATATGTTGACCCCTGCTGTCATGTGTACGTGTGTTTGTTGGGCGAGCATGTGGGGGCTTGGGGCTGATACTCCCTACGCTTGATTCGTCTGTGAACACTCATTGTCTAGGCTCACACAGGAAGAAAGTTTACTTGGGACAGAGGTTGTGGAAGTGGAGACCAACATGAGTCAGTATCTTCGGGAGAAGAGAATAATTTTGAATGGGGGGGGAGAGGGGAGGGGGGAAGGTGATTTAGGGAAACATGCCTGACTACATGAGTGAATATTAGGGACTGAAAAAAATAACATGTTCCTGTGGAATAAGACTGCATTCCGAATGATTGCTGTTAATTACCGGTTGACTAATTGGGATATTAAAACACTTGCAGATGAGCGTTTGAATTCTGACAGGGAACAAACACCCTCTTCTCTGCAACAGCTTTCTGTTTTGCTGTGTTTAAAATGCCACTTCCAATCTCACAGACTGCTTAACTACAGATAAAACACGTTACAACAAACATCTCTAACAAAGCTTGAAAGCAGTCAGAGAGAGAAAATAAACCATAAAGTGTTAATGGGTCACATTGGAATATTCAACTTTTATGACCGTCTAGTGGCAAGCTGCCTGATAGAAGAGAAAGTCAGTCTTTCTCTCCTAAAATAACTTTCATATGGATAGTAATGAGGGTCATATGACAAATACTTGCCATTAATACAGCCTTTCAGTCTCTGCAGTGCAGGGAGCCAAAGTGTGGTATTATATTGCTTAGCAACATGACTAGCAACCATTACAACTTGTGTTGCCATGTTTTTGTTTATGTGTTTTTTAAATAATTCTTACATTATGGACGGTTATAGGGTTTGCCGTAAAGCTGTGTATTGCTCCCCCTGTAAAGCTGTGCTCGCCCTTTAAAGCGCTGAGGCCTACTGAGGTCTTGTGAGGGAAAGGCAGATTCAAAGGCTTTCTCAGTTAACCGTTCCTCCTCTCTCTCCTCCCCATTTTGAGAAAGTCCCGTCAGTTAACTTGCTTACGTATTACTCAACAATTTTGTCCTCTCGTTGCGTCCCGTGTGGGTTAAACTTTCTGACTTTTCTGCTAAAGGCTTCAGTGCTGCAGGAATTTACATCATAAATTGCTTCTGCATTTCAGAGGGTCCTTGGAGACTGAAGGATTTCTGTTCTGCCACACTGGAGGAAGGATTTTTTTAAAAAAAAATTCGAATGGTGACTTGATTTCACTGCTGCAAGATATTTGTTTGATACAATCAGGTATCAGCAAATAATTGGAGAGTCAAAGTTTACAATGCTCAACACAACCTGAGAGGATCATTATCAGCAGAGGTTTGACATTTGACCTTGCGCTACCAATAATTGGAAACAATTTGCTAGCCACAGCATCACTTAATAATAATAATAATCCTTGCATTTGATGTAGCACCTCATCTCGTCTTCGAGATATCTCAAAGTGCTTTACAGGATGTACTGTCAAGCGGAGTGATTGTATATTTTGTGGGCAAAACTGTAGGCTACCACTGGACTGTGAGGCAAAGCTGACCTAGAAAGTGTGTGGTTTCACTACTTTTTATGTTGATGAGACCAGGTGGTACCAGACCTCATCACTGAATAGTAAATGGATTCACTTCTCAAACCGCCACTGAATCTGTCCAGTCATCACAGACCAGAATCCAGTCACACTACAATTCAATGCAGCTTCTAACAAAAACATTTGCTTCACCATTCTCTTAAAGAGACTAAAGGGCATATATTTCACCTTTTCATTCCACGCTGCGACGCTGATCTGCTAAACGTGGCTCCACCCCAGAATGACCAACAATCGTTCAAAAGAAAAATATACGTATTAAATAAAAATGTTTAAACCAGGATAAATTATATATCAAATGCAAGGATTATTATTATTATTAAATTGATAAGAGAAGACCAGCTGTTCTGGATGATATTCCGGGGTGAAAAGTGTAGTGTTTCTCACAAATTCACTGATTATATTTTTCATTTTCCGCTCCCTGAACCGTGCTAAGGGAAGATCGTGTACATTAACTGTCCTCGCTCAACATCCCATCTGATGCTGAACCCCGGTTACATCACTGGAGTCGCAAAGCATCTCCGAGCTTCAACATCGCCGTTTGGTTTTGCTCATTTTTTTTTGCTTATTGTGCAAACTGTAACATACCAGCCAACCCTTCCTCTTAAGAGTTGAGCATTACCTGATTATTTACTGTGGCGGATTAATTGCTGACACATTATTCTTGAGCGCTTATGAACTTAATTAGGTAGCAGTTCAATCTGGTGCTGACTCACTGTGGGTTTGCTGGCAAGTTCCATGTGCACCATAAGCAAAACGTTGACTCAAACCAAATGTTGTGAATTGATGCGAGGCGAGAGGATTCTTCCTATCTTGGGAGTCGATATCATATTTTACTTACTTCAGCACGGCAAGAAATAAATAGATCCCAATTCAGACCTCAAAGGGGAGACCAAGGAAAATAAATATGATCGGCAATTGTTATGATGGGTGTTGGGGGGTGGACAATTTGGAATTAAAGTGAAATTAAAGGAAGGAATGTTTATAGGTTTGGGCACTAGACTCAATCGAGTCTTTTTTAAATTATTCTACACTTTTATCTTTTTGTTTTAAATTAATTCTTTATTTTCACTCATTAATTGCTTACGTTCATGTCCTTTCGGAATGGTTTTTTTTCAGATTCACAAAGTGACATTTCCTGCAGTGGGTCGAATCACAACAGCAGTTTCATAGAAATATGTCTCAGTTGCAGAAATTTAGCGTAACTGGCTATTGACTCAAAGTTGACTCCAAATCACAGAACTGCAGAAAGTACAATTATAGATGATTCAAGTCCCCTGATCATTATTCACAAACGTAATGCACAAACACCAGGCCACTGATTGCTAAATATTGATCTAAAATGATCTACTTAACCTGATGCAGAGACAAATAGTTGGGAGGTAGCATAGAACCCTTCTCTTTTTCCTCTCCTACCCAAGATGATCTGTTTTCCACAATGTCTGTGTTGGATTGAGTGAACTCACAGGCAAGCAGCAGTTCCTGGCTATTGGTAAGTTCTATCCCTTCATTTGATAATGTGTTAATTATCACACTGATTTCATTATGAAACATCACATACCCCATACTTTGGATATCATTGTACTGGACTTTGTTCATCTCGTTAATTTCAGTGGGGATCAGGACAAGCAAGTTAGATGAGAAAAGGCTTCACACATTATATGAAATAATTATTGAGGAAGGTGCCACAAAACCTCATATCCTCAGTACAGCAATGTGAAACAAGCATCTTATTCCCACATTGCAGTCTTACATTTGCTGCAGCGTATTATTGCGATCACCGCTTTATCACATTCAGCAACACAAGTAAATTGACTTTTTAATAATAATCCTTGCATTTGATATCACGTCTTCGAGACGTCTCAAAGCGCTTTACAGAATATACTGTAAAGTAAATTTACTGTACATTTTGTGGGCGAAACACGGCAGCCAACTGTGCATAGCAGTGTCCCGCAAACAACCATGGATCGAATTATTATTAAAAAATGTTTTTTTTAAAGGGATTGATACCCCCGGAAAAGCAATCCGCCAATCGACTAACAACCTGCTAGGGAAACAGAGGCGTGTGGAGCCAGGAAACTTGCCTAACGTTTCGCCTTGCCCGGGAATCGAACCCAGGTCCTGTCACTTGCGAGGTGAGCACTCTAACCGATGCACTTCAGGACTGCACCTTTTGAAGAAAACAACAAAAATGTTGAAGCCAACTTGATACCAGCAAAAGTGCTGCCGTGCAGCTTTTTGAACGAAAATTGTTGCTCGAGGCGGGCAACCTACGCCCCAGCCACAAGAAATATTTAAACATATAGCAAAAAAAATTATCAGAAAGGTACAGGAAATGTATCGGAGGCAGTGCGGACATTAAATATTCTTCATATGGTTGGGCCAATCTCAATTCCGCTCCAGTGAGTAGGAAAGGTGAGCATTTGCAATGTTCAAGGCATTGCACTAATTTCATGAGCACAGTTCTGAAACTAGTCATGCACACTGAGGTTGACAGAAAAAGTACCCTCGTCAATCGAAAACTTTCAGTATGAATAATAATAATTATTTAGAACTAACACGCAAAAATACCCTAAAAAACAATGATGCACAATAAATGTCCAATCAAAGGAATGCAGGAAACAGACTGGAGTAGGACATCAGCCCATCGAGCTTTCTCCATCAGTTTCTTAGATCGTGGCAGGAAAGTATCTTGGCAGAATCTGAAATACATTTTGATGTTTGTCCCTATTGTTATATCTAAAAACAATAATAATAATAATCATTGCATTTGATATAGTACTTTATCACGTCTTTCAAACGTCTCAAAACGCTTCACAGAATATACTGTAAAGCGAGTTGACTGTATATTTAGTAGGTGAAACACAGCAGCCAATTGCGTACAGCAGGTTATATATTTTATGTTTGTGTAGGTTACATATTTTTAAATACTTTTACAAATGCAGAATCAGAGTCTACCAGATTTTAAAAGAGAGTCATTAGGAGCTCCAAATAATCTAATGGAATCTGTGGGGGAGTAATATAGGTGACTGGAAGCCCAGTTAAGCAAATAGATCTTAAGGCCCATTAGTTCTCCTATTAAAAAAATAATTTATTAAAAATTGCCATTTCCATGCACACTGCAGAGATGTTGCAGCTGACATAATGGAAGCTTCAACAGTCACACTGCCACAAGGCAAGACTTAAACAATTTGTAACACAGTGAACCAACATCAGTTGGTTGGAAACCAATGTGCTGAATCCTCTTTTTTCTAAGAACGAATCTTTTTCCCTCTATTGCAGACAAACATTTAAAAGTAAAGGGACAATGCTACAGGATATAGAGCTTAAACTTTAATCTACAGAATGGCACACTTTGTAGGACTAGAAAAGTACACTTTTTAAAAAAAAATCAAATCTACTTTATCCACAAACTTGGGTAAAAGAGCCAGGTAAAAATACACCTATTGTATTTAATAATAATAATCCATTGCATTTGATATGGCGCCTTATCACATTGTCGAGATGTCTCAAAGCGCTTCACAGGATATATTGTAAAGTGGATTGAATGCAAAACGCCCACAAAACATTGAACATGCAAGCAACAAAATGACAACAGCTGTTGTCAATGCAACGTAACACACCAGTAAGCCAGTAAAGAAGATATAAGAAAACACATTTACAACCAAAACTGTGTCTGTGATGTACTCCATTGCCGCTTTATCATCCTGTTATTATGCAATCACATTTTAGTGCAGGATTAATTTCAAAGCTCCAAGACGCTACCCCATGTGAATGCTGCTATATAAATGCAAATTGATGTTATAACTATGACAACTGCTCTCTTCATCTCCACGGCACTGTAACAAATTGGCTTCTGAAAAAAAAGTGCAATTTGTTTATGAAAACATCACAAAGTGCTACAATAAAAAGGACATTGGTTCCATCCGAATTTTGGGGTAGTGAGCAAGAATATTGATATTCATATTACTTCTGTGAACCAGTCACAGTACACTGCACTTCTAAATCTAATCAGCTGTAAAAGGTACATTCAGTGAGGATGGTCCAATGTATAAGCTTACATTTTAGATTATGAAATATTAAAAAGCTTTGAGTGCAATTCAAATTATTGTCGCCTGAAGATTTTCTCTGTGATACTAGTGCTAGTTTATTGAGCATGGTTAGATTGAATGTAACATTCTCAGCTGAATAAAGTTTAATTTACATTTGCTGTTGGTTTGAGTGTGATATTTTTGTAATCGTCACCTCCTATGATTAGTAGTTAGAGAACAGAGATGGGTCAAGGGAAGGAATATTTGAAAGTGTCGGGTGTTGATGACTATTTTTAAGGGAGTGGGATATAATCAGAGTAAACTAACTCCACACTGCTGGCAATTGATCACTTGCAGCAATTCAACTGCAAATGTACAACAGGCTCCAACTGTGGTATAAACGGGGCTAAATTTCTAGAAATTTTACCTGCCATATTTTTTCACGCAGTGATTAGAAATGTCCCTCCTTGTCAAAATAATTGATCACCTGCACCTGTCATTTCATGTCCAGAATGCACAACAGCTAAGTGGTCTTCCAAATCAATTTGACACGCATGTGTCTGAAGCCCTGTGTTTTGGCCGCCCATTTTCTGCTGCAACTGTTAAAAACTATGTTATTACAGACCGTTTTCGAATTGCAAATGTCCATATAGTTCCATTCATTTCCACTGCTGGTACATTAAATCTGTTGCACAAATTGATACGAATTTTCATCCGAGACAATACCTGAATAGACTGAATGTTATAAGAGCGTATGTTTGGGCTTTAATACTTACACCTAAGCACATGACAAATTTAGGTTTTCTATGTTGCTCTATGACTGTAAAAGCAGACAGTTGCTTGATTTGTGGGCGATGTTTGCATGTTTTCAGGTGATCTGCGACAATTGTAACTGTGCGTCAGTCGCTGTGGTTTGGTGAATTTTCCAGTACAGGAGCAATGTGCTGACAATACGTTAAGAGCTTTAGCTGAGTGCCAGAACTCATTGCCCCTTGTCAAGAAGAAGCTTTCCTCTGAATGGATTTGTTTGGTTTAGGGATAGCCTCAACGCCAAGGCAGAAGGATAAAAGGTCACCGGTTTGGGTTGGGAAGGACAATTTCAGGACAGAATTTACACAGAGGATAATTAATGACAGGACTTTAAGAAAAAGCTTGAAGCCATAATAGAGCATGGGAGGATGGGTAATAATAATAACCCTTGCATTTGATATAGCGCCTTATCACGTCTTCTAGACGTCTCAAAGTGCTTCATAGAATATACTGTAAAGTGAATCGAATGTATATTTTGTGGGCGAAACACAGCAGCCAATTGCGCACAGCAGTGTCCCACAAACAGTCATGGATTGAGTAACCAAATTATTATTATTGTATATATTTTCGTTGGAATGTTGAGATCAAAAGAACGACAGGGCTTTCTTCATCCATACCTCCCCTGTGATCTTGTCCATATTATAGCCTCTAATTCAGACCAATTTCCATGCCTCTTACTTCAGGATCTAATTTGCGATGTCTACAAACGGATTCAATTTGCTAATTGTGTCTCCAGTTTGTGAATATCGTGAGTAATTTCTGAGATTCACAAGATGACAATTACCTTTTCAAAGGTAATTATTTTGTGGGCGTTTCTCATTCAATCCACTTTACAGTACAAATATGTAGATGTAACTTTCAAATAAGATCTATACCGGCCTCTGTAAGCTGTGGTTTAATTCTGCCCTCATGAAAAATACATGCATTATTCAGCATTATATCAATATATCAAATCATTGTACACCTTCTTCAGATATATGTCTCAGTGACCAAATTGGGTTCTGCTTCCACTGCTTAAAAGGCAACTCAACTCCACTCCTACGTACCAATACTTAATTCACACATCAGCAACACAAAATAATCTTCTTCTACGTTTATGATTATCACAGACCAGCTTCTCTCTCATACAGCACAAACTACACTGCAGGTTTCCACACTGGGCACATTGCTCAGCAAAGCAAAATAATTCTCTCCATATTAAACGTGGCATCTTTATAAGACCTGGGAAAACACAGTGCCGGAATCAAAAAAACATTACTTTACATACGGATTTCACTGAATAAACAACGAAAAGAAAGCTGGTTGCTGGCTTCCGTTTTGTGCATAGCATTATTCAATAGCTCTCAATGACTAATAGTGCAGTGAAGGGCAAGTATGCAAGACTAGTGGAATGTGGGTGGGATCCAGCAAAACACTCTACTACATAGCAACTACTGTGCATCAACACAAGTCTAACTGACCAGCCACTGTATTAGTCACAGAGCACAACATTAAGAATAGATTTATGTGAAGTGGGCGGCAATGTTGTTGTGTTGCTATTTGGTGTTTTCCTGGGTCTCTTGCCGGAAGCTTCCCCCAAGCTGGAAATTGCAGTGCTACAGTCACTAAACAGAAGTTCCCATTGCGGCTTTCATTAAAGGATAAAATACAGAATTGCTGAGTGTCAAAACAACAGGGCTACCTGCAAACTGGGCCCTCATTATTTTTTTTCTTTAGTTGTTCCAGAGTTAAAGAAAATGATCAAAAGCTTTCACGTCTGTCTGGCACTCCAGTGAGTGGATAAGAAGCATAGTAGATAACTGTGCACAGCAGTTTACACTAGCTGTTTATGGAGAGGAGGAAGCCTTGTTAAGCAATACAGTGCTTAACAATACTGTGATATATCATGCATGTTTCATTTTTTCCACTCGCTTTTGCCACTGTAAATGCTCTGTTTGTAGGAGATCAGACATTCTGGAGGCAAACAGCTGGAAATAGGAGGGGAGAGAGTGGAGGGGTGGGTGGGGATTGGGGGGGGGGGGGGGGGGGAAGAGGGAGGAACTGCCAGATTGGCAGAGTTTCTCATGTGGAAAAGAATGCTCTCAAAGGTCCCACTACAGAATAAGAGCAAGCCAAGCCAGAAAGCCCTGCCAGAAATAACAAACAAAAAGGCTTTCCCCATCCTTCCCGGGCAGTCAGCACCAGTGTTTTACAACGGTTGCCATAGAGCCTACTTTGCTATCATAACAAATTTGATATATCCAGTTATAAAAGAGTGCACTGTATTTCGCAGACTTGAAAATTAAATTTTTGTTGTTTTGAAACAGCTCCAGCTTATTTCTGTCTGGGTGCTACAGACAGGGACTCCCTGATTCAAAGCTGCAGTTTCCCTTTTTCGGCACACATGGGCTATTTTTACGGCCATTGAAATGCTCTGGTATATAACTTTCCCTGAAAGTAGTTTTGCTCAAATCACTTCACAGTGTATTTAAAGGGGAAGTATCCCTTTTGTTTTGCCCATCTAGGGTGTCATTCAAAGGCATCAGAAATCAAATCTTCTCTACATACCTTATTAAAGTGCTCCAGCCTTTGGAAGAAGTCCCATGTAGTTTCTGTAAAAAAAATTCAGTTTCACTGTTGCAATGTCATTTTTGCAGGACCTCAAATAAAGCTGGTGGCTGAGTTTGTATAGCACCACATTCATCTCGTTTTGATTAACTATATGTACAATATTTTAATCATTATTATAGGCAAAAGAGCAATGTTCCTAACCAGCCAATCTAGACCAATAAAGGGAACTGTTGCTTTCAATTCTATACTCGAAGGCAGAATTTGAAATGCTGCAAAGTTTGGCTATATTTTTGAAATCTACGAAACAACATTTAGCAGCAATATTAGAGCTGTAATATCAGGTTGAATTGAGAAAGTACAGATGATTGGACTCAAATGCTGATTTTAAAGTGTTCAATTAGCTCATAATAATTGAATCTAACTAATCGTTATAAATATTGGATTTGGACAGTTTGATCTTTAGAGTCAAAGGCAAACCTCGATGTGAAGGGATGATAATAAATAAGTTGCCACACAAAGTTTACAGTAATTCCACAAGCCAATGAGTACCAGGTGATGATGCCAAATTCTGCCCATTTCACATTGTTATGCTTTGCTCAGTGCAGCAGTCAATCTTGTCAGTGGATATTCCTTTTGACCAATGCTTTTCCAGTACTTAACCAGGTGGCAATCTGCATTGCGGGCTAAGCAATGGCTCAGAGGTGGATGGAGTTCTGGAAGTGAGAGTACATTGAGGCAGTGGTGATTAATCAATATCTGATTATATTTTCCGCTAAAAGGGCTAGAAAACAAATGGATTCATATTCTCCCCCACTCCCTCCCAGGAAGGTAACTATTTAGCTGAGGGAGAGTTACTGGAGGATACAATGGGTATTCACAAGAGCATGGACGATATTTTGGTCGACTATTGATGAAAATGGAAGGTAACAGTATTCAGATGCACTGAAGGCAAACTAAATATTCTCGAAGGCTAAGGATAGTTGCTTTAAACTGAAGGGTAAAAGATTGTAAGGACAATTTTAAGGGAAAAAGAGATGTAGTGACGTGTAGAGAAGAAAACTGGCCAACACTAACCAAAAAGAACGCAAAGAGGAAATTATAGCAATGGAAATTTCTAAGGCTATTAAGGAGCCAAGACTAGATTTTCTGGAATATATTCAGTATAAACTGCTAAAGTAGTTGAAAAGGAAAGTCCAGGGTTACAATAAAGATTTTTCAATTATACGTTTCTCAGTTTTCATGAAAGCAAACAGTAAGAGTACTTCAAATTCTTCCAATTAAATCAGAGCCTTCAGTTAGGTTCAGCCAGTGCACTTGAAGTGAGAAGAGAGATTGTTATCACAAAATCAAAAGCAAACAGAGTGACTGAATCTTGTGAAATGCATCCTAACCTATTAAAGGAAATTAAAGAGGAAACTGGAGGCGTATTAGCAGAAATATTTTGTTGCAGTTTGGAGATGAGGAAATGCCAGTGGAATGGAAAACTACCATAAGATTTAAAAATACTAGAAGCAAAACTAGAACTACAGACCAGCTAGCTTCACTCCGGTCAAATGGTAATTAACTGGATTCTCATAAGAAGCGCAATTCAAGGACATTTGGCTAAATTGAACATGATAACTTAAAGTTGGAATAGATTTGGGGACAATAAATTGTACCTGCAAGACAGACTGAATGTGTCTTACACTAACACATCCACTGTGTTTAAAGGATGATGCACATTAACATCTTGTACTTGTATCACACCTTTAATATGATGAAAATCTTAAAGAGCCTAATAAATATAATAGGGAATACCAAACAGAGTACAGTGAACCTGAAAGATAATCAAAAGGACAATTGAACAGGCATGTTTTTATGAAGTTTTTATGGTAGGGAAAGAAAAAACAAGTGAAAATATTTTGAAAGAGAATTCCAGAGGACAGGGGGAGTTCTATACACATTACTATACCTCTGACTGCTTGGCCACCAATGGTGAGACGGAAGAAGTGAAGAGCGAGCATCAAACCAGATTTGATAGAGTAGAAGGTATGGAAAGGAGAATAAACCCCAAAGAAATTGTATAGGTAGAGCAGGAAAGACCACAAACAGATTTGAAGCTAAGGGTAGGATCGTAAAGTTATTCTGCTGGGATATTGGGAGCCAATGTAGCTCGGAAAGATCAGAAATAAGAGGCGTGTGGATCTTAGTGCTGGCGAGAACAAAGGAATATAGAACCACAGGATGCATAGCAACTACCTTTGGAAAGAAGTCGAAGGAAGCAACTCTTATTTTGTGTAGTATCTTACTTAGATATGATACAACACAATCGGTACACAAACATATTCAAAGGACCTAGTAACAAACCAGGGGTAAAAAGCAATCATCTCTAGTTTTCTTCTCACACTTAAAAGAATACAGCTGCTCACGAAAGAGTCAAACGAAACCCAAGTAAAATGAACATTGGCCTGAGATGAAATTGGCTATTCTCAGTGGAGTAAGAACATTAAGGGAGAATAACATTTATATATTGGTATGAAGAATTAGTAAATTAGAAATGAATACGTTCTGTGTGTGCAGGACATAGTGCACAGAAACATGGTCACAAGATTTGCGGAAAGGGCCAAGGGCCAAACAAAGAAATTAGATACAATTTCTTCAGATGAGCATAAAGATATGGAATAAGCTAGCGATAAAGTAGTTGGTGCATAATAGACTGTGTTTAAATGAATGCAGGACAGATTTGTTGAATCAGAGTCTGATGCATTTATGCTGTTGGATGCAATACTGCATATAAAAGGTGAATTTAGAGGTAAGCATATTAAGGAAATTCAAATTGAAATAGAAGACAGGAAATTATAGAGCTCTTTGTGGTTAAGGGATCAAGTAGTGTCTAACATAAGAATAGAGTGGGTGGCAAAATGACTTCTTTCTCTAATTTGATACAGAAGAATGTTATAAGACACGTACCAATCCTAATTTGTATTAGATGGGAGAGGAATCGTAGCCAGGATATTGGGAGAATTTATGTACTTCAAAATAATGCAATGGGATTCTAGCACCTCCCAAAGCAGCGGAACAGGAATGAAATTGTTTCCGCTCTGTTATAATGGCTAATGTAAAACTGAGAATGCTGGTACGTCTTTCTAATGCTTGCAAGAGATTGCCCCACTTGATCAATTTAAAACATAGTTTGGGACATGACATGCGCACGGGATGCCAGGTTGATTGATGGAAGGCAAACTGGTGGACCTAGGTTTTCTTTCGACGAGCAATTCTTACGTTCTTAAATCATGTTGCCTAGAACTGTAAAAGATGAAAGTTCAAAGAACTGAATGTCCTATAACTTGCCTGAGTGGTGAACCAAACTGTCGGATATTTCAACTCCCTTGATTGGGAACAATATGGTAAATATACCAGTCATGTGCTCACCACCGCCCTGGCTGAGTTTGGCTGATTTAACATAGACCGAGCATCGTGTATGGGATCTTCCTGGTGGCGCAGCTCAGCACCACATTTTGCCCACTAACCCATAAGAAGCCAAGAAGAAGTAAGTATTTCTAACAGGGTTTAAATAGCTGCACACAGATTAGATTTCTACTCTGAAAGAGAGCCAATGTAAACCCACAAAATGGTACGCTACAGATTTACATGCACACGACATTACAATAAAACAGTGAGATTTCGCTACTTCTGTACACTGCCATTACCACCAAGTTCTGTCAGATCGTAAAACTCCAGGACCTACATAGTTAGCTTTACCACAGAAGCTTTAACAGAATAATAATGAGCTCTATAAAGTCCTTTGAACAGTGCCCAGGTTCAGCATCACTTTGATCATTATTCCAAAGAGAAGAAAAATAGTGCTTTTGGTGCAAAATACGTTTGCATACAATATGCAAAAAATATTTAAATTACTTTGGATGAGGGTATTGTCAGAGTAGGTTTAAAAAGAGTTATGATGCATTTTAATATAGCTGAATTGTTTTGCAATAAACTCCATGGGTCAAAGTGGAGGAATCCAAGTTATGAATTAACTGTCATTTCACACCAATGTTTTTTTGGATGACATTATTGAAACTGTAGCAAACGTCATTGCAGAAATGGCACAACTTTCACAGCAAAAGTGTGATCCAGTGGAACTTCTATCCTGTAAGAATCATTAAGGGGATTTACCTACCCTAACTTTCCCCATTCACCCTAGTGCTTGCTGTGTCATCGCAATGGGATCCACCCAATTTCTGCAGTTAATTCCTCTGCACCTGCCCCCAACAATGGGGCAGTTTGACACATTTATGAACCTGCTGTTCAATACAATAACTGTTACCCAGATCAACAGAACAGACACAACCAAAAAGAATCTGCAAAACACAACATTATTGGAAGAATGAAGAAAAAAAAACTTGTGTTTCTGCCAAGAGAGGAAACCAGAAAGAACTCCCGAGCTTAGATCTTTCACCTATTTTGCTTTCATGCATTTCTCTTCCTCACGTTACAGCACTGACGACCATTTTACAAGAAATTCTAGCGATGTGTGGGTTACCTGAAGGAAGAGAGCTGTGTGAGTGGGTGCAGGAACCTGCTCTTAGCAAGAGTTCGTCTCTGGTTTATATATTTCCCGCTTTAGTGAAAGGAGTCATTGATTTAAATACTTAAATTCAGTGACAGTAAGAATCAGGTATTTGACACCTGAGTTTATGCTTCCCATTGGAATGTAAATTGTGATATCCAGCCCAGGTTATCTTTGGCCAGATGTTTGTCTAATTGCAAGCAAGTGAATGGATGGAGTATACCACACTGAGGAAAAGACTTGCAGCCTTTTCAGCGAAGACCAGGGGAAACAAATTAAGGTGAAATTGAATGTTGCGCCGTTCTCTTGAGTTGCCTCAAATTTGGGCTGGACGGCAATCCTGAATCGAGAGGAGGTAATCAGGAGAGCCACTAGCAATTATCACAAAAAATCATGATGCACAAAAATGAACAGCTTGTGAGCAGTAAACCAGATTGCAAACAATGAAAAGTGCAATGAAGTTACTGGTGGTTCATCAGTTGGCAACAATGGAAAGCCCCAAACTTAGGTCTCAGCACGTTTAGGTGATGAATCAGAGAAAACAAAACACCCTTGAATATTAACACTGTCTTCCATTCAAACATAACTGAAGCAACTTAAAAGCTTTTAATATTATGTGGCATAATCGGTGGCATAAAGTGAGTTAACATTTCAAGTCAATGACCTTCCTCTCTCCATAGATGCCTGACCTCCTGAGTGTTCTCAGCAACGTCTGTTTTTATTTCAGATTTCCAGCATCTGCAGTATTTTGCTATTTTTTTTGCGAGTATTTGGGTTTGGTTCTCTCAGGTCATGGCTTCTTTCTTATCTATTGACTTTGAAGGAGTCCTGCCTCCTGTTTTTTCAGTTAAAATTATATCTCAGTTTCAGATTTGCTATCGGATTACAAGTAACGGGTTTGCATTTTTTTTGCAAAACACAGTATCCCTCAATAATGTAGGTAGTTTCTCATATTGCGAGAGAACCCGGCAAGTAAGATCTATTCATTCCAAATATAAATGTTATAAACAGAGGAGGTCTTGTAAATAACAATCAACTGTTTCATTGGGTTAAATGCCTTGGAGCAGAAAACTATCACTGCATTAAAGGTCACTGCAGTAATATTACTGACGATGTATCTGATGTGCAAAAAGTAATAGGGTTAGATTTACGGAGAGGGTATTATCTGACTCCATAGGAACCTGGTTGTTAATCAATTGACAAATTGCTTTCCAGGGGTAATAATCTCCCCCCCACCCAAAAAAAAATGTGATCACTCACTCCATGACTGTTTGTGGGACATTGTTGTGCGCAATTGGCTGCTGTGTTTCGTCCAGAAAGTACATAGTCAATCCACTTTACAATATGTCCTGTGAAGCGCTTTGAGACATCTCACGTAATAAGGTGCTACATCAAACGCAAGGATTATTATTATTATATTATATAAGGCTCTTGTTTCGGACATCAAGTTTAAAGACATCTATTACTGTCAATTGCAATTGCTCAGTCTTATATAACCAGGTTCCCTTAACTTAATCATCAACAAGAAGTAGCAAAGGACATATAGAAAGTTTTTTTTGTTTTGAAAAATAAAGAGCAGCGCTTTATATAGATGATTGTGTGGAGTGAATATAAATTATAACCCAACTACCAGTATTAGAATGAGATTGACTGCATCTAACAATAAAATGATTACATTTATTTAAATGAACGCTATTGATAAAATTCTTTCTTCCGATGTAGTTCGATGTGAAGCTGCTTAAGTTCCATTTTAATGAAGCATCTCAACCATCATCACCTTGCCATACAAAGCTGAAAGACATCAGTTCTATTACGTTGGCAGGATGTGGAAGTCGGCACTGTTTAGGAATAAATGCATTTGCTTCAGCCTCTAAGCACTTTATATGTCATTTTTTCATGAAGAAATCACCTTTAAACAGGAAATATATAAGTGGGGATTTTTAGCAAACTCATCTGAAATATGATTATTGAAAAAAAGGAGTGCCAAACAGTAGGCACTTGGACTCTCCCTACAGACGGTGGATTATTTCCAGCTGTCTGGAATGTATTGTGCATCAGCAAATGCTGTAACAAGGCAATGTATTCTGCTTAGTGCTAAGTGTAGCGGCTAACAAAGGGGATCAATGTGGTGACGGGAATCACCAGTCTCAAACGATGACTCCTATCGATAACTGAAAGTGCATCTCGCCAAACCGTGACATCTGCTCAATTTGTAGACGTGAGTGAACAACTGATTTTAGGGGGAGTCTGTGGATCAAGGGACTACAGCTATGATACCTCAAAATAATATACAGTATTTATTTACTAATAATGTTAATACAGGGAATATTCATAGAATTACACAGAATGTGCAAACAGGCCATTTGGCCTATCCTGTGCCAGTGTTTAAACTCTACACAAACCTCCACTTATCCTGATACCTCTCCTTTACCCCTCTGTTCCCTTCTCCCTCATATATGCATCACATTTCCTCTTCATCACATGTTGATGAAAGTACTTCACTTAAATACATTCAAAGGAAAGGTCACTTCTAAATGAGGTAAAGATCGTTTTGGACACTGTCACCTATTAAAATAACATTAAAACTCCTTGGTTGACAGCATGTTTAATAATCCAACAGTGTTAATAACACTTTTGGCTGTGCTTTGTATTGCTATTAGTTAAATCTCAACCACTTTACTGTGTTGAAAATATAGAAAGTTTTTTNAGGACATAAATTCAGTCGACTGGAATTCAGATGGTCCAAATCCAAATCCTGAAATAAAGCAGAATGAGTTGCTTGTGGGGAAAGCACCTTTCTGTATTGCAGTTAAAATGTGCACATCTTTCATCACTAGGCCAATGGGGAATGGTACATCCTTCACCACTGAATCACCAGGGAGTGAATGTATCCTTAACATAAGGTTCTCAGTAATCAAAGAATCTATTCTGAACTGCTGGTCTACAGAAAGCTCAGAAACATGTATTCCTTTGAAGAGAACTTGGACACTGTGACCTTCCGTAACGAGAAAACTGAACGTAATTCTATTTCTCCTTTAACTACACTGTTGAAGAATATGGACAGTTGAGTAGATGTCCTGCTAGGCAATGAAATGTCGGAATTGAGTGAACGCTTTGTGGCTATCTTGGTAATACAGTTCCTGAGCCAGGCGGGTTTGCAGTACTCCAGGGCACTGCTGATGACAGCCTGGCTTAGTGGCAGAATTTGGAGGGTCAAACTGTGAGCAGGGATTCTTCCCACTCAACTTCTGTCAACCTGCAAGCTAAAATCCAAATCACAATGCTGGCCAGACAGTCCTGTCAGTGATAAACTATACTGTTTTAGGTTATTGAACTGAATACCCAAAACACTCCCAAGCCTTAGTTCTTGCCAATTTGCACGCAATATTCCCAGGAAATGGGTGAGCAGGAGAGTGCACATTCCATTCCAGACACAGGAAGTGTCCTTGTGTAGGTGTCATGCATACACATATGTGGAACTCTCAAGTCTGGTTTGGATATTCTTAAGCATAGGGATGGGGTTCTGTATGTGTCAGACCCAGCTGACCAGAAAAAAAACATACTTCATACCAAGTAATGCCATACCATGGTTATTTAGCTACAGGCCCAGCTCATTGGAGTGGCAACCCTACTGTCGTTACCAGTAACGAACTGGGCCTACGGCAAAATAACCAACGCAAATCATGGAAAATAGCCTGAGAGTGGATCTGATGGAGATTACAGGCCCATTTAGAGCAGCAGTATCGTTCCAGGCATGTACGGAAAAGCTGTAGTCAGGAGGATACAAGCATTTTGAAATGCATGTTGTGCAGCAGTAAGAGCCATCCCTTTCTCAGTGACTGACAATCTGTTGCGCCACCAAGTCTCAGATCAACCTCCAGGATCAATTACACTAGAAACTCACAGGAGGAGATTTACCCGATGTACTTTCACCTCCATAACCCTGGCTATGAATCCAGGTCAAGGTAATTAGGATCAAATCTTTCTTTTTCAGCTGGTTTGTTAAGTTGTCCAAAGTGAAATGGGTTTGGACATTCTCACCCAGTTGTCAGGGAAAATTTTTGTTCAAGATTAAATAAAACTGCTCGACTGCTTTGATAAGAAACTCTCATTCTCTGTTAGGAAATGAACCATTAAGAGCAGTGTGGGAGGTGGCTTTATGATGTTGCAGTAGATTGTTGCAACTATTCAAAGCAAAGTTTACTCTGTACCTAATCTTTTTTAACATTACTAGATGAAGTTGCTGACAATGGATGAAATGGGGTGGAGGGTGGGGAGGGTGGGGGAGGAGAGGAAGGAACAAGTTTCCTAGCCCTATTGTACTATCATCCCTCACCTCGATAATTACACAATACAAGAGTTATAGAAATAAGATGTTTTGGGGACTTCAGTGTTCTAAAATCCAAGAATTGGATGGGTTCTTACCATCATCCAAATACGCCTGGTCCAGGTTCTGTGGTTCCTGCTTCACGGTGACCTCAGTAGATATGGCTTCCTTCTCCGACTCCTGCTGAGCCAGTGTCAGTGAAGCAAGCTGACTTGGCGAGGGCCCGTTTTTGGACGTCTTCTGCACGGCATGGGATGAGTGCTGTTGCTGGATCACAGCTGGATAGTGAGTCGGGCTATTCCTCTGCATGTGATGTGCTGCTTGCGGTGTTGCGGCCTGCACTGTGGGCACGTGGGCATCATTCTCTAAATACACTTGGTGCTGGTAATCCTGGTGGCTGCAGTACCTGAGCTGTTGGCTGTTTGGTGAATGGTGAATCATGGGCAACAACTGCTGGCTATTTGGAGAGTGCTGAATCATAGACGACTGGTGATGGGTTGGAGAATTGTGAAGCATGGAAGAAGAGTGTTGATTGTTTGAGGAATGATGAATCATGATAGAGGACTGATTGACTGGCGAGTGGTGCAGCATGCCGGGTTGCCCAGGTGACCCAGGATGCACTAAGACTGATCGGTGACCGTCTTGAATTGTGGGAATCGACGACACCATGACTGGAGATGACTGGTAGCCTAGTTGACTGGGGCTGCCGCTTTTGCACCTCTGATACATAGCCCCTGATGGGTTATGCTGCTGGTATCTGGAATCGGGTGGAGAGACTCCAGGACGACAGGGAGCCCCATAGCTTGAAGTTGGGTCACCGACCATTACAGGGGTCATGCCCTGCGATGCATAATAAAGCTGTGACATTGCTTCTCTATGTGCACTGTGGATTAAGGTGGCCTCACACTCATCAGATGGCTCTGTTTTAATGATGGGCACTGAAACATATGAGAGAACAAGCTTATGGAGTCTCAGTGAACATCAAGGCCTTTACCATTTCTAACACATCAGATGTCATGATACAAATTATACAACACTAGGGATTTCAACAGCCCACACTCCTCATTCAACCATTGCTTATGGGGTTACTTAAGCTGTATGAATTTGGCTCAGCTTCACACAGAGCGCTTTATATGATAACGTGTTTTGTCTGCAAGTCAGAAGGTTGTGGGTTCAACTCCTAGGTTGTGACTTAAAATACCGAGAGATTGCTGCATTGTTCGAGATACCATTGATAAGAAGTTAATTGAGGTCCGTTTTCCTGTTCTAGATGGACTTTAAGATTCCACAATGTTACACAGAAAGAGAAGGGTTTACTTTTGTATCCTGAGCAGTCATTCAGATTAATTGGCCATTTGCCTCATAACAGTTTATGAATCTTTGCCAGTGCAAATGGTTTCAATGTTTGCCTACCAAAGCAATGGCAAGGTTCTCAACAGTAATAATTTGTAAAGCTCTTTCAGGGCATTTTGATGTAATATGCCTTTATAAAAATGTGAGTCCTAATTGTGGCAGCCTAACTCTTCTACAAGAAGAGGAAAGCTGCTTCACAAGAGGGACAGTTTTTAAAAAAAAAGTGTCCTTCTATGTTAAGAATAATGCGCAATGAAATTAAATGAAGTCTGTATGAACAGCTCAATAGTATTCCATTGCTATTCAAAATCTTTCTTTCACTGGTAAAGATATTTGCTGATCATCTTTCAGCTCTTTAACACATGTTTCATCAGGAATGCACATACACTGAGATCTCGTCATGGAATTTACCTGCAGGAAGATATGTAAACCGCTGTGGCTGGCTTTTTTTTCTTTTTCCATTAACGACGCAGAAACTCACTTTGGCTGGGGTGTGTATCAGCTGGTTCTGATAACGTGGAATTTCAACAAAAAGAATATTCTAAAGAGACACAAACAGAGATGAGGAATGAAATGAAATGATTGTAGTTTTCCGCCAATATGTTTCATCATTCTTTTCAAAATTCTTCAAACAATGAAGAAGAATAAAGTCCACTTCATGTTGAGGTTACATGAATGGTGCATTGTTTCAATACAGAACAAAATTGCGTTGGGTGCATTCACAATGTAAAGTTCAAAAGCAGTTCAGTTGAGATGTTTTTTTTGTGGTTACTGCTATGTTTAAGGTGTAATCGTTGGAAGCATTGCCATCAAATTTTCTGCCAACGCTCATTGTCAAAGCTCACAAGTGTATAATAGTTACTTGGATAAGATATGGTTAGGGCAACCACTGTCAAAGGATATCCCCAGTATAAGCAAAAATAGAGTCAAATGCCTTCAGTAGAGGAGTGCGGAGAGGAAATATGCAGAGGAACAACCTCATTCAGTTTGCTGATATCAGATCCATTGTATTTGTCTAATTTGTATGTTGTGTTGGGTAAACACATGTGAGCTGAGAGAATTATGGGCGCCTTTAATTATGTAATTAACAACCAATTAAAAGAGTTACACAACACTTGTAACGGTTTTCACTGATTGTTACATAAATAAAGACAACTGGAATTCTCTCTGTATACATGGTTTCCACGTGGTGCACAATGTACCTTTGTTTCCATATGGTTTTACATGGAGATTAATAGTGTCTCCCTCACCTCCCCATTTCCTGACGGAAAACAGTGTATAATTGTTTTAAAATTTCGTTCAGACAATTTTACATCACTGGAGCGGTGAAATAGAAAATTCAATTAATCAAATCTGCTATATATAACTGAACACAGCATATAAACCCTTAGAGTAACAGGAAAGAAAGGTCCGATTATAGTCTGTCCAGGCTTCTGTACTTCTGACATATAAAATACGATTCGTATTTACATCTCTATATACTATTCTTGGCTCGATGTGGCTTTTCTATTCCTGATTAGCACTTCTATATATATATATGTATATATGCTACAACAGAAGAATTATTATCTAAAATCTGGCAAGTTTTGATCGGTTTCTCTTAGATTTGTAGAACGTCGAAGACCTAATAAGGGGTTATTTGTTTTAATGTAGCCAGACAACTTTTTAATAATAAAAAAATATGGAAAATCCTCTCCTTATTAAGCTCTAATCACCTGTTCAATGCAGGTCTGAAGATAATACTGGACCTCTTTTGAACTGAATACTTACAGGCTGGCTTTTATCTTTATCCACTGTTGCTTCTACCTCCCACATCTGTTGTCCATCTGAAAGAGAAGTTTAAGCACAATTAAGACCTGATAAACACCAGGAATCAAATGGAGGAGTTTATTGCTGTTGGACTTCATTTTCAAAATGTACAGCTTTGGCTGTGGACAGATTATGAAGAGAGACTGGGCAGGATTTTGCAGGAATGGTGCAAAGTCTGGAGGAATTTTACACGGTGCCAAGAAAGAGTTCTGTTTCTCATCCAACATAATTCAGAGTAAAATAGCCGGTAAAATTTCATCTTAACATGGCCTGCATCACTCAAATATCAGAAGGTGTGCCAGAAAGTAATGGCAGCACAAAGCACCTGGTGTGTAAAGGAACTATTTCACATTAAATTAATGAAATTAGAAGGTGTCAAAAATGTTACCTTTTAAAAACAAATGTCCTTTTATCTTTTACATTCTTGTTCTCACACCACTAACTTGATGGTCTAATTTACATCACTGGTAGCGAGAGAGAGAGTCTGTGCCAACAGAGCGGTAATTAACACGGCTGTCTGGACTGCTTGAAGATTCAACCCATCTCAAGTCTAGCCAACACACTTATGGAAGTAGTTACTGAGATGGTGCCATAGGCAAGCATTTTTTAGAAAAAAATTAACACAAGGGACAAATATACATGCACAAAGCCAGTTAGAGATAGCGATCAATATATTGTAAGTTAGTACAATTGAGGAATCTTTTAGTCACAAACTCTTCCACACCAGTGAATTTGAACTTTGCACGCTATCAGCTATGGTTGATAATAATAATAATCCGCGCATTTGATATAGCGTCTTATCAGGTCATCAAAACCTCTCAAAGCGCTTCACGGAATATATTGTAAAACGGATTGACTGTGTACTTTGAGGGCAAAACACGGCAGCCAATTGCAAAGTGTCCCACGAGCAATTGTAGATTGAGTGGGTGACCAAATTTTTTTTGTGGGAGGTGGGGTGGGTGGGTACTCAAACCCGGGTCCTTGTGCTTTTTGGTTTTCAGCAGCAACAATTTTTTCTAATTCCTGTAACTGTTATTTGATTTCACAAAATACCTCTTTTAGTATCTGAAACAGAGATTTCAGAGGTTTTGAAATCCAGTGCTAATCCACTGACAGGTACTTTGCATTGAAGCAAGCAAAGAGATAATGGTTTCAATGGGTTTCAATTTCCCTTCAGAAAAGTCCCACACATTGCCTCATTTCACCTTGGTCACCACACAGCTTCAGTTTGGTATTTCTGGAAACATTTAATATTTGAATAGTTTAAAATGTAGAGATTCCCACTGAAGTCTCACAGTAGTCCTGTGAAACATCTCTACATTTTTTTTAAGATAAGTTTGAGTACTACATTTCGCCCACAAGTGAATTCACTTTAGAGTATATTCTGTTAAGTGCTTTGAGACGTCTCAAAGATGTGATAAGGTGCTGTATCAAATGCAAGGATTATTATTATTATGGTTCGCTGAGATCTATCCTGGACAATATACTAGCTAAGGTAGTTAATAGTTTATTGTTTTTTTCTAAATACTCTTTTTCGTATATTAGAACAGTGAGTGTATCTGATTAATACCAACCTTAATAGATGTGAACAGAATTATTAATAATAATTACCCTGGATATAATAATACCCTGGATATAATAATTGTAATAACTCCTTGCATTTGATATGGTGCTTTATTACATTATCAAAACAATTGTAAAGTTTGTATTTTGTAAAAGAACAGCCAATTTGCACTCAGAAATACCCCACAAACAGCCATGAAGTAAATGGCAAATTGTATCTGGGGGCCTGTTGGTCAGAACACTGACTACTGGTGAAACTTCTTTCTCTTTCAAAATAGTGCCATGGGATCTTTAAGATAATAATAATAATAATCCTTGCGTTTGACATAGCGCTTTTCACGTCTTCTAGACGTCTCAAAGTGCTTCACAGAATATACTGTAAAGTGAATTGATTGTATACTTGTGGTACACCTAAACAGACAGATAGGGGCTTCGTTTAGTGAAAGATAGCATCTCTGATGATACAGCACTTCCACACCACTGCACTGAAGTTTCAGGCTGGACTAAGAGCCCAATATCCCAACTTGGTGCTGAAACCAACAATCTTCTGACTCAAAGCCAAAAGTGCTACAAACTAAACCACACTGACACCCATGGTTCATCACTTATCCTAAAGAAGTTAAGTACAAAGGTCCTGTTTGCTATTTAGATTCCTCACTAGGTAAATTATTTATGAATGGTTCAATTCAGTGTGAACAGATTACTGCACACGCCACTGTCATTCAGAAATATCTATCACTGATTGCTGAACAGTAAGGCAACAATGAATTATCAAGTTAACGATTACCGTCAGGAACATCAAACATCAACAAATATGTTCCATATTGAGTATACTGGAAGATCAACGCGCATAAAGTTATTCCAATAGTGTGGGCCTTTGAAACCTGAGTTTAACAGCGATTTAAAGTGGTTTCTACATCAAATCAACGTCACAATGGTAATAAAACTCAAATATTAGGGTTACCACTCCTGAAACGACTTGCAGGAGGTGATATCAGAATCAATCAATGCAGTCAAACTTTTTACTGCAGCTGATTCCAAAGAGGCATTCAAGACTTAAAAAAAGGCAATGTTTAAACGGTTCAAAATTTAGAAAGGATCCATTGGGCATTCTTTAAAGTTCTTAATGTTTCTAGCGAGCTGCTCTTATTCCACGTTGTTTAATGATATAAAAAATTAGCTGGGTTAGCGATAATTACTGACACTTTGCTGCACAATACTCCTCAATCCAATGCAAGAGCAATGCAGACAGAGCAGGAAATATATATCCAGTTTCACGCTCTGAATAGTTTGCCAACTGAAATGCCCTTGTTCATCTCTTGGTGAATGAGGTAGTTCCAGTAGCAGACTCTGCAAGTTCTAACAGTTTAGAACGCTGTACTTTTAAGCATATCCCCAGTTCTGAGTTAAACCGTGCAGCCTACCATTTTTAGAAGACACTGGCTCTGATCCAACCATAACAAAGGCTCCACTAAATTGAAAGCCAGCAGTAATCCAGGGATTCCCTTCAGATTGAGTCACTGAGCTGGAGGTCCAATGGCCTGCAATTCACGAGGTCCGATGAGGCACCCTATAAGGTTAATTTTCAGTGCCTACTATATTCATTGCTGCTTCCAGAAATATACTGGAGTACAATAATTAGATTCCCTATTAATTTGCTGGATGTGTCTCAAAACTGACTTTTTTTCACCAGGGATCCATACTGAAATATCAATATATGTTGTCCAGCAGATAATTTAAAGCATTCCTGAAGTCAACTAAAATGATGTGATTTTGATGCTTCACTCCTCTATTATGTAAAAACTCTTAAGACATTCCCCTTTGATCGAAATTTACTACAGCATTTCACGGTGTCCAGAATTTGGCAATTTTTTAAAGTTCAGTTTTAACTTTGAAGCCAGTTTTCTGTAGTTCTTAAAAGAACTGGCAGAAATCCGGGCCTTCAAAATTAAAGCCTGCATTGAAGAATTTGACACATTCTGGGCACTCTAAAATGATACGTTACAGTAGAGTAAATCAAGACCCAGTTGGAAATTCTACCTGAAAGATTATGAATATGTAAACTGCCATTTAGTATGAAATATGGGTTGCCATACTTTTAGTTTTCATCCGATTACTGATTTGCAAGTCACGTGTTGAAAGTGGGTGTTTTCACATTTACACTCAACTTCATCTTTGGCTAACTTACGTTAGTTCTGCAGGCATTGTGGAGCCCTGTAGCTCAGTGGTGAGAGCACTCGCCTCGCAAGCGAGAGACCTGGGTTTGATTCGAGGCAGGGTGAAATGTTGGCAAAATTCCTTATTCTAAGCACCTCTGTTTACCTCGCAGTGAGTAGGAACCTGGCTGTTAGTCGACTGGTGGATTGCTTTTCTGGGGGATTTAATTCCTTAAAACAAAATAAATAAATTGGTCACTTCAATCCACAATTGTTTGTGGGACTGCCACGTTTTCCCCACAAAATATATAGTCAATTCACTTTACAATATATTCTGTGAAGCGCTTTGAGACGCATCGAAGATGTGATAAAGTGCTATATCAATGCAAGGATTATTATTATTATTATTGAAATGTTAGTCTACCTGACAAACTTGCGCGGAATTCCTGTGGGTTGACTGGTTCATTAATGACTAGCTTCATGAGGAAATTTGACACCTCTTAAAAAGGGTTGTAAAGCTGGTCCCTGTGAAGGTTCTGTCTGAGTGATATTCTTAGCATTAAAAAAGAATAGTCCTGAGATACACATCAGCTACACAGCAAAACTAAATGATTAATTCGCCGAGATAAACAGATGCCTATGTCTATGGGTGACTCGAAATGTTGATAAATATACAAATCTTGACGGACATCTTATTCTTTACTGGTCTGTAAACTGACCTGGGGGGAAAGGGTGGGGGCTGTAATGGGATTTTCCCATTATGAGATCCCTTTGCCAAGGTTGGTAAATTTACAGACAAGATCAGATGCACTAACCCTCCAAGGTCTGTAAATTTACCAATAATCATCCCTACAGGTTTTTGGCTCCGTGGATTTGTCTGCTGCTGAATTCAAATGAGCTCAGGATTCTTCAATCTCCAGGCTGCCTAGTTCGATGGCATATTAGGGAACAAAAAATTTCCAGTTCAGTCATATGACAACTTTCAAAAATTTTGGAAATGAATTTGCCATTAGCTCAGCATCAAACAACAAATCA
Organism: Callorhinchus milii; assembly: GCF_018977255.1. Taxonomy (NCBI): domain Eukaryota; kingdom Metazoa; phylum Chordata; class Chondrichthyes; order Chimaeriformes; family Callorhinchidae; genus Callorhinchus; species Callorhinchus milii. The sequence goes on along the minus strand of NW_024704759.1, from coordinate 9,913,473 downwards.
TTTATTAAAACTGACTTCAATGCGATTTTTTTTAAACAAAATTGGTTTCTGGCTGAATTATTCCGATCACCCGTCTGTCTTATCTTTCTGTTCCAGTTTTCTACTTTAAATTCTCAAGTGACATTGGCGGAAGTTTAACTAAGTCCACAAAGATTTATTTTCTCAAGTTTGAGATTAAAAGATTTCCTCCCCCCACCCCCCACCCCTCCCCGCACACACCTACCACCTCCTTCCCCCTCCTGCAGCTTCTCTTGCGGCTTTAGTTAGGAAACATTATTTTCGTGGATGTGGAATATATTCATCTGTGTAATACGGTAGCCAGAGGACAAAACTATGCTAGTTTCAGACTTGAAGACCACAAAATAAAACTAAATTAAAGTGACAAGCAAAGCATGGGCAGGGATGGGTAGAATTCTAACACGGCACACATGGAGCAAACATCTTGAAAACAAATTTCAGCACTGAGAAAGTAATATCACTTGAACAAAAAATAAGCTTCAGCAACTCATAATCGGGTCATCAACCTCAAAATCCCCAATCAGCAATTGCCTCCAATTCTATTTGAACTTAGTTTCATGAAGCAAATTCACACACTTGAGACAAAATACTCTGTAGCACTGACATTTCCCCCCCGTGGATGCAACATTTAGATTTCCAAATGATATGCTAACTCTACCAAACTTCCAAAGTGAGTTTTGCTGTATTGATTATCATTTTTTTAAAAAAAGTGAATTTGTAATTTTGATAAACATTTTCCAGTTAACAGAAACACTGCATCTGATGACTGCTTATGCAGCCAGTGACCACAGTAAACATCTCCTAAGCTATGTTATGTAATACTTTGCTCAATAACTTCTCAACTTCACTGCAGGCTGCAGACTTCAAAGATTATACCAGTCCAGATCTTTTACAAAGTGATTGGGAGAAAGTCTACATTTACTCTATGTTGCATTTTAGAGCATCCAGACTTAAATACAGTCTTAATTTTAAAGCTGGTTTTCTGCAAGATCTTTTAAGAAACTGTAGAAATTTGCTCTTCAAAGATCAGTTCAAATTCCAAATGACAAATTCTGACATGCTCTGAAATGCTATATGGAGAAATCTAGATCCAAGTGGAATTTCTCCCCAGTGTCTTATACGAATTTGGCCTGAGAGCTCTACTGTTAAACTACCAATTTTATTAGAAAGTCCTATTTTGGGGGAAGGGGGCATCCCAGCCTGATGACTAAGCCTGATGACTTAGTAAGTGAAACCAATGGTTGGTGCTTTGCACCATATGTATCACAAATGCTCCAGGTTCAATCCCTGGTCTGTGCTGAGTTAGCTTAGTATGAACACTGCAATTAGCCTCAGTACCCTGCGTTAGGAAGGAGGAAAATTAATTGGGGTTCCTGCTTTTGATCACTATTAGTTATATAGACACAGGGTGCAGTTTGACTTGGCTGTTGTGTACCCTTGGTTGAATGGCCTGCTGACATTCATTGTCTAGGCTTCTTGGGCTAGCCACCAGATGGCTTGAGGCGTTCAATGGAGCCATATCTCAGTATGAAACAACAGCTTAAGAAGGGGAGGAAATTAGAAAAATTTAGACAAAAAAACCCTCATTAATATTGTAACATAATAAAATACCCAGCAGTTGGTGAAAGTTGAATAAATTTTGTTATGAAATATCAAGAAAATAACCTGTCGGATTTTATTTTTTTAGAAGAAAATGTCAAAACAGTCATGTATTGAGGGGAATAGAATAGATTTCTGCACTTACATTGGTGGCAGTCCACAGACATCCAACATTCAGCTAAGAGTAGAGCTTACATTTATAATAGTTTTACTTTCACAATAAAAGCAAAGTGAACATTATAATCGACAGAGTGTTTTTTTTGGAAATAGGAATATAATGCCCAAAAAGTTCGTCTTTGTTATTGAGAATTAAAAAAATCTGCTTCTAATAATAATAAAATATTGGTATTTCTTAGAGCTTTAATCAAAGCAGCTACATAAAGACGATCAGTGGGAATCATAAAATTAATTACATAAAGATTTCATTACTTGCTGCGGAATAGGGAATACCAGAAGACTGTGCCAATTTTTAACACGACTGATTTACACCTTTCCATTTATGCAGAAGATCAGAGTTCTACATCACTTTGTTTTTTGAAAAAAAAACTTCATAAAAATACAAGAAGCCAAACTTCTTCAAAGGTAAACTATAAACCAGAGTCCCACTGCCATCTCAGCCCCATACTAAGACAACAGGCAGTGAAAGCTTGCCAGAAGTGGTTGCCCACATTAATTAAACTTTAAAAGCTCTAAAGTTCCAGATTGTTTCTGTTAGCGGGGAAACCATCCAAAAATCTTTTCACAACTTCATTTTTCACAGATTGTGTTTATGTTTTTGATTCCTAATTTAACTCTTTGATGGACCCAGGATGATTGCAATTAATCTAGATTTATGCAAAATGCCTACAGGATGTCAATTTTACACTGTTGATTCATCCACAAAAAAGTTATAAGTTCACAAAAAGCTGTTTCAAGAAGTGAAAGCTTTTCCTTGAAACACAAATTTAAACCTATTCTGTAAATCTAGAAATAGATTGCTAGGGAATAGAATTATATAATAATAGTCCTTGCATTTGATCTAGCACCTTATCACGTCGTCGAGACGTTTCAAAGCGCTTCACAGGATATATTGTAAATTTAACTGTGTATTTTGTCGGGGAAAAGCAAACAAAAAAACACAGTGGAATGGAGAAAGTACCAACCAGATGGCTTCACAGGAAAATAGGCTTTCATTAAGGAAGACTCTCAGAGCCAGAGTGGGAGAGGAGCACAGTAGTAATCTATTAGACTTTAACAGGGTACATGGGCATATGGAAGCAATCAACTGAGTAAAGCCTTTCCCAGAATAACCTAGATAAATGGAATTTGTTCAGAGAAGACTTCTATTACGATAGTGAATGATATGCTGCCAACTGCAATTTATCAGAAAAGGTAGAAGATCCAAGTGGAAGATGCAGGGCACACATGTTAGTAACCGAGATGATATGGCACGGGAAATGGATGGATTCATTATCGTTCCCAAAGTACTGCTACACAACAATAAAAGGGAAAAATATCTACAGATTTGAGCTGTCTTGGAAGATTAGAGAATAAAATCATTACAGAGTGGATGCTGCTGCTATTTGGAAGAGTGGAGGACTAGAGTCTGAGTAGAATTGGAATAGAAACAATTTTTGTATTGTTTCAATTCCGAAACCATTTATTTGTGGCCTCCGTTCAAGGAGAGGGTCCAAATTTAAAGGAGTGAACCAGCAGAGTGTGTGTGTGTGTGCTTTTTTAAATAAGTGGAAGAACCAGTAAGACGTGTATCCACAAGACAGCTGCACATACACCTGACAGAAACCAAGGGTCTGATGAAAATAAAAGAATCGCAAATATGAATTGCAGTCCTGCAGAAGCCATTTCCTTCATTCTCCACTGGGCCTCTCCTGAAATAACCCAATCTAAGACTATAAATTATATGGTCGTCCTCTAACATCTTGTATCCTGAACGATCTATTTGAGTGATTGAACGTAAATGTTAAAGGCTAAGTGCAATTTGTCTCCTACTCTTTAACAGTTCTTTTCTAGCCAGCCTGGCTTATCAGCAGAACTTGGAAGGGCAGGGAATCTTCCCACTCAGCTACCGTTAACCCTACAAGCTAAAGTCCCTAATGGGTAGGGTGGTCCTAGCTGAAGCAGCAGGACAGCTTGCCAGGCTTTGCTCTCAATGGCAAGCTATGCAGTTTTAGCTGGTTAGACTCCAGCAGTAGCCCATTGCACTATGGGGTCCCCAAGCCTTGTTTTTTGCCGACCTGCACCTGATACATTCCCGAAATTGGGTAAGCAGGATGCTTCCTTCCAGGGAGAGAGTGCGCATTCCATCCCAGCAATCTATCTCTGTAATTTCCATGTATAGGTAGGAATAATGGTTCTCAGTTTGGTTTGGATACTCTTAAGCATGGTGGCGGGTTTACGCGTGTGTCAGACACCCAGCTTACAGTGCAGTTGCCTTTCATGCAGAAAAATACGATTGGTCATTTATGCTAACTTTACTTTTTCTAGTCTCCCCAATTATGAATCTGGGCTCATCACAAATGAATAATCACAAGTCCAGAAGCACAATTTATGAATGCTGAATGCCAGCATTTAAATAACTAACAAGAGTGCATGAAAAACTTATAACATGCCTTTCAATCAGTAAGAATGGTTTATATATATTTCTGAAGCGTTCATGAAGTTTTACACCAATATAATTTCAGTTCTGGAGTAAGGTAGATTAATGAACACTTTTCTTTTAAATTTACACATACGTTGAAGTTTGCACTCAACAAAGTGAAACCTTCAGGTGGGGAATGCTACAGGTCTTTCTTCCACTTTTGCAGCTCAACATCAAATGATCTCTGACCAGTTTCAGTAATCACCAGATCAGTTTTGATAAAGAATGATCCTTTGAGAATACCAACCCCCCCTCCTCCCATCACAGCATCAAGTTGTTTTTTTTAAATGAGCTGGCCACTGCTACCCTTCCCTTCAACCTACTCTAGTCATTAATTACCCTCTGGTAATAAAGAAAAACTTCTTGGCGTCTGTCCCAAAATTCCCCTTTGCCACTCTAAACTTATGTCCTCTTGTTCCATTATCTTGGTGCGTCCAAAAGTATTGATCAGCGTTTACTCTTTTGAACCCATTTAAAATGGATACCTCTATGAGGTCCCCTTGCGTCGCCTTTTCTCAAGACTGAAGAGTCCTAGCTAGTTTAATAGTTTTTCATTCCACTCGCACTGGGAATCATCTTTATTGCTCTCCTCAGCCCTGTCTCTTGGGGCAGGACAGTTCCCTTGTATCGCAATGAACAGAACTGTATCCAGTAGTACTCTAGGTGCACCTTGACCGGAGCGTTGTATGAGCCGAGAATGACATCAGGGAATCTAAAGTCGACTGGTTTAGCAGTGTAGCGCAGCATCCTGCTGGCTTTGTTTATTGTTGCCTCATATTTTGACATAAAAAGAGAAGCAACTAATACCACAAGATCTCTTTCAGCTTCCCCCTCGGCAAGTTCCATCCCATCCAATGGAGGACTTGTGTTTGCTATTCTTACTTCCTATGCGTAGTATTTATCTGTATAAAATTATAAGGTGGAACTTTCCCTTGAATTTCAATTTCCTTGAGACTTCAATTTCAATTTCCAAGACATGAAAGAGGGTAACGGGCTTACCTCACTGGTGATAGGTAAAAAATTCTAAGTGGAAATGTTGGTTGATGACTTGTTTAATACAAGTTTAAGCCTAATGTGTGCTTCACACTAGACTGACTTCTCACTCAGAGAGTCCAGAGGACTAGAATAATATAACACCACACCGTTGCAGTCCATCTGCTCCTCTAGCCTGTGACCAAGCAACATATTGAAGCAATTCAAGGTCAGCTTTGCACTTCAAGAGATCTCTATAATGTCCAACATGGATAGACCAACTGCTAAGTATTGGGTCCTAAATTGCTGAATGTTATATCTCTAGATGATAGAATGTCATCCCTCACTTTAATAACATTCCATACACAACAAGGATAGACAGATTGAGAACAGCAGTTGTTTTTTCCAACGTTACCAACAGCACAAATTTTCATTTGGATTTAGAAATAGTGTGACTTACCATGAGTCTTCTCTGTAAATAAGACCTTAGACTCTGGCGTGAAGTTTTGACCATTCAGGATCATCTGTTGTCCGCCCATAACTAAACAGCTGTCAATGTTGTGCTTCTCCACCATTGGCAGTTCGTGTGCTGATCTCTGAGCTGCAGCCAGAAAGCAAGAGAGAATAAAATAGGTTAAAGCAACCACAAGCTTGTAATTTAAAGAGCATGCAAAGCAGTTTTTAAATGTTCGGGTCAGTTGTTTAGATTCTGTGCCTGGAGAATCAAAGGTTCAATCGCATTGTGCCTGATCAATCAAGTTAAGTAACTTTAATCCCTTCATGTGCATCCTCACCTACAGTTGTCAGGCACTCTGCTCATACTATACCTGAGAGGTTATTGGTTTAACTATTTCAAAAACACTGAAAACTTTGAAGAATGTTCCCCAATTTTCTATCCTAACAAGAACGATTCAAGCAACAGTTACAGCTATTGTTGCACAAAGTCTAAATTCACTATTTCCATATACTTGTGCTAATCATGTTTGAACAAAAGTATGGCAATGAATATATTTTTAATATGTAAACAGTGCAATTATCCTTCCCTTGCCCTCCTCCAGGTGATCTGTCAAACTCCTGACTTATGTTTAATTTTCCATTTCAGTAATGTGCTTCAATCAGTTCAGGTAATCAGGCTAGTCTAGACAATAACAGAAACTCAAAATAGGAAAAGGAGCATCTGTTTCATGATCCCAAAATAATGTGCTTGGATGAATGAAGTCTACAGAACTGTAAACATTGCGCTTAAATAGAATAGAGTTGACAGTTCATTCAAGACTATTTCAGCAAAAGACATTTTCTATGGAAGACAGATTGGAAAATACAAACAGAGTTTGCCTCATGTTACAGCTAGATTTGACTACACATTGCCTCTCAAGGAGCACTTATAATGAAACATAATATTTATTGCTACTACAAAAGACCACATGTTGAGCTCCTGCTTACTTCAACTTTTTGTTAGGAAGTTGGGTTAACTGTTATGATACTCTATATCTGAGTAGGAACCCATCACATGTACTTCTGTAAGTGTTAGAAAAGTTCCTCTTGTGTGACAACACTGTTGCTTAAACGCAAAGTGAGAAACATCTAGACAATTGAACATGGGTTTCACAAGGAGAAGTGAGATTCTACTCCTTCCCTAAGATGCTTTAACATCTTCAACTGAGATTTTATTCTGGTTGAATAATGTCAAAGGGGATAGTCTGATAGCTTCTATTCATTCTCTTATGTTGGATTAGCTAAATGTTGTGTGTTCACCATGTTTTACTGCAGTATTGGAGGAAAGCACCTCTGCACATAATATTAAAACAGCAGCCATGTGTTCTCCAATGCTCACATGATATTTCATGATGCTTAATACTGGGAGGTAGAAAGATCATACCTCAGGTGTAAAAGAACCTACACATGGTCTGACGGTCTCAAAACACTATTCCTGTAAACGTTCTTCCCATTGGGAATGATTAATTTAATTACAACAAAGAGTTTTCGCTCTTGCATTTAAATTTAAAAAGTTGATGAAATGCAGGTGTCCATGTTACAGTGGTGTTATGAAAAGCTATGCTGCTCCACATCTATCTCCCTCGCCCTCTCTATCTCACCAATAGAATCTACCCGGCTCTCTGGATATCTGCCCCCAAATCTCCATGGTACGTGCTCCCACCCTCTTTGAAAACCCTCCAAAAGAACTAACGTCTTTGATCGTAACTTCAATTAATACCTGCAACCCCCTCCGCTTCGCTCAGTACACCATGACTATAAAGTGCTTCAAGACATTATGAAAGACAACATGAAAGATAATAATAATCCTTGCATTTGATATAGGGCTTTTCACGTCTTCTAGACGTCTCAAAGCGCTTCAAAGAATATACTGTAAAGTGAATTGACTGTATATTTGTGGGCAAAACTTGGCAGCCAATTGCGCACAGCAATGTGCAGTGTCCCATAAACCGTTGTGGATTGAAGCGAATAATTTATTTATTTATTCTTCCTTGAGGGATTATTATCAGGCGTGTGGAGTAAGGAAACTTGCTCAAGGTATCGTCCTGCCAGGAATCAAACCCAGGTCTGTCGCTTGCGATGTCTTACGTAAGATATGACATGAGTTAAAGTTGCTGCATTGAATAGACATTTGAATTCAAGCTCAAGGAAAACTTACAGCATTCGATGGGATTGGAAGCAGCCTGGAGCGAGACGAACATGCCATTGGGTTGAGGAATGTGTACGCGGAAGACCAGCCTCACTCTGGTGTTCTTTCTGCCAATGTCAGTCTCCCCTTTCCTCAGTTCGATGTCTGCGTTTCTCAGCTTGAGGATACCAGCACAGTCAATGCTGTCAAAGAAAGAAGTACAAGGAATAATAGTGGGAAATGGTGCCCAACTTACTAAAATCGTTGCTTTTTTTTCAGTATTAATCTTAAAAGTATAATCCACCTGGATAAATCCTAGTATCTCAAGCAAGATTGGCTAAAGTCCAAAAAAGTTTTTTTTTTGGTTGATAGCTTTACACTGACAGAAAAGTATTCATGTGGCAGATTAACATGCGTGCACTGTGCGTGACCTTCCCTTACTCAAATACATCTTATTGAACCGATTGGCGATGGAAGTGAGAAGAGATACTTCACATTCAACTGATCTCGCCTTGTTTCATTCATCCTCAATGCGAGCAGGTAATACATGCTCGACAGTGGACACAATGACAAGCTGTGTTGATTAAACCGGCTAAGCTCCAGCAGCACACCAACAAGCACTCTGGAGTCCTCAGAGTGGCTCCCTGCATTCGTGGGCCTAATATTCTCCACAATTAGGTTAGCAGTTGCACCCTCCTGGGAGCAAATGCACATTCATATGTGGAACTTTGCCTGGTTTGAATTCTCTTAGGCACAGTTATGGGTTTGGGCATGGATCAGAAATCAGCTGACACAAACGTTTCCTTCTAAAGCAAGTTATATAAAAATAACATTGAGAATAAATAGAGTGGGCAAGAACATAAAGTGAGCTACTTCAACATAGACTCCATGGTTCAGTCAACAGGAAGTGTGCTTACCACACAGCAATTAAAACCAACTGTGGGGTTTTCCTAGGGTACGGTGTCCTACCTAGAGTAATTAATGCGTTGTTCAATCATGCTAGTACACGCTGCATTCTGAGTTTATAATCATGTTGTAATAGGAAATGCATTTCTTCGAGGTCTGACCTGAGTTAATGGAGCTCATCTTTCCCTCATATGATTGCACGAAGTAACCATTAATCTCTTCTCTATAACTTCTACCTTGAGGTGCACACAAATACATTTCACAGACGGATGGATGTGGGAGTCTGGAGAAAAGACAGAAGGCCCTGAGGACATCAGCTAATCCAAGATGTGTCCATTGTTTGACCCCAGTGTTAAACACCACAAAAAACTTTATGATTTCTCCAGAATTAGACTGTAGATTAACATTGCGACACAACACAGGATATGGACTCGATTGTTTTCAATTTTTTTCTGCTACATTGAGATTAGATTCTGATGTCTGTCTCAGTTTTTTTTAAAATTCCCATCAGAAGAATATAAACAACAACAAAATTACATTTATAGAGTGCCTTTCACATCGGGAGGACATCCCAAGGAGCTGGAACATGTGGTTGCCACGATGTGAAATAATGGACAGTAGAATTAGGTGAAGGCAGATCTCAGTTACCAGGTTTGAATTTTATCCAAATGCAAACACTTTGTTGGGAAAATTCTATTCGATGAAAATTAACCCATAAACCCAAATCTTATATTTGCAGCTTTAGATAGATAGTTGGGAGTTGAGGGATATGGAGGAAAAATCAGGTAAATGGGATTAAGACACATGCCACATCATAATAAAATATAGAAATGCAGCAGTCAGTTTGCATGCAGCAATGTCCCACAAACAACTGTCGGAGAGAATGACCAATTATATTTTGGGGGATTGTTGGCCAGGACACTTGGAGAAACTCCCTTTTCTTTTTGAATGCTGGCTTTGGATCTTTAACATCTACCTGAACTGCAGACGGGTCCTCGGTTTAACATCTCATCCGAGGCATGGTACCTCCAACAATGCAGCATCTCCAGTATTGCATTTGAGTGTTAGTTTAGACAATGTGATTTCAAGTCCCACATAAGAACATAAGAAATGCTAGACAAAAAACGACCAAGGTCCATCTAGTTCTCCTTCCACCTTCCTGGCGGTTGCATGCATATATGTCCCAAACTACCTATGTACTATATCCCATAATCCCATATTTCGTAAAAGAAAATGATCTAATCTGTGTTTGAAAGTATCAACACTTCCTGCTTCAACCGTTTCTCCAGCGAGCCTGCTCCACAGGATCACTATTCCTGACGTGGGGCTTGAACTCACAACCTTTTGATTCAGGCGAGAGCGCTACTGATCCAGGCTGACACACAAGTAAAACAGAACAGAACATCTGCCATTCCATCATCTCCACTATTTAGCTGAGTATTCCATGAGGACAGCACTCCTCATTCATCACTTACAAGAAAAGCTCACAGAGATCGACTGGTGTAGCACAACCGCCAGAAAAATAGCCTGTCGAACCCAAACCTTTTGAAGATCTTAACGATGTCGCAAAAATAGCATTTAAACCCAGAAACATTTACTGACTTAACTGATCTCAGACTAAAATAGATTTCAATTAATTAAAGAAAAACATACATAGATTAGTATCTCTATTGCAATTTTTTTCTTCTTTGATCTTACTTTGCTGAAATCTGCTTCGCGGCTCACACATCCTGACTGTGCAGAAATTACTGAGTTTCCATGTCAAACACTCAGTGGGATCAGTTCAGGATTTGCAGTTGTTTTTCTTCTCTTTTCTTGAGTTTTTTAAAAAAAAATCTAAGTTAAACTGTGGAAAAGGCTGACTGAGGAGATCACAAGAAACATAGCTGTGAATGTGATACAGCAGCCTCAAATGGGGAAATGAAAGGCAGCTTTCACTGGGAATGGAGTATGAAGCATGTTAAACCTCACACAAGAAAACAGCCTGAGAAAAGACAGCTCGGCATATCAGGCCTCCTCCCCAAAAAAGTGCAGAGTTACACCAACTCATTGTTTTTTTCCAAATATAACAACAACTGCTATACAATGCCTTTCATGTCAGGAGGACATCCCAGTCAGGGATCCGTATACCCGAGTTGATGGTTGGTGGCAGGAGGGGTGGAGGGCGGGGGAGGCTAGGGGTAAGAGAGTGACCAAAGGTACGGTCGAAGAGGAAATATACTTCATACTCTGAGGAGATGAATTAGCCAAAACAAAAGCTTATTCGGAAAAATCAAGCAGGTAAATTCCTATCTTGCCACCTTTTGCAGTCTTCTGATCTGACGAACACTTGAGTTGAGGATCACTTGCTTAATACTTCAAAGCCATTCATACATGCTATAGAGGAACCTGATTGTAACACGGTTGGATGGATCATGTCACTGAGCGTGATACAAGTGAAGCAATAAAAAAAGGGACACTTTCTGGTTTATCGGGTCACTTTCTGCACTCCACACATACATGCTATGCACAAGATGTGAATATCGCATTTTAATGGGAAAAACTATGCAAGAATTGTAATGTTCTGTCATGAGTACACAGACCAGTTGCTTAAATTATCACTCTACTCCACCCTTCCCACTTCCACTTCAATGCCATTGTCTTTATTGTTCTTTTTCTTAACCAGTTGCAATCTGCGGGTCTACTTGATACAACTACTGCAGCAGAAAAGACATGATTCAGAATGCAACAGCAGCCGGACATGGACTGTCACCCTACAGGAATCAATGCCCCACAATCATTGGTTTGTAAAACTTCTTAAAATGAATCACTGTCAAATTGGAAATGAATTTCTCTTTTCTTCTTTCTGTTCACTCTATGTCACTATATTCAGTGCACAAAAGGGGACTTTGGCCTGAAAGTCCTTTGGTTCAAGGAAAAGTTCAGGTTATTTGTTGATCTACGAACACTGATATTTAATCAATGTAACTTGACTGTATCCTTTTGCTCAAATGCCTTTCCCTTTGGTAACCGTTTGCCAAGCTCAGCGGATGGGTTACACATACTGTGTGGTTTCTTTGATTAGTCATTGCAAGTGATGCAACCTAGTCATTTGGGAATATGTCTGCTCTTAACAGACATTCTTTCACAAGATTACTTCACTTATGTCTGCACACAAAAAAAATATACAGCCATAAGGAAAGGTGAGGTGGTGACTGGGTGCAAGGGGAAGACAGTTGCAATCCTTTACATAAGAGAACAGTGTTCCACTTCCCAGACAGTACTGAGGTAGTAATCAGTGTGTGAGAAGGAAAAGGGCTGCTCATGTAAGCATTCGAACGCCATCCCTTAAACCTCGCTCAAGTTACACAGAAATATTTCTGACCGCACATCCTTTCAGCTCTTTTACCTGACGAGAACTGTCCACAGCCAAAAATAACCTAATTTCATTTCGATTCAGAAAAAGCTCTTATTTCAAGGCCACTTTCCCTCTTAATCAAACAAAATTCCAGTAACATTCTCAAAAATTAAGATCGCTGGCACAAGCCAATTTTCCTTGAAAACCAGAGCGAATTTTGGAGCTGCTGATTTTTAATTTTGAGAATATTTTTCTCAAAATCAATACAACCTAAATCTTAAAATAACAGAGTTTTTATTTTCTATGGGGTGGGGGTGGGGTGGGGCAAACCATTTGGCAGAACAGGTCCAGGTGAGTCATGTTAGACCCTCAGTGGATTCCATTAGGACTCCTCCAGTCAGTCACTGCTGACGAAACTGAAATGCTAGAATCTTGCCCTCGGTACCTCCTCACTGAATACGTTGAGCATTTAGGATTTCCTCAACTCCATCACAGGATACAGTCAACCGAATTGCATTGACGTGATAGGATGAGACCTTGGCGCTAACACAATCTGGGGTCATTTCTGCTTGATGCTACCAACTTTTCTCCAGTTTTCTGGAAGTATTTTCACTTACGTGGTGCAGGTTTGGATTTTAGATGCGTTGTGAATTTTAACTCTATTGTTGAGGCCTTGCAATCGGGATGCTAAAAACAGAAAGAGATCGAGCACTTTGTACCCTTGAGACTGGCTGCAGTTTAACGACAAGTTTAAAGGCAAGCAGCCTTGGTGCCACGTTGCTGTGTTGTGGCTGTATTGGGTTGCAACTCATTGGCCTGCGTTCTTGCTGACAAAGCTAAAGCCCTCTACAGTGCCACAAAGCGCTTTAATTAAAGGGATTTTAATCCTTTTGACTGTCTAAAATAGCATTTGTAATCATAGCATTTTGGCATTAATAACAAAGGCAATCTAAAAATCTCTTCCTCTACAGTCCACCCTTCTCAAAATCTGCCACTTGGCAACTGCTCTGCAGTCCTCAGCTGCAAAAGCTCGATACAGGCAATTCCAGGCAGAATAAATCAAACGCTTCAATTTGCCAATTTAAGAAGAAAACCAACATTTACAATGTTTTTAGCCATCTTTCATCTTAACTCAATTTCTCTGCTAATTTGGACTCCCATTCAGTCTTAGCGAACCGTTTTGAGACATTCTCCCCATTTGAAAGGTGCATACATTTTTGACATTGCTCATGCAACCTAGGATTCAACTTCTATTTGGAGAGGACAGTAATTAACCTGCGCATTTCAATCGTGAAAACCCCAAAAACTGCTGCTTAGCTTTTTTTTAAATTGGTGAATATAAAAGAGTTCATCAGCTGAATGCTCCTGAAAGTCAAAGCTGCTCCAAGTTCTATTACTGCAATTGTGGGCAACAGGTCCGGAAATGGCCAATTCAAAGCCACTGTTCACACCATAGGATAAGCAATTACAAATTGCATTACCTTGGGCGTGGAAAACTAACAGTCTGTAATTTTATTAACGCTTGCAAAAAGGTCCCAACCTGTTCAGCCTGTGCTAACTGGATTTGATTGTAGATTTTCTCATACATAGAAGGCAGTAAAAGAGCATTTTAAAAACAACTTGTGCTTATAAACCACCCTTTATGTGAAATAATGTTTTAAAGAACGTCACAACAAGAGTGGAAAGTGCTATAAATAATCCATAGCTAATATTATTTTGCTATTTAGTATGATAAAAAAAGTACAAAATTGCTCAGAAACTATGCTGCAGTAATGCTGGTAGCTTAACGTGAGAGCAGATGAATTGCAAGTCATTTAATTCTGACTTCAGGTCAAAGGCAGTGGTACTAACAAAATGATTTATTCTGTTTGCAGGCCACTATCTAGAGTAGCTTTCATTTAACACACATACCTCAGTCATCCCACTGTGGACAATCAAACTGACCAAGACTATAGATGTGCTTCCAAATTAACCACTCAGCTAGTTTGAAGCCAATTGTTGGCTACCAGCATTTCATCAATTAATCCATTAATCAAAAAAAATCCATTATTGGGATGCAGTGGGAGCTAAGAACTTAATCTCTAATCACAGTCCATGTAAACAGTTATTCTCATTAGCAACCACAATGCTTTGCACACTCCTTGCGTAATGTGAAAAAGTATCAGGCAAATCTGCATGAGCCCAGATTTTACAACAACAACAACATTACATTTGTATAGCGCCTTTCAAGTCAGGAGGAAGTCCCAAGGCGCTGGACACACAGAGTTAGGACCTGAGCTGGGATTAGCGTCAGATTGAAGAGAAGCCTGACTCCAGGATCTGGATTCTAGCGATTTGGCTCTGAATCGGGAATCCTGTCTGGCTCGGCGATCTGACAGATTTCAGTTGGACCTCAAACAGACTCCACAGCAGTCCTCAGCAATTCCTTCACCGTTGAGAGTCTGCCACTGATAGTAATTGACACTTCAAAACACGAGCCAAAGGGAGTTTCATTATTCCTCAGCTTTTTGATGCTGTGTTTGTACTCACTGGAGAAGGAGAGACTTTTCCTCCAGGAGTTTGAGCAATGTGAAACACAGAGCTGATTTGTACTTCCCGCTTCACATTACACTTGGTATTAAAGAGCTGAAATATGAGTTCAGCATTCTAGTACAACCATCTCTATAACATTAAAATTGTCCCTTGAATGTCCTTGGGTTTTCCACTGGGCAACACAAGGTACTTAAGATTTGGAGATTGAAACACAATACAGTGTAGCAGAAGATCAACCTCAGGAGAAGACCCATTGCTATACCAGTGTGTATGCTGTCATTTCCTTATTCTTTCTCTGACTGAGTTTACCAATGAAGGGCCTGAAATGCTTCGTGGTTTTGGCCTTAAGTGGGAAAATGGCACAAAATTCTTAAATTTGGTCCTAATTTGAAAGCCGGGCTGCAAAATTGAAGCTTTTGGTTTTCTGGGGTCCATTTTGGATAGTTTTGTATATTCTTACCAGTAACCAGACTGGAACTGGCCAAACCCATTTCATGTTGGGACTTAGATGATCATCAGAAGCAGGAGGCAAGAAATATTGATCCAACCTGTGGCACACTGATACCCATCTATTTGGTGGCACACCAATGAATTTATACTCTTTCAAAGCAACACATTCTGATATAGTGAACAAAGTTTTCTTACATTGCTTTCATGTTGTTCTCTGGCAGGAGTGGAATCTCTAACACCTTGGTGTTTCCGCAGATTTTCTCATAGCTGGTGGTTGAAACGGTTTTCCCGGTGATACGGTGGACTTGATAGAAGGCGTGTGGTCGTAGTAGCCGGTCGTCTGCTGTTCCAATAAAAATCTGCAGGCTGAGAGGCTTGTTGTCCACATAACCGTGGAGCTGGCGAGAAACAAGACAACATATATTGAGGCTCTCGACGAACATTAAATCATTTTGGAATACTTCTCATGAGGGTCAGGAAAGACCACAAGAACTTTGAATCACAGTTTAATAAGCACTCCCAAGCTCATTATTGCTTTTAAAACAACAGGACCGCAGCTGAGGCAGTGAATTGAGTGCAACGCTTTTGTTTTGAAGAAGGGAAAAAAATGTCATTGTGATGCAGCAATGCCTGTTTGAAGGTGGATTTGTGTGGATATTGGGTAAAGAAAAGATCAGGCTCGGCTGTGATACATGTGTTTGAAAGCGAGAGCGTGACTGAAGTTTAATCAGCGCAAACTCTCTAGCAAGAACCCCTCCGAAAATCATGAGGCAGTACCCCATATACTCCTGTAAATCGTTAGTGATAACAAGCAGCAGTATCACGCATATCATATTTCTGAGTTATTGCTGTCATGAGATGCTAGGCATTGAAACTGTAATTTTACATTGGAGAGTGTACAGTAATCTTGTTTAATAAAGATTCAGACGCAGTTTTGCTCTCTAATACTTTCAAATCTGGTCTGAAATAGCAGTAATCATTCACTTTCCAATGTTACTACTGGAAGATGTCTTTCAAAGAGGCTTTTGATAAGGCCCTCATCTAAACTGCCTCACCCCTGCCTCTTTTCACTGCAGACTTGAATGTGTTTCTGAGATGCAGTAATATTTCAGGGCTGTTTGTAGGGTATTGTTGTGCACAAATTAGCTGCCACATTTGCCTGAAAACTGAGCAATGACATCCCGTGAAGCACTTTGAGACAGCTCCAGGATGTGAAAGATGCTATATCAAATGCACATATTATCATTTTATTTTTATACCGAGATCAACAAATGGTCCATTAGTGCAATTGAATCACCTGGCATCTGATCTCCACAACTCCATTGTTGTTAAAACTAGCAAAACACAGTTCTTGATTTTCGGGCCAAGATCGCGAAGTCACAGACTAGAGATAGTTTGCCTTGCTATGGTTTTGTTTTTATCAAATGTGGCACACAAACAAATAAAAATGCTTTGATTACCAATGTGTTAGGGTAGCACGAGCAATGGGACAACATAATGCAAATCTTTTACAAACGCCCTGTGTTTATTTTTATCTGCTGCCGCCCTATTCTGTTCCTCCCAAGGGGACTACAGCGCTGAGCAAACAACAAATGCAAGATGTTTTTAGAACACAGCTTAAAATCACATGGTGCATGACTCTTGATTAATTGCATCGTTGAATAACTGGCCACGACACCAGGCACTCAGCTTGATGAAAGCACCAGTGTCCTCTGAGATTTCAAGTTCAATAGCTGAACAACGTTACCTCTGTACTTTTTTTTATTTTTAAAGTAAAGTATCCTGAGTTCCAGATTCAAACATTTATATAAACCTCAAGTAGAATAGAAGCCAAAGTAAAGCAAAGAGCTTTGTTTGGAGCACGATATCAAACTGTATAGTTTATTCCGTCTTTACAGACAAATACAAAATTAACACAATGATTTGATTATATCCTCCCATAAACCTGGCCACTTTGGTGGTCAGTGATGCTATCTCGGTAACATTGAACTAGTTAATTGGTTCAACATTTTCCAAGTGTTCAATCCCCAAAACGTCTTGAGGGTTTGTAGGGAACAGAAGATCACAGAAAAGTGCTGAATACAAACTTCTTCCAATACAAATATCTTTGTATTCCAATATCTTTACAACACAAAATTATTGACCTGATTCCTTCGTCGTGGCCTCTGCCACCCATTCCAGCTGTCGTTACCAGGAAGGTTATGATAAGACGCCTTTCATGTCGGGAGGACTTCTCAAAGCACTTTGCAGGAGTTACTGTGCAGTGTGGGGACTGTGCGTTTTACGGGTGAACAGCTGCAACAGTCACCATAGTTGTACAGATACGCCACCATCCAAGTGGGAAAGTCATAGACTTTTACATTCAGTTTACACTTGGGATTCCAATGAAGTGGGGTTTATAGTATCCGTGACTATTCATAAACTTCTTAGCACCGTAACTTTTTTTAAAAAAAAACATATCAAGGCAGATTTACCAGTAGATGTTGGACATTCAATTTCAGTATTTAATAGATATTTAAAAAAGGTCTGCCCAGGGAGGGGTAGAAAGTCTGTTGATACTGGCAGGCTTCTTCTGTTTCACTTTGTTGTTTTTGCTGCTTATATAAGGCATGCTATACATGAGATTGTACAGTACTCATATACACATACCTTTTGCATTGTTGGTTCTAAATAAAGGGTGACAAAAGTCACGGCAATAAGTAGCATTGGGGACATCAAACCCTAGTTTTGCGCTAATGGTGGCAGCTGTGGGTATAGCAGAAAGGCTAATTTCTGACATCATGCGTCAAGGGATATCCGTTCGATAAAAGATCAGTGTGGCACGAACATCTGAACTCAATGAAAGGTATGTTTAAGTCACCTTTAGTACTGTGCCAACAATAACTTTCTTGCTTAAGAAAATCTTATTCCAAGTTTTTCCCGAAATTAGAAAAATCCAAGAATAATATTCTCCAGTTTCGTCTCTCACTCCAGCTTTTCATGAAACAAGTTGAAACGTTTACTTTCTTTTTCCTGAATGTTTTAAGAGGAGACATTAGAATGAAAAAAGAAAATGGAATGAGGAATGTCTGGTGCTGATGATCTTCCATGTTCTCCCCCCCCCCCCACTACACACCCTCCCCAAACAAGTCAAACTACCATCTTCTCATTAATAATAATAATATCTTCTCATTACAGCATTAAGCTCTTCCTTAAATGAGTCCAGTGTGTGGACTCAACCACCCTGCCTGGCAGCCCATTCAGTTAATTACCCCATGATTATTCCCTTCCTATTTTACTGCGATTTTAACCATCTCCCCTCCTTCCGCCCACAGCTCACACCCCACACCTCCATCTTGAGTCTAAACCCTGGAGTGCCCAGCACCTTGGGACATTCTCCCGATATGAAAGGCACTGTATAAATATAAATTTGTATTGTATTGTGTTAAGGAATACTTGCTGAGGTCTGTCCTGAGATTCAAAACCCTGAACCTGCACCCTCTTGTTCTGCTGCTTTGGAATATCTATAATAATCCTTATGTATGATAGGACTTCTTTCACATTGGGAGGGTTTTGTTGTAAAACCACAATGCAGGATTTGTTATAAAGTCCAGCAGCTGTGTATTTTGTACCTAAACGTGTTTCTCCAGTCCTATTTTCTTAATCCCATTTATATAGCTCCTATAATGTCTCTACCAAGTCATCTGTTTTGAAGGCCTAGTTTATCAAATTGTTCCTCACAGCTCATCTGTTTAAAACTAGGGATCATCCTCATTCACCCACAAAATATACAGTCAGTTCACTTTACAGTATATCCTATGAAGCAATTTGAGATGTCTCGAAGACATGATAAGGCTCTAAAGCAAATTGCAAGGATTATTTTATTATTTATTTGTTGCTTTCCTTGGCACTACCTCCAGAGTCAAGGCAGCCTTTCCTTCTCTCTTATGTCATGGTGAACAGGACTGTACGTAGCACTCAAGGTGAGGCCTGACCAGAGCACTGTATGGTAAACTGCAATGTCTGTATGGACATTGGATCAAAAATGGAACAAGCCTGGCTGTGGTGACTCTCAGGGATAAAACTTCCAATGACGCACGGAGAATGTCGGAGGAGCTGGACAGCTGCCACCATACCTCTAACATGAGTCACTGTCTTCAGAAGAAGGAAGATGACAGAAGAGAAAATATATTCAGTGTTGTAATTCTACAGATTATGTTTGTCAATGTCATGCAAAGGAAATGGATGCATGTGAAACAGGAAGCTCAGCCCTTACAGCGTTAAACGTCCTGGACAATTTGTTCAATTGGAGATCAAATGACAAAAGATTTTCCACTTTCTGGGTAACTCGCTTTTCCTACAAATGGCATCGGTAAAGTTTTCCAACGTAATGCAAACTGCAGCACCAAGGCTGCCCAATCTCGCAGATTCTGTCACTTAGATGGGCTACAACATCAAACGGGCTCACACAGCCACCGCAATAAAGGGCAGAGGCAGAAAAACGAGTCATGAAAAGGACAACCAAAAGGCAACATCTTTCCTTTTTCTAAGAAAGCTTACAGTGGGCCAGTTACCTTTCATAAGGAACTCCAGAATAAAAAGAATGCTCAGGGTTCTCACAACATGAACAACCAGACATTTCAGCTTGAAGGGGTGGGTGTTTGTGGACACAATTCGATTTTTGCCTGTTATCTTGCCAAAACTCACTGCTGCATCTCACCCATCCGGGTGTGTGTGGAACCTTAACCAAAAAGGAAAAAGGGGTGTGGGGGGAAAGACACTGAAAGACCTGCTCATCTGTGTTATAAATTTATCTGGAAACAAACACCTTCAGGGTATTATGGAGGGCAGGGAGGGTAGGGGTAAGAGGGTGACCAAAGGCACGGTCAAAGAGGCGGGTCTTGAGATGGGTCTTGAAGGAAGCAAGGGAGGGGGCGAAGTGGAGGGACTATGGGCTGGGGTTCCAGAGGGTGGGGGTAGAGAGGCTGAAGGCCTGCCTGCCAATGGTGGGGTAGGCAAGGCAGGGGATGTGAAGCAGGCCGGAGCCCACTGTGCGGAGGGAGCAGACAGGTTGGTAGGGGTTTAGGAGGTCACAGTAGGGAGGAGCAAAGCCGTGGAGGACTTTGAAGGTGAGGAACAGGATCTTGAACTGTAAACCCCAAACATTGTTCGTAACCACAGGTATGGTATGGTCTACCAAGCAGGTCTGGTGGTGTCAAGAGGATTTAAATAACCAAGATCAGAAAGCTAAAAAGGTCTGAATCTGAGACCATGTTCACAACCCAAACTACAGCAGTAAAATTGGTCGTCCTGTGTGGCATCCATTTCCTTTAGCAATGAGAGACAACTGATACAATGGGATGACATAGGCAAGGAAATGCCTCTTGATGTACAGTCACAAAATCTGTCAGTAGATCTGGGCTCTTTATGGGCAATTTGCCCATCAGGTGTATTTTTTAATATTCTCCCATCCTAGGTGTTCACCACAACATTGAATGTGCCATGCTTCCTGCTTACCACAGACTACCCTTCTTTTTATACACTGTGTGGTTAGTGAATGAATAATAATAATCCTTTCATTTGTTACAGCACCTTTCACATCGGGAAGACATCACAAAGCACTTCACAGAAGCTGCTGCGAAGTCTAGTGACAGTAATGTAGGCAAATGCGGCAGCCAATTTGCATATAGTAATGCCCCAGAAAATTCCTCATGATCTTGAACTTTAAGTCAGTGGGCAACATTAAGACTAAGAACACGAAACATTTCAGGCGTATGGATGTTACACGCGGGACTTTCTTTTACCCTGAGGTTTTACATCACGATTGTGTTTCATAAATTTCCCAGTGGTGAGTACCCAGAAAAGGTGCCTAAATCTCTAACTGTTCGAACAGTGACTGCTGATTCCGAAATGAAATGGTGTGGTCACCAGACCAGACTCTTAGTGGGTTCATTTAATATTCGGTGGCCAACCACAGAAGCGAAAGGCAGCAATCAAATAAAGCTTCTTTTTTGATACCAAAAGCAACAGGACAAGGATGCCCAGGTTCAGGGACGTGAAGGCCAATTTCAACATCTGCTATTAGTGTTTCGCCTAATCCATCATGGGAGCTACGTTTTAATGACAGCATTTTATAATAATAATGGAAAAACGGTCACTACACTTGATACCTAAGGACTTGGGAAATGCTACAACACATTCAATGTGATAAAACACTAATAATTAAACTTAGCACTTTCTATCTTAATATTAAGATTTGCATACACTTATTAAGTTAGAGCTGCCAGTATGGTTTTTGTTAGAAAAAAAATCATACACAAGATCACAAAGAGATCCGCCTAAACAATTTCCGTTTTCGTTGCAGACATGCTTAGTTTTATCTTAGTTCCTCCCACCGCTCCAGTAAGCTGTGCAACGACAAACACACTACCTGCACTTCATATTGCTATCAGGAAATGCAATATCCTCTAAGCCTCCCCCAATCTCTGACTGAGGTTCCTCAGACATGTTAGGTCATGATCAAATCAATGCTTTGCTCCTGAAATGGCTTCTCCAAAAAAAATGAACTCATTTCACTGTCAAATGAGATTCTCGTAAGCGTGATGGTGGGCTTTAGTTCCTCAAAAAAACAAAGACTGCATTGTTCGAGTCAGGTGCACCCGTGCATTTTGTTTGCAAAGTGTGTTGTGTGTGCTACCCAGACACACAAAATAGAGGAAGAAACATCGAGGTTAAAGAAAAAAACCACAGATCACAGTCAAAGGATGTGAACAGCTCATGTTGAGGCCACAGTAGAAAAAAACAGACAAGAGCAGCCAAATACTATGTGAAAGTATGTGGGAGACAGGCTACAGACGTACAAGTCTCCATTTGAAAGAGAAACGGTTTGAAGAACTTCATATTTCAGTGTTTGCAATAGTGTCAGAGCGAGTCATGGATTTCTTTAGTGAATTTTAAAACAGTCCCCGAGTTTTCAAGAGGTTTGGGGAGGATCACAGCGCAGAGAGTAATTAACGACTGGAACAGGTTGTCAAGAAGGACACTGGACTCATTTAAAAGCATATAGTTTGATGCTGTGATGAGACGTATTCACCATCGTTGTGGTAAAATGGGCTGTGGGAACTTCTTCGTTTAAATCCATCCGGTGATCTTGTGAGAGACCCCGAGCAGAACTAAAACATTATTTTTCTCTTAGAACTTTCCCTCCCAGTCCTATTTAAATTTTTTTAAATGTTATTTCGCTCACCAACTCTACCAAGTCACCCAATCACAGCCAGGCCAGGCACAAGGAAGCTACTATTGATCTCAGCAGCTCTGGGTTTAGAAGAAAGATAAGCCAGAGCTCTGGCTTTTAATCACTGCCCAGTGATCCCTCATGGAATGTCAAGAGAGGATAGAATTGGGTTCAATTATGGTCAAATATCCTGTCAAGATTACCCTGTTCTGGCAGCTTGAGAGAAATGCTTGAAGGCAACTGGTATCCAAGCACGAGTTATAATAATCCTCGCATTTGATATAGCGCCTTATCACCTTGTCGAGCGCTTCACAAGATATACTGTAAAGAGGTGTATTTTATGGATGAAAATGGCAGCTAATTTGCACACAGCAACGTTCCACAAACAACCTTGGAGTGATTGAGTGAGTGTTTGAGTGAGGAGAGGTATGCGTGCACTTGTACATAACACTGTGGTTTTATACAAAAGAAAATGAGCGTTATGCTTAAATATGTTACCTGGACAACAGGGTGACACCCTGAGGGAGATTTGACTGCCCCTCGACTGCCTTCGGTTTCGTAGTGAGCCCGATGATGTGGCTTAGGTTGGACTTCAATCTCGAGTTCGTACTGTCCTGACTGACACGGCAGCTGCCATTCCAGGGGAGGAAGGGAAGCGATGCTGCATGAGAATAAAAGGAAGGGGAGATAGGTTTGTTTAATTGCTTGTAATTTTACGTTACTTTATCAACATAATTAATATACAGAGGTGCTTAAAAAACATTGGCCTCAAGAATAAATAAGTGTCTCAACCAGTGATTGTGAACTTCCGAAATTCTTTCATGAGCAGAAAAGACCATGCTAAACTTTAAACAGCAAACATTTGTGAAAGAATTGCCCTCGTGCCCTTTGAGCAGACGAAAATGTCAAATGGTAGAAAAGCACAGGATAAAGCCTTGCATTTGCTCAGCTGTTCCCAGCATCCAAATACAAGTATCTGGATCGGACTCGACCTTCTCTTCAATCTGTTTTAGAATTCTCTTACATAATAACAAGAGGATAATTTTAAACCGATAAATTATAGTAATGATACCGTTTCTTTAGAGCACTATATCACACAGTGCAACAGTGTAGAACTGCACCGCAAGATCGGTCAGGAAGAAGAAGGCCCTTTGGCTTGTTTAATCTCATTCTTCAAGATTCACCAGTCTACCGTCTTCCCACCTGAGTATCAAGCGTCACTTGTACTCAGCGGAATAAACAGGAATTCTGCACACTTGAAATAATCGCTTTGAGGAGGTTTGGCGGATGCTAATTCGGTCTCATTTTGAACCATTGTTTGAGTTTAAGTATCACTGGAAGTAAGAAAACAAAACTAATGATTTAGAATAGGGGAAAAGTGGTCACAGTACAATACAAGCACCCATCGGTCACTCTTTCAATGGTTGAGTAACAAATTCCAGAGACAAATTGTCTGGTAGAATATATAAATATATATATAAAGCTATATATAAAAAATATCTTGCATTAAGACACTTGTTTTAATCAGCTTCCAACGAGCTATATTCCTCAATATCATTAACAGCACAATTTTATTTTACAACTACTTGAATACGAGCTCGTTTCTACTCTAATGTGGCAGGCATTTTGAAAGAAGGACAGAGCGATTCAGCTGTAACTATCTGATCCTAACCACCCCTAGACTGACCTCATTCCTCTAGCTGTACATGATAGGCAAACAAGCAAGCTCTTTCTCACGTCTATCACAGTCACCATTCTGTGTAGGCAGATCAAGATGGTAATTGCTTTCCTCATCGCTGTAACTCACAAGTCTAGGTTTGTAAAGCAAAATCAGCAACATAATACAGGTTAGAAGCCTTTGTAGATTGTATATAGAATCTAGAGAAAAACAGTCCCATCGGATGCCCTAGATGAGTTTAAAATGGGAATAATAATAAAAATGTAATAGTTCCTCTAATAGGAATGTACATGAAACTTTCAGTTTGATTTTTGAGCTCAGAACGTAATGTAACAATGTAAAACTCACCCACAGAGAGGTTTCGGTTTCGACCAATGCAAAGGATGAGGAGGCATCAGAAAAACGGTTTCAGGATTATAAATATCTTTCTTCAGCTCATGGCATGTTCCTGCAATCTCCAAGAAATCCGTCATGGAAAACATGGGGTGCTTTTCACTTCTGGTCATGTCAGTTTTAAGGGAGGTTGGTGGAGGAAGATCGACAATGCGAGCCTTCCCCCAAATTTCACCTGAATCGTTGTTGGAATCTGTGGTGAGAGTGCTCATTGCTTCAGCTAGACTAGCGTTAGAGCATGGATGGAAAGTGGGCTCATCTCTCGTTATAACTCTTGGTGAAGCTTGTGGGGAAGGAGTTCTCGAACGATCGCAGGAATACCTCCTCTTTCCAATAGGCGAAGATGATCTCGAAGACTGTCTGGGTGATGGAGATGGTGATCGTGGTCCGTGCCAGTTTTCGATGTGAGTGGTTGGTGAGTTGGCAGGAGATGTTCTTGGAGAATGGTGAGGAGCTTGAACTTGATGTTCATTTGAGCCCCCATTCTTTGGTGAGACACACGGGGATGTTACAGGAGATGTTTGAGGGGATATGCCATACTCATGAGACACATAGGAATGACAACTTGTGGAAGAGGCACTACTAGCTGGACTGAACGGATCTCTGTATGCATTGTTTTCAGGACCTGGTACTGGCAAAGTAGACCTGGAAGCCACAGGGGAATATTGTTCTCGAGGGCCTCCTGGATGTGAAGCTGCATAAAACAGTCCAGGCGATGGTGTGATCTCAATTCTTGGACTTTCTACCCCAGAAGAGGCTGGAGGCTTTGCAGGTTCCAGGTAGTATTTGAACTCTCTGTTGTCCACATGACCATATTCACTCAAGTGTTCTTCGGTTAACACAGCTGATGTCACGGAGTTGCATGACTGGGGCCCATAATGGGGGGCATCCATTGTGGAATAACCAATCCCCGAAGAAACAATGTCATTGTGAGAACAAGCAACATGTTCTGCATCTGAAAGAAAGGGTCACATGTTATTTTGGAAATGTTATGAATTATTAACTGATAGCATTATCACCTGCGATTGTGCTAACTTTCTAATAAGCACTGCACTTTGTTATAACAATAATAATCCTTGCATTTGATGTAGCGCCTATCGCGTCTTCAAAACGTCTCAAAGGGCTTCACAGAATATACAGTAAAGTGAATTGTTTTGTGGGTAAAATAATCGTCGAAAGAAAGGAAATGAAAAATGGAAAACAATTAGTAAAGACAAAAAATATTTTTGAACAAATTAAAATAAAAGACAATTCTCGGAATATAGGAGCAGTCCATTTTCCTACAAGGAGTAAATCTAAAGTAATATCTGACTGTGGTAAAGGTCTGTGATTATGGAAACTTGCATTTAAATAGTACCCTTCACATGGGCAGTGTCTCAGAGTGGAGCCTGCCCCCCAATCGGGGGAAAGGAGAAGGTGACCATAAGTAAGGTTGAAGAGAAAGGTCTTCAGTCGTGCTCTAATAGAGGGGAAGGAGGACACAAGACAGAGGGATTGGGGAACAAATTTCAAAGCTAAATTTTAGTGATGAAGGGGCGACTCCTCCAACTTGGAAACAATTTGAGAATCGATAGGTACATGATGGACAGCAACAACATAGCCTCAACAACTCAGAGAATCCAGCAGGAGGTCCTTGACAAAAGCACCAACGAAACGCAATGGCACTGGTATGCGATTAGATCATTAGGCACACAATTGCGCTAAGGAAATTTGAAGTTG
The DNA here is from genome assembly GCF_018977255.1 of Callorhinchus milii. Classification (NCBI taxonomy): domain Eukaryota; kingdom Metazoa; phylum Chordata; class Chondrichthyes; order Chimaeriformes; family Callorhinchidae; genus Callorhinchus; species Callorhinchus milii. The sequence continues at coordinate 9,887,395 of NW_024704759.1, read as the reverse complement.
TAACTGAAAATGGTTTATGCAAATAGCAGTACTACGATGATGGGAAAGTTAATATACTACAGGAAGATTAATCACCACTTCAGAACCACTGCACCTGTGTTCAAAGGACGTATTGAAGTGAAAAAGACACAACAAGCAAATTGTCTCGCTCGAGGAGTCAATTGGGGATTTGTTCAGAGTTTGGAAGGCAGTGGGACTCTTGACCTATTAACACTTGTAAACATAAATGGCAGGATGCATATTACACAAAAACAATATGAAATATTCAAATGATTAATCAGTGATTATCCACAGTGCACATTTGAATGTCAAAGTTTCAGTTATGTCAGGGAAGTACACACCCAAATAGATATGCGTATGTCTGTTCTGATAAGGTTCCATCTACTCTCTTTACATAACAATGAGAACCCAGTGAAGTGTTTGCCACACCATAGGAGCACCACACCATAAAGTACAAACAGTCATCAAATCTGCTTGAAGCATGCACCAGCACAGGGGGGCATGAAATGCAGGAAAGGTAGTTATTGATGATGAAGCATACTAGAGCGATATCAATCACTAATGAGGAAGGTAGAGTATTAATAATAATCCTAAGGTAGAGCCTAATAATAATCCCTCCAAAACCAAAAACAATAATAAATTGGTCATTTTCAATTTACGACTGTTTGTGGGACATTGCTGTGCGCAATTGGCTGCCGCGTTCGCCCACAAATATACAGTCAATTCACTTTACAGTGTGTTCTGTGCAGCGCTTTGGGACGTCCTCCTGACGTGAAAAGCGCTATATCAAATGCAAGGATTATTATTATTATTATTAGAGTATTGGAGGGGGTGATGAACACACAGCTTATACAGGACAAAATAATAATACTTTTGTCTGATACAGAGCACTTCCACTTTGGGAAGATGTCTCAAAGAGCTTCACAGGATTCACTACAAAGTGTGGTGACTGTTTTTTTTTGTAACTGAACGCAGCAGCTAATTTGAACACAACAATGTCCCACAAATGGCCAGGACACTAGGAGAAACTTTAACATCCACTTAAACAGGCAGACAGGACCTCAGATTCATGTCTCATCCAAACCTCCAGTAATGCAACAATCTCCAGCATTGCAACGGAGTTTTAGTTGGGCTAAATGAGCTTGAAATCCCAATGTGGGACTTGAACCCAGAATCGGCTAACTTTGAACTGTGGGTCTACCAACTGAGCCAAGCTGATACATTGAATCCCAGCAGGCTATGTGTCCCAATTGAGTTGCATGGAGCTAACCTGTTTTCAGGCAAAAAGGAATTGTTCACAGGTCCCTTGCCTCCATTCAAACAATACTGGAAATTGACATTGAAATTTGTTGACAATTACTGACAGGCTCATCCTATAGATCAACTTGCGTATCCTCATGAACATTACAATACAGGTGATTGCTTATCATTTTTCTGCACAGAAAGATTCCTGATTAGCATTTTCCCGACTCGATTAAAATATACTGTATGACAGTAACCACATTTGTTATAATCAAAACAGATGATGAAACAATAAGTGCTGTATCACATTGTACCCAACAAGTGCAATTACTTTCCTTAACTTTGGATGTTTGTAACACTGCCATGTGAGATGGTACAATTGACCCCCAAACCGTTCAATTCCACTGCTACTCTTAAGATACTTAAACACATTTGGTTTGTGTCCAGAACTATTTCTTCTCAGTCAAGGTCTCACCAGCCATTCCATTCAGTGGAATCTGCGATCGTAAAATCAACCATTACGGCCTCACTTCGCAAATCGTAGGCTTTCTCCAGAAATGAACGTCAATGCAGTTAGTTGTTCATGAGGAAACCAACCCATCACCTTATTGCTTTACAAGTTTGCAAGGGATTCTGTTACATACAGTGGGATCATTGGAAAGAACATGGCACACCAAAATAGATAGTAAACACTATGATCCATTGGAAGAGACAGCCTCACCTCCAACTTGAAACCCACAACCCTCTATCAAGAAGTAAAGCACGCTACTAACTGAGCCGGATGACAAAATGAGGGCACTTAAATTCTGCAGGTGCAAGATTTTCTTTTTCTACAATAAATGTCGCTTTACAAACCTTTCGTAGCAAAGTCTTCATCGTGGCTGTTGTCAAAAAGTGCCGAAAAGTCAAATTCTTCAGAATCGACCTGACGGTCTGGATCGTTATAAAGGAAGCTCATTTGTCCCGTACGGGTGGGCTTACACCTTCTCTCCTCACCTAAAAGACTTCAAAGACACAGCGCTTCCAACTTATACTACAACTTATCCCACTCCAGAACAATTAATCGCCTGTCTTTTTAACACATCAGACTTTGTTGTGACAGTATCTCTATGACATGAATAATGGAGATGAAGGCACTGACTGCTGCCAAAATAAAACAAAAGCTTGCTACAAGCGCAATGTTTCAGCTGCAAGTCCTCGCCTCATGTCGTTTAGTGATACAACTCTGAAACTGACAAGCTCAACAATAACTGCTTCCTGTTGCTGCCACAGCGTGCAAAAACAGGCGTGTCCTTTGAACTCAAGCACCCAACTAACTCAATCTTGGTAGCAAACGCCTCCTAATGACAGACAGGGGCAGAGGCTCCATTTAAAAATAGACTGTGGAAATAGTAATCTGAAAACTCTTGAGCTATGGTGAGTGAGGACACTGGGCCCAGCAGGTGTATTTTGCAGAGGCATTTTAATACAGGGATGAGCAGGGAAATAAATAGACAAGAACAAAATGCAACCATCATTTGAAATAAGCAACGATAAACTAGAACAGCAATATGTGAAAGCTTGCTTTTCACGCACGCCATTATCTCTTTTCTAAATATAACAATTCAGTTCCTGTGTGAGCTTTTCCTGCCAACCCTACAAGACTATTTATTTACACTTGTACTCACTGCTATAAATACATCATTAGTATGCAATTCATAGCAACACTTCTGCTAAGTATTTATTTGGTCATATAACGAACAGTGCAACAACTGATTAATGTTATTCTAATTACTTATTTGTGGGAAAACAGATTATCGCCTACAGGGCGGATTAGAATGCAACTCTTTCATCTCTGGTTCCTGAGTTCAATCTATACCAGAAGACAAAAATCTCTTCTCATCTGGTTCTAAAGTCATAAGTGAAATGAGCTAAGACAGTCTGAATTCATTATGAATGAGGAGGACGTCCCAAAGCGCTGACTTAGCAATAAATCGGTACTACAGGAAAACTCACATAAGTCGAACAGCCTTGACCATAACATCTATTGCAATTTACATGAAGTTCCAGGCAAACTATAAGTCATACAAAATCCGATTTAATCGATAATCTACACTGCGCATGCATAATTCAATGTAGCTGGTAAGTGTACATGCGTCACTCCAGCTGGTAAGCTATTTGGCGGTCGAGCCTTTCCTGCTCCCACCCTCTGGAACTCCATCCTGGAATCCTTCTGTCTCGCCCCCTCCGTCGCCTCCTTCAAGGCCCGTCTCAAGATCTTCCTCTTTGATTGGTCACTCACTCCAATGTGGGACATTGCTGAATGCAACCAGCTGCTGCGTTTCTCCCACAAAATACACCTTGCAGTGTATCCTATGAAGCGCTTTGAGATGTCTCATCAACATGATAAGGCACTATATAAAATGCAAGGATTATTGTTATTATTATTGGCCAAGCCAAACTGACATGTTAAAGACTCAATCAAACAGGCACGTCAAAATGTTACTTTACACCCCGTACACAAATCAAAACAGCCTCCAATGCAGAGAGAATTTCAAAACCTGCTTTCCTACTACTACTACATCATTTCACAGTCATGATTATTCGTGAGGCCCATGAGCTACATAAAGAATAATGGATACCTGGAAGTGATTACCAGACAGTAATTTAATAAAGTAGTTCAGACATCACAGATTGTAAGAAGCAGGAATTCAGCAATTTAAGCATCAATCTGACTCACAAGATTTGATTACTACTTGGAGTTCTAAATTAGATCTAGTATTGTCTGCTTTAAGACTAAATCAGCCAACTGCAATATTATTACTTAAATGAGACCAACTTTGTTTATTAAAAAAGCTGATTCGCTTCAGAATATCACTATCTTTCTGCTATTCATCCATATTCCTCTGTTATTCCCCAGCAACACACTCCCCGACCTCAGACACAGCCAGCAACCTTGCCTCACCAATAAAATGTGTCCTCTGCGCCCACATTAAATGTTCCTTCTAGCCTCTCTTAACAATACTGCAATTTATTACCAATTACAATAATGCTAAACTCTGAGCAATTTTGTGCTGGGCAGTCGTGTCCACTAGAGACATTTGTTCAGCGCAATTCGTTTTCTTTCTGCACCAGGGCAGTGAACTAGTTCTGTTTCCACCTGTTCAGCTGTTTTACTCAGATTGTGGCCAGATGCTATTTAGAGGCATTTTCACTGGCAATAAAAGAGCAGGGTAATGGGACCAACATGTTCAGGTACTGGATGCAGTTAGCGACAACTGATTGGCCTGTTCTGATCTCAGAGGTAATGGGGGAAGACACAGCCTGTTGTCAGGAGAATTGTCAGAAGAAACAACAATAATAATTTTTGCAGTTGATATGGTACCTTTTTCATGTTGGGAGGACAGCTGTCCCACAAACTGCCATGAAGTAGGGATGCGTTCATGTATGTACCTGAAGCTCAAACAACTGATCGATGTTGCCAATAACCTCAATTTTATTAGGTTCAAACAGAAATTATTTCAATAATTTGGTGACATCAGCAATTTAATAGGCCTGTTGATTTTTGGTGAGCCATGAATCGAAACAGTTTCTAAGAGACCATTCTTAAAGTAATGCCTCTATAAAACTCACAAATAATAATGTAGCGGCCTCTTGGCAAGAAGTAAAATAAATCCCATATGATTCCCCATATGTTATAGATGATTGATTATATTTTTCACAATAAATTCCACTTATAAACACATCATTAAAACATCAGGACACAGACAGACTGAGACGTTGCAATACAAGGTGGTTGTATAAGGTAGCTGGCACATTATGGATCAGTTTACCTTGAATGTTTTATTGCTAGGAACTATCCTATCCACAGTTCCTGATATATTTATGAATGCTACAATCTCATGATATCTGTCACTAACAACTGTGGTAAAACACTTTCTCATGATGGTGTCACACCTGTAGAAGTCTTGTGAAATCAGCCCAGAAAATAGCTTTTCTGCTTTCACAAGGTTATGTCGCAATGACTTTTCCTGCTATTCAGCTAAAGAGCTATATTTACATTTGAACAAAAGGTTGCTTGAAGTTACTTCAAGCACAATACAAAAAGGCAGAAACCAGAGTGTTCAACGACATTTTCAATGAGGGTACAATACAAAAATAGTACATTAAATAAAGAAATAATTGTACTTCACAATTAGAGTTTAACTTACATTTACAGATCAGGACATATTCTTTACAAAAGTAATTTGCTACGATAATCAATATAACAATATAACAATTGTGTCATTCTAAACAGCACACACACACAGAAGTGGTTATGAAACTAATGCTGGCCTTTAAGGATCAATGTTTTTTTTCTCCTAATAGCTTAGTTAGTAAAGTTACTCCACAACATAGAATACCTGGAGGTACCCAGGCAGTCCATTCTGATTGACTCCTGGAATGCGTTAGGTATGCACACGGTCTCAGTGGCCTGGTTAGGGAAAAATATCACCCAGAAATGCAATTCTTAATAACAACAGCAATTTGCACTTATATAGCGCCCTCCACCCAGGGAAGCATCTCAGAGCGCTAATTCTTAATAATACATGTGGTATAGCACCCTTCAAGTCGGCAGGATGCCTCAAGGCACTTCACGGGATTTACCATATAGTTTAGTGACTGTGTATTTGTAGGTGGCCAATTTTCACAAAGCAATGTCCCCAAAAACACAGCCATGAATTGAATGGCTGCTTTTGTATTTGGGAATTGTTGGCCAGGATACTGGGAGAAACTCCCCTCACTTTTCAAATTGTGCCTCGATTGTTATCCATGGATCATTGCTGGAAAGTATGAGGATTTGTGCATTTCCTTGATCACAATGATTACACTGAGCCAAGTTCTCGAATTAATTCACGTCAAACTAAATTAGCAGAAATAGTAACTAATTAAAAAATATTTTAACATTATTCAACGTTGAATATCTAAGTGATGATCAGCCTACTTGGAATGATTCAATGTTACTTCAATGAAGCAAATATATCAATCCAATGTCGTCCAGAGTCCCAAATAATATTCTAACAGGAAGCAGGAAGTTCCCAGTTCCACACAAGGGAAGAGCGAAAGGATTTTGTGGAACACAATGTTTATCTTTCCATTTCCCTGTTGCTAATGAAAGTAGGAATTGGATCCTCCTCTAACAAGCTGTGTTGAATGCCAATGCAGGGTGTGTACTGAAGGAGAAGAGAACGACAGGTGTGAGCTGTCATGTCATGTTTACCTTCGGGCAGGCTGAACAGGCACATGTCCCAGTTATTAATACCTTCACTTGTTTGGTTCACTGTTAATAGAGTGTTTAGGGATCAGGAGATTTAAATCTCTGCCCTAGACTAGAATTTGTCTCCGACTCTTACATATCTTTTAACACTCATTTCGAGATGTGGCTGGCGATGTCCGGGTCAGTATTTAGCGCCCATCCCTGTTTGCCCTGAGCAGATGGCAGTGAGGTTCTGCTGTTTAAACACATGCAGTCCTTAATAGTCCTTGATGCTCCCACGATGGAGTTGGATATGGAGTTCCGGGATTCTGAACCAGTTTTGGCGAAGGAATAGCGTTTAAGAGTCAGTCAACTTTAACTTTGTACTGTTAACGAATATAACACATTGCAAAATATGTTAAAACCCAAATTAATTTATTAAATTGCACATACATGGTTCATGTAGTGTAGGCCCGAGTTGCCTACCAATGTGTTTCTCTCTCCTCCAAGGTTGACACGCTTCCAATCCGTTTACTAAATAAAGCCACTATAGGTTTGCTGATTGATGAACGGTTGTATGAGGTGTGCTGCTCACCTCCTGTTATCACCTCCTGCACCTTTGAGTTATTTGCGAATTTTCCCTTTGAACATAGGAGTGCAGTTGTGATTGAGATATCGAGATATACCCAGGAGGAACCATAACTGTAGCACATTCTCTCTCCCGAAATGGCATGTTAGTGACAAATGCCAGGGCTATGGAAATTTCACCGTTTGTTACCGTACTTCCTACATTTTTGCTACATTTCTTTCAGTGCCGTTTGATAGCACATCATGTTTCCTGTTGTCCCACTACAGGAGGTAACAATGGTTCTTCTTTCCCTTGGTGCTTTTAAATTATGAAGTTCCTTCCCCAGCTGACGACGTATTCTCCAAGGTGTTGAGACAGTGTTCTTGGTGCCCATCACAAATTCCCACACTTGATACCTTTTTTTTGGAAGCTGGGGACTGACCTTCTCCATCACAGATGCCATAATGTGTGCACTTGCAACACCTCCAAAGAACATTGGCTTTGAAGTATTTCCCATCAAAACACTTCCTCAAGAATTCCACCACACTCTATTCACGGACCTTCTGCATGTTGTTTGATTCGCTTACGAGCTACTTTAAAAGCATGAACTACATTATTTCCCGCGCCTCACCTCTGGCTGCTATGACTGATTTCACCGGCACCGATAACACTGCCCTTCTCTAATGACATTTATAAAACGTCAAGTGCTCTTGTGACTGTACTGGCACTACTTCACCCATGTTATTAATCGAACAACCAAGATCATCAACCTAGGTTGTTAGAGCAACAGCAGTCAGGTGTGCTGCATAAGGAACAAGTAACTTTTCTAAAGAATGCCAGGAATCTGTACAACCTTATTATATTCTCTGTCATAATATGGTGGCATCAATCGCCTACAACTAGTCATTATGCTTCACAGCAATTCCCTGAAAAGCATTTGAGACATTATAGTTGATCCATCAAATGCAAAGATTGGTGTTATTATTAGAGTATTTTTTTACTGGAAATCTGACCAATATGTCAACTCCCAATGAGCTTACAAGCTGAATAAATCACAAAATTGTTGGCTTTAAAATGATTACTCCCCCTGTACTCCTGAAATAATTAACTGCTGATGAAACAATTTTATTTGGGGGCCAGTGGTCCCTAAAATAATAATACAATCACTTTTCATTTGCTAGTTGACGAACCGAGTCTCTCAGGTAAATTGCAGGGAAGCTTAGCTTTATACTGGGTTTCTTGGAAAAAAACCTGATTCAAAAACACAAAGCAGGTAATTGTTGATTCTCCAGCCGCTCACATACACACATGGATGCAATTGAGTGCGAAATAAGGCTCGGTTTGTATTGAAAATGGTGGGGGGGGGGGGTGGGGAGGAAGAAGTTATGCATATTAAATGACCACGTAAATAACATGGGTGCACTATAGAATCAGGTTTTTTTCCCATCTGAACGGAACCAATAGACTTGTGGAGCAATTCATGGAGACAAGTGATCGTTCCAAATATTAACTTTTGAAACTTTTTTTAAAATGCAGAAACTTTTACCCACCATTAATCAGACGAGACTGAGCATCTATGGATGGCCTCAGTCTCCAAGGCTAGAGAGGGGGTGGGGATGGGGGGGGGGGCAACATTAGGCAGAGTTCCCTCCTCTTGACTGCCATCTAGTGACCCCAGTTGTGGGGGGGGAGGGGGTCATATGGGAGGACATGATCAAGAAAGGCTGCAATGGCTTCGATGTCAGAAAACCCTGCCACCACCCACGTCTTGCTGTGTAAGTGAAGGATAGTCACTTTGGCCTGTTGCCACCTGCAGAACCATCCATCTGCATACTTGCCAATTTCAGACAGGAAGGGATGCAGGAAATTTTTTTTTTGGGGGGGGGGGGGTGACTAAAGGAGGGGAACTAAAACTGAACTGCGTTTAGGACTCGTAGAATAATTGTTGCATTTCCCATAGCAGCTTGCAATGCTGAAACGTCTCAATGTACAGTTTGCACACAGCAAGGTCAACAAACAGCCATGAGGTGAATCACTTTCTGGAGGATTATTGACCAGCCACCAAATATACAGTCAATTCACTTTACATTATATTCTGTGAAGCGCCTTTAGACGTCCCAAAGACGTAATAAGGCATTATAATTTTTTATTGTAAGTTCCCTTCTCTTTCCTGAAATACTATCACTCCTTTCCACCTGATCGGGCAGACAAGACCAAAGTTTAACACTTTCATCCCAAGGATGGCACCTCTGACAATGCAACACTTCCCCCGTCTGTCACTCAACTGTCAGCCATACGTATTAGTACAGAAAAAAAGGGGCTCTAAATGATTGGAAGCAATGCTGGAGTCACTGTTCCACTGTTCCTGTCCAGCATTTCCTTATCCCATCTGTTAGCAGATGATGTAAAGCTGAGCTGCTCTGCCACAAGCCGGGGGACCGATGATCAAGCCGTAAAACGTTGAGTAAAATGGGTTGATTATTACTTTCCTGGCTGTTCCTTTTTTTTCACCTTCTTAACTATCTAAAATCAAAGCAAGTAACCATGGGTGGGGGGAGGTTGCAGTGGATTCTGAACAGCTTGCAGTATTTAAAGGGTTAAAGTGAAGCAAGGGTATTAACTCTTAGAAGGAGTTTACAAAGAAAAAAAGGCAGGGGTTAATGAGACAGAGAGAGAGAGAGAGAGAGAGAGGAGGGAGAGGGAGGTGGGGGGAAAAGAGTATAACTAATGGGGATTCCAGATGAAATGACAACTCTGTATTTATCACCACTATCAAATCGTCAGTGTCAAGGCTGTTACTTCAATACCACCCACCAGAGAGGTTACAGCAGTCCCTTCAAAAGAAAAAGTTTTTTTTGTCACACAAGCAGCTGATCAGCACATCACCCTGGGGGGGGGGGGGGGGGGGGGAGACACAGAGAGAGAGACACACACACACACAGAGATCACACTCAGACACACGCCACATCACTGTCTCACTCACCAGTCGCCTATTATCTCAACAGCTTCAAATGAAGCCAATTCCATTTCTTTTTTATGTTATTAAAAAAAAGAGAGAAATGCAAAATTGGAAACGTTACACTTTGTGTGTGTGTGTGTGTGTGTCTGTGTGTGTGTGTGTGTGTCTGTGTCTGTGTGTGTGTGTGTGTTGGGGATGGGTTGGGGGGGGGGGAAAGTTACCAAAACTTTCTTTACTCGTGGAAAACTTTTCCCTGACTCACCAGGCAACCCAGAGGGACTGATAACACTCGTTTTGTTTCGAATAGCCTACGTTTTATGTTCGCATTTACCACTTTTTATATGTATATGTATATATATATATATAGATGCATATATGCATGTGTTGCCTGATTTGCTACAGCAAGTATTAATACTGATTTTATATAAAATATATATATATGTATATCTATCTATATATATATCTCAGATCCACCTTAAAACAAACCAGGCAGGAATTGCGAGGAAGTTAACTTTTTTCAGATGTTTTCAAAAATTTGCAGACACGCTATTGAAGCAACAGTTACCCAAATAACAGCCACACACACAGTGCGAGAGAAAGCCAACTGCAAAAAAACACACTTTGGTGCATTTCTCCACCCACCAGCAGAAAAAATTAAACTTAAAACCAACAAAAGCAACCAACCACCCGACAAAGCCCACAGAGAAAATAAATGAAAATAGGAGAAGTGATCCTTCAGATCCACGTCCATTAATATGTCCCTTTCCATCTATTAAGTACACAGTGGCGACATCAATCCTCTACAGCTCAAGAGAGTTGTTTAACCACTATATATATATATATATATGTAATTAAAATTGTACATATCAAAATTTCTACAATAAGTAACGTGTTCGTCCAATCCTGTACAGTGGGTCTTGATACCCAGGAATTTCCTATTATTAATAATAATAATAATAATAATAGTAGGATTGCCATAAATAAACAGTTTGGAAAGTTCCCACGTTGCGTTGATGGGGGGGGGGGGGTGTTGGGGGGTGTTGGAGGGGTGGTGGTGGGGTGTTGGGGGGGGGTGGTGGTGGGGTGTTGGGGGGGTGGTGGTGGGGTGTTGGGGGGTGGTGGGGGGGTGGGTTGGGGGGTATTGGAGGGGTGGTGGGGTGGTGGGGGGGTGGGTTGGTGGGGTGTTGGGGGGGGTGGTGGTGGGGTGTTGGGGGGGGTGGTGGTGGGGTGTTGGGGGGGTGGTGGTGGGGTGTTGGGGGGTGTTGGGGGGGGGTGGTGGAGGGGTGGTGTGGGGTGGTGGGGGTGGGTTGGAGGGATGGTGGTGGGGTTGGGGGGCTGGGGGGGGGATGGTGGGGGGTTGGTGGTGGAGGTTGGGGTTGGGGTTGGGGGGGGGGTGTTGGGGAGGTCGGTGGGGTTGGGGTTCGACTGCAAAGGGAAGGGGCACAGCTTACCTTGATTCATGGACCTCATGATGTGATAGGGCACCACTCTGCAGGCGGCCCCTCGGAACATTTGCAGCAGAGATTCGGATGGGGATCAATATCTCAGCAAAGACTCTCTCCACAGGACCCAACTCTGCGCATCACTGGTGCTGTGGATCTTCGAGATGATATCGTGTTGGGATGGGGATGGGGTGGTGGGTGGGTGATGGAGATGATATATTTTGTTGCCCTCTCCCTCCCTCTCCCTCTCTCTCTCTCTCTCTCCAGTTGGGAAGGTGAGCAGCTCCTTTTTCCTTTTTCTTTTTCTCTTTTGCCTCTGTGCAAGTTCAGGGATCCTCAGCTCTGGAGGAGGCACTGCCCTGACTTTATGTCCCACATCAACTGACTCTCTCACTGCAGAGGGAAAACGCCACTTCCTTCCCAGGGATCAGAGTGTTTATAGTTTCTCTCCAGTGAAAACGAACGGGATTCCCTCTTGTGTTAACTCCTGTTTAGTCCCGTTGCCTTGACACCACCCTCTGGCATCCATCCCGACTGAACTCAGGGCTTTCCTGCAACACTCGTATCTCCGGAATCCATTACGTCGCTCCAGATAAATGCCAAAAATATTTTTTTTTTTTTTTTTTTTTTTTTTGGGAGGGGGATGTGTGTGTGAGAGAGAGAGAGAGAGAGTGAGTGAGTGAGTGGTTTTCTCATTGAGCAACACAAGTGGTTCATTGTCAGATATCCTTCTTAAATCTGAAAGCATATACCACCCCCACACAACACACACACAACCCACACCCCCCACCCCACACCCACACTCACACTCACACTCACACCCACACTCACACCACCACCCACACCCCACACCCACCCACCCACACCCCCCCCCACCCACACCCACACTCACACCCACACTCACACCCACCCCCCCCACCCACACTCACACCCCCCCCCACCCACATCCCCCACCCACACCCCACACCCACCCCCCCCACCCACACCCACACTCACACCCCCCCCCCCCCACCCCACCCCCCACCCACACCCCCAACCCACACCCCACCCACACCCCCCCACAACCCACACCCCCCCCCCCCCCACCCACCCCCCCCCACCCACACCCACACCCCCACCCACACCCACACCCCCCCCACCCCCCCAAAAAAAAACTATTAGGGTCTTTTAAAAACTTTTTTTTGGGGGGGGTTGGGGTTTGTCCCCCTTCTCTCTCTCTCTCTCCCTCACGTTTCCACTCGTTTGATTTCCAGGTTGCAATTTTTGAACCCAAAAAGTTCCATTTTGGGTTTTTTCTTTTCTTATTTTTTTAAAAAAAAGAGAGAGAACAGATAGGTTCGCTCCCCACGTTTCCGCTTCTCTCTTTCTCTCTTCGGTTTTAAGAGGCCGCGTCGCGTCCGCGTGCGGATTGCCGTCACGGTTAAAAACCCGAGTAAGTTCTGAATCCGGGTAAAGCGTACAGTTGCCTAAAGTCGTACGGCTGTCGCGAGTCCTGGTGGAATGGACCAAAAAAAAAAAGACAGGGCTGGGAGAGGTTAGCCTCGGCTCCTGGGCAAAAAGATAAATAATGATAATCCTTGCATTTGATATAAGCGCCTGAGTCGCTCAAAGTGGTTCACAGAATATCCTGTAAATTGAATTGATTGTATATTTTGTGGGCGACTTTCTGGAATGCACTTCTATATGAGGGCGAGTTGACATTTAGCTGTAATGCTACACATAGTCAGAGAGCTCACTGACGTCTCTGTCTAGATCGTCTGCGAAGGACAACTCGACTTGTGTACAGTTACCAGAGAAACTTTACAATTGTCCTCAGTGATAGAAACGGTAGAAGTATAGAAATCTACAGCACAGAAGGAGGCCGTTCGACCCATTGAGTCCGCAACGACTCACAGAGCAAGAAGATCAATTCAATCCCACCGCCCACCTTATCTCCGTACCCTTCAAGACCCCTCTGACACATCTCCATTTTTAAGGGTTTAAGAGGTGAGAGTACACAAGACACACACCTGGAGAAAGCAATACATGTTTTGCTCATTCACACCTTTAAAGGAAGCCGGAATCTGATTTGGTCTAGAAACAAAATGGAGCGAGTGAACTAAATCCACATCCAGGAGGTGATACAATGCCATGTCGAACAAGAGTTTCCGGGATTAAGGAAATGCAGAAAAGCAGAGGAGTGGGATTAGAGTGGATAGCTCCTGTGGGAAACCTTACGGGGCACAATAGAACAGGCTGCACATGGTCTGTTAAAGGAACAGATGTAACAAACATTCATCCCGTGGTTCCTTGTGTTCCTTGTCAAATAACTTATATTATTTGACATTGTGTAGGTGAAGACACAGTGCATTACGAAATCTCCAAAAGCAATACTTCCCTTTGCCTTTGAAAACAATTTCCCTTTCCCACGACTTCTTTTCACTATATTAATAACTAAACCTTTATTAATAATAGTCATTCCATTAAAGAGGCAAGGACCATTATGGTCAGTTGGTATGGGATGGGGGCTTAAGGGACCCCCAATCTCATTGTTTTGTAATGATCAGTACAACCACAAAGACGTTAAAGTTTATTCTAAATTTTAAAAAAAATCCTCAGTTTATGTCCTGAATTTACATACAAAATAAGTTAAGGGCCTACATTTCAGGGGATGAAAAAAAATAGTTTGACTTAACCTCAATGTTTTGCTTAACCATTTCTCTCGATCCTGAACGTGAAGTGCATAATGTACATTTTGGACCATGTCAAACTATTTACCTGATCGCTGCCTGTTCACGAGCCTATCATAATGCGATCTATGCGCCGGGTTTGTGTTCCGTTTGTGCTTCAAAAGCTTTGTGACAGGTACAGTTTGGTTTCCATTAAACCAAGAGAAACTTAAGGCTTCCGGTACTTACCGTTAAACTCCAGCGAAGCTCATCTTTTATAATAAAAAAGGAACGAGCTACGGTTTAGGAGCTGTTGAAAATTGCTTGATAATGGGACACAAAGTGCATCTGAGGAACGTGTACATTCCGCACAAGCTGTGCAACGTATTTGATTTTGCTCCTGGCAGAATGCATCATGCGCAAACTGCATACAGGATTTTCTTTCAATCCAAGTCATGATATTTTAGAATTAACATTGATAACTATCAAGCCACAAGCATCGTCTGTGTGGGCAATGCTGAACAAGCAGGCACTTTATAGTATCAGGAAAGTATTGCTAGACCTGCTGTTTGCCACATGATCCTGCCTAGGTGGGTGGCATGACGTGGCAGGTTCCAGAAATACAACGTCTTGATACAATATATTGATCAAGTTGATTTTAAAAAAAATTTGAATGGCATAGTTTAACAACTTAGGTTTGCGTGTTAGGTTATTCATCTCAGCAGCATCAAATTACATTGGAAATGTATCACACCCTATTAAACTGGAAACTATGTCTAACTTTGTCAATTGCTTATACGTTAATGTATGCACTGCCGCACACTGAAGCTAGGGGGCCTTTTATTGTTTAGTCCAGTCTGGTGACTCATATTAAAGCTATGGGAGAAGCAGCAGGGAGTACAGTGTCCCTGGCCAAAGGAAGAGAGGAAATCAGCCAAGGTTCTCACTCTTGAATGCTATTCAATGACCACTACACAAAAGTGCACATATGGACATGGGCGAGGACAGACCCAGTCTCAAACACGATGCCTCCCACAGTTGAAATAACTTGCCGACACTCAGCATCTCGTCTCACACATGATGACTGAGCATGTGGGCGAGTATCAGAGGGAAGCTGGTTCCCTTGGAAGCACAACTGGGCATGAGTCACTGCCTTTGGGAAAGGAAGGGAGAGAGTGGGAAAAGGGAACTAGTGCATGAAAAACTGCACGATGAAATTGCTGGGAGTTTCAATTCTCTCTGGAAAGGGGGCGAGAAGGAAGATATAGTTTTGTCTCAATATTCAGGTCTCAAGTCGACTCAAAGCAACAACAACAAATTATATAGCACCTTCCAAGGTCCCCCCACCCCCCCAAAAGGTCAATGTGCAGCAAGTTATTTGCTACATTTACAATTCTTGGTAGAATGCACATACAGTGAAATCCATATTAAACACACATCTGGTTAATAATTGTAGCCAAGTCCCGATATAAATAAATCTTTTATCAGTTCTGAATGTATGCTTTGCAAACTTAGGCACTGACCACTAATATGACTTAGATGCACAATAAATTGATTTGGTTATTTACACAAATGCATTTCATGGATCTGCAACTTGCAAAATGAAGATATCCAACATTTTTGAAATTATTCATTTTAGGATCAACATTTTGTTAGGTTATTTTTGTTAACAACATACAATAAAAGTGGAATATGGGGTCATTTTTAAATCCCATTCAATTTCTTTCTTTGGGATGTTTTTCTTGTGGCCGGTGGAATGACTAGAAAAGCTGAGATGAAGTTGGGGGGGCGGTGGGGGGGACGCGAGAGAGGAAAGACCTAGAGATCACAATGTGAGTCTAACAGTGAGAATTGCCAGCTCTCTGGGCCAAGTGATGGAAACTGGAAATATGTTAAGCTTATGTCTGTAACGACGTGGAAACTCCCAAAATAATAATAGCAGTTTTTCCCCTTAGTTGCATGTCCCAGCTTTGTTTTCAAGGAGAGGGATTAAACATGCCCTTAAGTGGAAAAATAGATGCCATAAATAACATCCACCTACATAGTAGCAGCCTAACGATGTTGGAAACCAAACTGTACGGGTGTAGGAGAAATCCACAACAAACAAATGATCCCCCACCCCAATATTAACTCATACGCCCAATATTCTAAAGAGTCACATATGCTGAACCACTTTACGATGTTCCCAATGTGATCACTGGACAGCCAAATTTCAACTATTTTTGGCGATCACAGAGTTTCTCGCAGTTTCACTATGTTTATTTATATTGCCAATAAAACTTCCTAAGACTAGACTAAGTCTCTACCTCCATCCTGCAGAATTTGCTCGTTATTTTACTGAGGGGCATAAAATGAATTGAGAAAATCTGTTCAATTGGTGCTTTAAAAAAGGTTGACCGACTGTCTCCAAATGTGTTCTGCTGCAAATTTCTTTTGTTTAAAAAAAGCGTAAAGCCTATCCAATTAAATTGTTTAATAAGGTAAAAGTAGCAGAGATATTCAACTTATAGGGTCCAAAAAGATAATAATTTTGCATTAGTTATACACCTTATTGTGTCAAAACATCTAAATCCTTATGATTTACTGTAAAGTATAATGATTGTATTTGTAGGTGAATACAGGAGCCAATTTGCACGCAGCAGTGTCCCACAAACAGCTATTAAGTGAATGACCACAATTATCAAGAGGATTGTTGGCTAAAGTATATCAAATGGGAAAAACTTCCTTCTCTTTTCGAATAGTGCCAATGGAATCTTTAACATCCATTTATCTGAAGAATGGCCCCTCTGACAAGGCAGTGCTTTCCCAGCATTGTACTGGAGTCTCAGCACTGACAAAATGCCATGATTAGATGGTGCATAGAGAGGGGTAATAGAGAGTGAAATGGACAAGAAGAATTATTGGGGGGTGGGGGGCGGGGGAGAAGGAAATAAATCAACATTACCATTGCCAATCATCATTACTCCTGCACTGAAAAGCAACCCTGCTATACATCAGAGAAACATAGTGAGCAATAGATATTGGGCCGCAGAGCGAAAGCATCTCCAGGATTATTTGTTTCACCCACAAACTACACAGTGATACTACTTTACAGTGTATCCTGTGAAACGCCGTGAAGCATTTCAATTATGTGATGAAACCATGACATTTGATACAGTGCCTTAAGACGATAAGGCACTATATCAAATGCAAGGATTACTATTATATTATGAGGCGACAATAGTTGAATAGTTCAAGAAGCCTGAGGGATATTGTCCTTTGAAGATTTGGCGCAATATTAGTCAAATATGACTTGCACATTATGTTGTGTCAAGGAAAAAAGCTGACTGACATGAGAATCACTGCTCGTGGTACTGATCAGATCACATATGGATCCCATCTTCTGTAATCATGCATGATATCAGCCTGGCTCGTATGATAGCAGTCTCACCTCTGAGGTAGAAGGTTATGGGTTGACGTACCCAGGTTGTGGCTTTCAGCTCGTAGCCTTGGCAGAGCCAACTCTAGATGCGCTACTTCAATTTACCCTCTCCCCTATTAAAGTTTAGCATATGTGTCTTTTTATATATAAATATAGTTTATAAATAAGTTCGAGAAATGGTTTAAAACAGGGAGAGAAAATAACAAAACAAAATTACAAAAATGGGGCAGTAACAGAGAACTTCACTTAACCGACGATCTGAAAAGTGAACACAACTGCATAGTGGATAATAACCACTGCATTTTGAGGTAAATGTTTGCAGAAACTACTCGTCTTATAATTGAAGCTCTAAATAGGTCAGTTATTATTCTATGTGGGATTTCTTAGCTCCTGATTAAGTTTCACACTTAAACTAGATTATCTGCATACAACAGGAAGTTGAGGGTAAAGGTGTAAAAAAAGACTTTGCATGAACGCTTCAAGAAGTGACTTGTACATGAATAGCTAAAATGAAGGCAATGTGGAACATAGAGCACAATTCTTCAGGTAGCCTTTGAAGCGATAGTTAATATTGACCTTCTGGTGCATGACAATGATTTTCTATGTATTTTACCAAATCAGAAGGGTTATCAAAACACTCACTCACACTCAGCTGAAAGAAAGCTAAATGATAAAAATAACTTGCTTTTTGTGTTGGGAGCATATGTCAAGGTTCTTCATGGGATTTAATGTAAAGTGAAGTGACTTATGTATTTTGTAGGTGAACACAGCAGTCAATATGTGCACAGCAACCAGTCACTAACAGCCAATTTTATCTGAAAGATCGTTAGCCAGGACACAGGGCGAAATGCCCTTGTCTTTACGAACAGTGCCATGGGATCTTTAACGTTCACTTGAACAGGCAGATGGGGCCTCAGTTTAACGTCTCATCCAAATAACAGCATGTCCGATAATTCAGACCAGGTCTAGCACTGCACTGAAGTGTCAGCCTAGGCTGTGAGTTCGAAGTTCCAACATAGGTTTTGAACCCAAACCTTCTGATTCAGAAACGAGAGTGCTTATCAACTGAGCCAGGCTGTTATCATAATTATTACCTTGCAATAAAATCAAAATGCGATCATAATCTCTTGAGCACCTTGGCTTTATATGGTCAGTTACCATCAAACTCAGCAATGTTTTGTTTTTTACGTGTCCATTTAACAAAGCACAGTAGCACTTTGGAATAATTGGGTCAATTAATGTGCAAGATTCTACGCACTTCAGTTTGCCAGCTGATTTAATCTATCCCCTTCAAGCACTTTTGATTCCAAAACATGACTGTTTTTGGGACGCTGCTGTACGCAATTGGCTGCCGCGCTTCACCCACAGGATATGGTCAATTCACTTTACAGTATATTCTGTGAAGAGCTTCGAGACGCCTCAACGTGATAAGGCATGATATCAAATGCAAGCATTATTATAATTATTCTAATTTGATTAGAAAAACTAAAATCTTCAACCAGATCTTATCTGAGGTACTTCCAAATCTGTGGTGCCTGCCTTCTCCATTTAATTTCCAGGTCTCCAAATTTTGAATATGTACCTCATTCGACCACAAAACAGGGTTTAAAAAGTTGTAGCTCCTACAATTTGCCATTCAGTGTATTTGACGCAGGAATAGGAAGAATACGGGACAGACACTCATAGCATTCCTCTCGTTATTTCTTCATTCACTGGGGCAGCTCTTCGGAAAAGCCGTGGAAAGTCTGAGAGTCAGCCGCAATGATGATCAAAGAGTTTCTCCAAAGGTTTCTCCAAAAAAGAAATAAAATACAAGTGTGAATTGTGACTTTTTTTTTGAAAAAAAGACTATAAATAGATCAGGCGTCTGGAACCTGGCACAAGTGGATTGAGACAATGTGGGATGTGGCCAAATACAGTACAAGGTACCCACAGGCTGGACAACATCTAGCATTTCACTGTTGTGAGAATGAGTCATACTCATCAAAGACTAGGCACAATTCTTTACCTGCCGTCTGCCATAAAAACAACTTACACATTAAACCAGCACTGCTGGACTTGTAAATCCCCACAGCAGGCCATGTCAAATTAAAAGGGATAAACAGCTCAGGGTTGTTTGGGTTCTTTTTTTATTTTTTTTGCTTTAATCTTGCTTTCAGTTATAATGTCACCATGGCCACATTTCATGAACTACCTTAGACTTTGCTAAAATGGAGAAATCATACAATCATTTTTAACAAAAATCACAGGATTATCAGTCTGAAAGATGGTTTATTTTCACGTTTGAAGTCATTTGGATGTATTCATACTTGATCCAGGTAATACTATAATCCAGAAGTACTACTGATTTTTAAGCAAATTAACTAATACCTTGGGGATTGTCAACACTGAGCCACATAGGCTCCACACTAGAGTTTCAATGCTGAAAGGATTGACTAACAGTTGTTTCAGGAGTCATTTGTGTCAGTTTAAAAGCACCCAAATTTTTAAAAATCAGCTTTCCTATGCAAACCGAATCAATGCATTATAGTTATAGGTAATTTAGAATAAACATAATTCACTTTCTGGTGGGTTTCATTCATTCCCGTATGATTAAACACAGAATTTGCTGCCTTTTAAACGCTGCCAATATCCACAGAAGAATTGGCAGAGGCACCAGATGCAGAACATCAACTGACCTTCTCAACGCAACATACAGCATACAATGAATACTTCGATTCAGTGACTTCCATCACTTGTAGCCTCTCACGTTTCTCCTCCGTGCACAAATCAGGTTCAAACAAAGGGTTAAGACCGTGCGTATTACAGCACAGTATTTTGTTTTACAAACCATCTGTGGCGGAGGACAACAAAGATGTTAGGGTTAATTGGGAGTGGGAGAAAAATGTGAAAAATCCCTTTCACATGACTGGCAGCTGACGCAATTGGGACATAAACGTGTAAGAAAAATAAGAGCTTGGGACAAGGAGGCCAATTGTAGCACCCTCACTGCTGCCTCAGCTGAGATCAGCTAACTCGGCACAATCCGTGGATTGAACCTGGGATTTTTATTACTTGGTTTAAAATTCAACCATTTACTCTTTCTGACAGATATACTCCTTGCACAATTGAAGCCAATTGTCAGAGGCATTAATGAACCAATTAGTGAGCGAGTGTGTCAGCAGGTATGCACGCAGTACGGTAAAAGCAGATGTTCTGGAGAAAGAGATAGAAAACAGATTGACAAGAAAAACCAAGGTGCGACAGAGTCAATGGAGCAAATGACCTCCTTCTGTGCTGAAAATGTCTATGGTTATACAAAAAAGACCTGCGTCTGACTCAAGAATCAGGCTGAAAAGTAAAATAGGCTCTTCCTTCTCCCTATTTCTTCTGTCCAGAGTGTGACAGACGTTTGTCCTAGGAACAGTGCTTGAGATGTGCTTAATTTAAGTGAGCCTTAGCCAGTGTCGGGATTAACAAACCGCAAACACAGTAATGTGAAGTGTACATCTTAACCACTCTCCTATCTATTTACTACACAAAAGAAAAATAATTGTTTCAACAATGCCTTAATGGGTGCGTTATTGTACATGTGTATGCGTGTGTGTGTGTGTGTGAGAGAGAGCGAGAGAGAGGGAGGCATACAAACAGAGAGAGATTTGGGGTGTGTAAATGTGTATGACTGATTCTTGTTGCTTCAATAGGATGAAATTTGGTGGAGCCTCAGGCCACTGCTAAGTTTTACATAGTATTAACTTTGATATTGCTGTAGCAACAGCACTGTAAAACAAACTGATAAGATCTTATCACTGAAACATTAGTCTTTGTAGTCTAGGCACAACTTAAGTACATTGACTATGCATGTAAACAACCAGCACGCATGCTGTATATAATGTTCAGGCCTCTGAAAATCTATCAGATACTCAATAAAAAATCCTCATGCAATCGGCTAGGATTTAAGTGCTGCATATTGCATGATCAACCAAGGTTGCATCATTTGTTTGTAACTAACATGGTTTGTGATGTACTTTCCTGGTTAGATGTGGGCTGATGTATTTTTCATAAACCGGTGTCTAGGTTACAAGGCAGTTTCTTTCTGCATGCTTGATACGTGTATCAGCATCACTCGAATTGCGAGCGAGCTCATTAAAATAAAATCTGTTAAACCTTTCAGTCTGCTAGACTACTTAGGTACAAACCTTGACACCGGAGGACACGGTAGTATGTCCAAAACACACATCTGGACCGTGTACCAATTCCGTGAAAGAATGCTTCATGTCAACAGCAGTCTGAAGCATGTCAAGATCAAACCCTTTGGAGAATGAGGAAAATCCATAAAAAATAACCCTCAAACTTTGTCTACAGATGCTGGGTTACTGAGGAGCCAGAGTCAAGTGGAATGCAACTTACCACATGGCTGCTCTCAAAACAGTGAGATACACTGCTGTGCTCGGACAGCCTGGCACATCCGAGAGCCAATCCTCCCATCTCCACGCTCTTGCTATTTAGGCCCTAAACAGTTTAATGTGTACAGCACAATTCTTTTGTTCATGCCAACACTTTCTTAAATCTAGGTCTGCTTCTCAACTGAAAAGTTCCACTCAGCGAGCGAGCAAAATGCGACTAAATAACGTTTTCCCATCTGGAAATTTCAGGAATGGCCATTATTTTTTAAAGGTGGCTTGACATCTGCTTTGGGAGTAAGGGAGGGTTAAACAAGGCGTGCAATGTATTGAATAAGTAGATACAGGTGATTAAACAAAAGCATCTTGATTCAACTCCTGCTTTATTTCACTCCCCATCTCCTTTACCGAGATGAACTACGCCAGACTTTTCATTGCTATCATCTAAAAATAATAGAAGCTGGTGTGTACTGACACAGAACAGGTCAATAATTTTGTTTCGCTGTTCGCACCGTTATAATAATCCTTGCATTTGATGCATTTCATTTCCTTCCACCTAAATAAATAAAAAGATTGCTTACTTTATGCCCCCAATGTATTTCTCAGCAACTGAATCATCTGTGATGCATTTTGCCAGACGTTCAGCGAGTGTGAGGCTGTGACAGTGCTTGGGCTGGATTTGACCAGTTAAACAAAGGCCAACATCAGCCGCAATGAGACTTTCCCACTGCCCCCAACTTCGTAGATCACTCAAATCCCAACATTAGACAGATGTGTAGGAGTGAGTGTCTGCACTGACTGGAGAGAGCAGGGAAAATAAATAAATAGGACATACTTTAAATAAATAGAACTCTTTCCTGTAAAGAACATCATTGCACTGTTTAGCCGTCACGTGTGATATATCCAGCAGCCCAACACTGTTTTAGATCAGAACACATCTGATATAACATACAGCTCTTATACCTCTACCTGAAACACTATAAAACACCACGACAAGAGTTTTATTTGCACAATAATAATTCAAACACATTATATTCAGTGGTTGCTGTAGAATTAATCATCTCTATATAGATTTTATATATATATATTACCCAATATACTTCTCCTACTCTTTCACATCATCAATGTTATGTCTGAGCACCAGGGCCGACTGGCCGAATGCCCAGCAGGAGTGTCTGTCTCTCTTCCTACTGAAAAACAGCACCAAGGCTCCTCAGACTTTTCTTGCTCACTTCAACACACAATTAGAATGCCAGCATAATAACAGGCGGCTCTGTGCCATGAGAAAATCATTATAACACCATTAGCTACAGATCAGAAAGAGCTGCTGAATGAAAGTTATGCTTATTCACACCCACTTCATTGGAAGGTCCATCAGATGTCAACTCGTGATCAACTTTGGATGAGACGGGGGAGGTGGTGAGATAGAGTTTCCTTTAAACGGGCTGGATCTAAGGTGTTTGGCAATGGTCCACAGTACCCCAAAGCACTGCCGATGTGATGAGACCAGTCAGCCTGGCTCATTGGCAGGACTTGGAAGGGCAGACATTGGGGATAGGGATTTGTCCCACTCAGCTCCTGTTAACCCTGCAAGCCAAAGCCCAAACGAGTAAGGTGGTCCTTGCTGGACAAAATGCGGGAAGATAACTAGACAGCACTCTTAATGGCAAGCTAGACGGATTTATCTAGTTAAGTTCCAGTTGTAGCTCAACGTTTGCTCGTGGCTTCCCAAGCCTTGGCTCTCGCCAACCTGCATCTAATGTTTTCTGGAATTAGGTAAAACAGGGTGCATCGCTCTTGGGAAAGCATGCACATTCCATTCCAGAGACATGGAAATTTCCATAGGACATTCCTTACTGCTTTTTTGCTGGTTAAGATGAGTGACACTTCACAAGGGGGTGATGAGGATCCTTGGCTCCCTGAAAGAAATGTATATCTCTAAAATAAAATTCATTGTTTGTCCTCACCAAGTGTCTTTCTTCCGCTCCTGTGCTGAAGGTGTTTTGATCTGGGCTTCCACTGTAATGGTACAGTTCCACAGTGTAGACAACTTGCAGCACCTTGTCCATAGGGCTCCCTTGCTGTACCTGAACTGACAGTAAGTCCCTGAAGCCAATCCTAATCCTGCCTTCAACAAGAACAAATTACATCTGTATAGCGCCTTTCCCATTGGGAAGAGGTCCCAAGGTGCTTCAAAGCTCTTTGGTCCAACAAAATTGGATTAAAGAGCCTTTAAAGAGACTGTTTCTGAGCAGAGGTTAAATTAATTTTCACCTGTCCACTTTATTTATGTTGCAGCATTGTGAATTCGTGTCCTGTAGCTCAGCCAATCTGCAGGGCCAATGGATACTGATGAGGAGGAGTGGGACTTGACTGATTTTTAATTCCCTAATCGCAGCCAATTGCAACCATGGTACCAAGACCCCAGCTAAGAGAGGCTAACACAGCACAGAGCAGGGATCAAACATTGGAACTTTCCCAATCTATATGGCTGAACTAATCACTCAATACATTCACTGAGCCAGCCATCAGGGGAGTCACCCTCCCTCTATCCCATTGAATTTGCGCTTTTCCCATAAAACCTGGCTGTGTTGGGAGCAGGGCTGGCAGTGGGGCAGTGGTATAGAGTTCATAGTCATTATTCAGCTCCCTGGTGACACTGAAAACATTGGGATAAATAAATTACTCAAGCTGAATTGATACTAGGAAAATAAATGATCAGCTATGGACTCATAACATTATTTCATATACGAAAGGGTCATAAAACCCATAAATGTTGAATGTAGAAACAGTTACCGAATCTTTTCCCCAAATAGTCTGGATTCAGTCCCCCATCTCTAGATTTATAACAATCCTTACATTTGATATAATGCCTCATTCTGTCGTCGAAACATTTCAAAGTGCTTCACAGGATTTACTCTAAAATGTAGTGACTGTACTTTGTAGTTGAATCCTGCAGCCAATTTATACACAGCATTGCCCTACACACAGCCGTGAAGCCAGCAACCAATTTTACTTGGGGGATCCACAAAATTGGATCAAAGGGCTTTTAAGAGACCATTTTTGAGCAGAGGTTAAATTAATTTTCGCTGGTCCCATTTATTTTGCAGCATTGTAAATCCATGTCAACAACTACGACAACAACTTGGATTTATGTAGTGCCCTCCACGCCAGGCGGCGTCTCAGAGCGCTTGTCATCTGATGCATGCAAGTATCTCAGTCAATCCCTGCAGGTGGACACCAAAATGAATCTGCACACTTCAAACCTCTTTTTATCCAGTGCTTTTTGCAGCTATAGAAGCATTCAAATGGTATCTGTAAGCTCGCTTACCTGTGAACCTATTTCAGATTGAAAGGCAATATAATAATAATAATCCTTGCATTTGATACAGAGCTTTTCACATCTTCCAGACATCTCAAAACGCTTCACAGAATATAAAGTGAATTGACAGTATCGAAACGCGGCAGCCAATTGCACACAACAGTGTCCCACAAACAATTGTGGATTGAGTGAACAAATTATTATTGTTTTTTTTTCTTGAGTGATTATTATCCCCGGAAAGCGATCCGCCAATCGACTAACAACTGGGTTCCTACTTGCTGCTAGGTAAACAGAGGCGTGTGGAGTAAGGAAACTTGCCCAACATTGTGCCCTGCCGGGAATCAAACCCATATCTCATGTTTGCAAGGTGAGTGTTCTAACCACTGAGCTACGGGACTCCATTGTGTAAGGAGGTTGCTCGGAAAGCTTATTTATATTTTCTTTATGTTACCATGTGATGTGGTGAAGAGGCAGAGCAGACGCTGGAGGTGACATCGAAAAGGATAACGTCCAAATAATTTTAGAGAATACCCCAATAGGAAAATGGTTAAATTCAAAGTATAACAGGGTTATTTACGCTAAAAGGTTTAATGCATTTCATGTTTTGCATGGTCAAGCAAGTGGCATTGTCCTTAAACAGCTAATAACACATACAACGTTATATATTAGGATGTTCCAAAGTTCAGCTCCATCTACTGGACTTGTGCGTAATAACCTGCAAAGCCAAAGCAGAAAGATTATAGAATCAATGAATTCACCATCTGTAACCCTATTATACTGTGATCTGGATTAAATCCCAGTAAACTCCTCCAACTGAGATAAAGACAACTGGGGTTAACCAGTGGTCTTTACGTGCGTTAAGTGGACAATAGTGTTATTAAATCTGGTCCTGCGCCCCAAGAGTCTCTCTGTACATCACTGGAGATTAATGCAAATAGACAAAATAGTGCAACAACACACAATGCACCCATATCCCTTCCCCACACCAAATGTACCTCTCTGTGTATCTGAGCGAGTGTTTTTCCATATCCCCCCGTCCTGTTATGAAGCTGGTGACTCATGCTCGGGTAGAGTTTCCCAGGTATTGGCAGTCCTCCACTAGCCTCGCCTCAAGTGGCCATTTTCCATGTATGAGCATAGACAGTGAGTGAGTTAGTGAGTGTTGGCAAGCAATTTAACCACGAGAGAGTGGGAAGGAGAAAGGCAACAGCCGTTGTGCCTAATCCTGTCCTCACCGGATAGTCAGAACTATGAACTTTTCAGCAAGGAATCAGTGGATAATAATTAGGAGTGGGAACCCCAGTTGACTTTTGCACCTTTGCAGTACAGGGATAGAGAGACTAATACAGTAAAAGCACATCCAACACATATCTGGCCAGCATGTCTTGAAGACGTGATAACGTGCTTTATTAAATGCAAGAATTATTATTATTAGAAAACTCAGCACGGACCATGGCTTGAACCTGCCTGGTCTTTGTAACTCACGACTACTGATCCACGACTCTTTTTTAAAGAAGAGGTGAGGCTCATCATCGAGCATGGGTCACTGGCAACATGCAACATTACAGATTATATTTAACACGTCACATAAATTTTTTAAACCCAGGATATTAATGTATTGGGAAACATGCAACAGCTTGTTCTTAAAAGTCTGCAAAACCAACTTGTTTGTGTTGTCCAGCTGTTGCTATTTGGTTCAGCTTTGCACCTTCAATTATCAATCATCTTGTTGGAGTGCGTCAACCTTCAAACGCTTTGGTTTCCTTTCGCACAGTTACTCTCCATCCTCACATCTTAACGCCACCCTGCTCTGGCAGCAACAATGTGCCTTATCACAGCACAGTTCCCGTGCCACCATATCTGATGTTGTTAAAACTAACGCATGACCTAACCAAACTACAGGAAGTCAGATTCTCACCCAACAAATACCAAAGAAATTGGCCATACAACTTGGACTGAAACTTAAGATACGTAAGCAGGTACTTAAACTTGCATTTCAAAAATAAAAATATGCCCTTGATTGTGTAAACTTCTTCTTTTTAATTGAGCAGGCGCGAGACGCCACCTAGCGGTGATTGACGGTTTCAACAACAACAACAACAACAACAACAAGATTCCATTTATAGAGCGCCTTTCACGTCAGGAGGACGTCCCAAGGCGCTGCACAGTTGGGTCATGACCCGAGCAGGGGGGAAATGGTCAGGGTGAGGGGAGGGAAGGGAGGGAGAGAGGAGGGGGAAATGGTCAGGGTGAGGGGAGGGAAGGGAGGGAGCGAGGAGGAGGAAGAGAGTCGAGAGGGGAGCTGAAGGCTCGGTCAAAGAGAAAGGTTTTGAGACCGGCCTTGAAGGAGGAAAGGGAGGAAGCGGCGAAGGCACTGGGGGATGGAGTTCCAGAGCCTCGGGGCTGAGAGGCTGAAGGCCCGACCACCGATAGTAGGGCGGTTGGGCCGGGGGACGTGGAGCAGACCGGAGCCAGAGGAACGGAGGGTACGGGCAGGTAGGTAGGGGGATAGTAGGTTGGAGAGGTAGGAGGGAGCAAGGCCGTGAATGGCCTTGTAGGTGAGGATGAGGATCTTGAAATCAATCCTCTGGGGGATGGGGAGCCAGTGGAGGCGAGCGAGGGTGGGAGTGATGTGGTCCCGAAGCCTGGTGCGGGACAGTACACGAGCTGCAGAGTTCTGAATGACCTGCAGCTTGTGGAGGGAGGTGGCGGGAAGGCCGGCGAGGAGAGAGTTCCCATAGTCCAGCCTTGAGGTGACAAAGGCGTGAACCAGGGTTTCAGCAGCGTGAGGGGTGAGGTAGTGCCGTAATCTGGCGATATTCCGGAGGTGATGGAAGGCGGTGCCAGTTGTGGTGCGGATGTGAGGGAGAAAGGACAGCTCAGGGTCGAACAAAACGCCGAGGTTCCTGACTGGCTTTGAGAGGTGGAGAGTGCAGCCTTGGATGCTGATGGTGTCAGCGCCTGAGGTGCGGAGGCGCTGACGTGAGCCAATCAGGAGGGCCTCGGTTTTTCGCACGTTGAGCTGAAGAAAGTTGTCTCTCGTCCAGGACTCGATGTCGGACAGGCAGGCTGTCAGGACATCGGTGGTCGTGGAGTTGAGAGTAGAGGAGGAAAGGTAGAGTTGGGTGTCATCCGCATACATGTGGAAGTTAACCCCATGTTTGCGGATGATGTCACCGAGGGGGAGCATATAGAGGGTGAAGAGGAGGGGACCGAGGACAGAGCCCTGAGGGACACCACATGAGACAGTACGGGGGGTGGAGGAGAAGCCATTCGTTGAGACGAAGTGAAGACGGTGGGAAAGGTAAGAGCTAAACCATTCAAGGACAGTGCCTTGAAGGTTGAGGTGGGAGGACAAGCGGTGGAGTAGGATAGCGTGGTCGACCGTATCGAATGCTGCCGATAGGTCGAGGAGGACGAGGAGACAGAGGGAGCCCTGGTCACAGATAGTCAGGATATCATTGGTGACCTTGACCAGGGCAGTTTCTGTGCTATGAGCAGCACGGAAACCTGACTGAAGGGGTTCAAAAAGAGAATGGGTGGAGAGGAAAGAGCGCAGTTGGGAGGCGACAACTCTTTCCAAGACCTTGGAGAGAAAGGGGAGGTTGGAGATGGGCCGGTAGCTTGATAGCTGCGACGCATCAAGGGAGGGTTTTTTCAGGGTGGGCGTGATGATGGCAGTTTTTAATGGAATGGGGACAGAGCCAGAGGAGAGGGACAGGTTTATGATGTCAGTGATGTGTGGGGCAAGAAAATGGAGCTGGGAGATAAGGAGTGGAGTGGGGATGGGGTCAAGGGAGCAGGTGGTTGGTTTTAGGGATAGGATGAGTTCAGTGACAGAGGGTGGGGAAACGGGTACGAAGGTGTGTAGGGGAGGATGGGTAGGAGTCGGAGTGTGGGAGGGCAGGGGTAGGTGGTGGGTGGAAGTTGGAGGGGAAGTGACCGCGGAGCGGATTCCCTTGATGATTTCATAGAATCATACAGCACAAAAAGAGGCCATTCGGCCCATCGAGTCTATAATAGTAATAATAATAATCCTTGCATTTGATATAGCGCTTTTCACGTCGGGAGGACGTCCCAAAGCGCTTCACAGAACACACTGTAAAGTGAATTGACTGTATATTTGTGGGCGAACGCGGCAGCCAATTGCGCACAGCAATGTCCCACAAACAGTCGTAGATTGAAAATGACCAATTTGTTATTGTTTTTGGTTTTGGAGGGATTATTATTAGGCTCTGTGTGGAGTAAGGAAACTTGCCCAAGGTTTCGCCCTCTGCCTGGAATTGAACTCAGGTCTCTCACTTGCAAAGCAAGTGCTCTAACCACTGAGCTACAGGATTCCAGTCTGTGCCGGCTCTTTGAAAAGAGCAATGGAGACCCCTGGTTGAGGCTGACGCTTCAGGGCAGTGTTGGGGGAGACAGCTCTGTGTAAGGTGCCATCCTCAAATGAAATGTTAAGTACCTTTTCACTCTTCAGACGGATGTTAACAGTCCCATGGCACTATTTGAAAAGAGAAGGTAGTTTCTCCTGGTGTTCCGATCAATGATCCTCCAAGTTTAGAAAAATTAGTCATTTTAGCATGAAAAGGTGCTGTGTAAAGGTAAGCAATATTAGATTATCTATCAAGTCAGGGAAAATCAGCGCAGCTCCTAAAATGACACCATTAACCACAGCAATCAGCCAGACAGGTTGCAGTCTCTAACTCAGATCCTCTTGAATTTTCAAAGAAAACACCTTATTCACTACACACCATTCAGATGAAGGCAAAGAGTTTATCCTTGACATAGGAATATATTGCAAATACAATTACTGGACTTACAGTATTCACACTCGGTTGTCCAAATTCACAAAAGCTACAAAAGGTGTCAGCATCACAATAAATACAGTTAGTTATACCTGTATCAGACACGCCAATGGTACACGTTATTCAAAAGGCATACATATACATTGCCCACATTAGGCAACAATAAATACATGTAAACTGTATTGGGCTTTCGGAGAAACGGGTTCCAGGGATTGTGGTACTGGGAAGGTCCAGCTAGGACATCAGAAATTCGTGCTTACACAACAGACACCGCAAAGCTGAGAAAGACATTCACGATCCAGCATTTGCTGCTCAGAAGGCAGCCAGTTTAGCTCTCTTACAGAAAATATGTTTATTTTGTTTTAAAAAGAAAGAAATGGAATGAAATCGAGCAATGTTGATCACACATGTGCACGCGAAAGAAAAATCACGCTTTAGAAAAATGCCCTTAATGTTCCATGAATAATTTTTTAAAAAGAGCAGATAATGTACACATTCCCAAGATGTCTTCAGTTTCACGGAACAGCTAGTCAGTATTCAGTGCCCAGTAAAATGGTCATCCAGTCATGGCATGTAAATAGTTATGCTCTCGGGAGTCTGATTTGTGCCAATTTCCGATGGGATTCCTTTTTTATAAATTCTTTCTGATTTAATTGGAAAAACATCAGTCACACCTTGCCGACTCACAGGAACATCGCTCAGGAAGCACATTCTGTCAGAGCGCACTTGGCACAAGTCAGCTTTATGCAATTAATCCTTCCAAAAACATAATAATAATAATAATGTGGTCACTCAATCCACGACTGTTTGTGGGACACTGCTGGGTGCAATTGGTTGCCACTTTTCACCCACAAAATACACAGTCCACTACACTTCACAGTATATTCTGTGAAGTGCTTTGAGATGTCTCAACGATGTGAGAAGGCGCAATATCAAATGCAAGGATTATTATTTTTATTACTTCCTGGTTTCCTTTTTTGCGGAATTCCATTGGAAATTTTCACCTCCACGACCACATTGTCTTCCAAGGTCATAACTACTTGTTCTCTTTCCCCACCCTCTTACCAGCTGAAAACCAGATGCAACTTTACCCAAGTTAGAATTAAAAACATGTTTTTTTCTACATTATTATCTAAGTAAACTCAAACCTCTTTGCACAAACCTCTTCTTTATTCCAGTTCTGCCTGATCCCAAATCAGGTACGTTTTAAAAAGAACGTTCACAGGACATGATTATTAATACCATCTCATCCCACTAAAAGCAGTTTGAAAAGAACAAGATTTTGCATTTAGCGCCAATGAGAGGTTCAATCTTACTTAGATCATGTTAATAGCATCAGCTATTTCGGTCATCAAAAGCATTAGGTTCCAGATTAAGACAAGCTGCTCCCCCTCAACAAAATGCTTCGAAACACTGATTAAGAAGGACTGAAAACAAACTGCTACTTTGGAAATTTTAGAGCACTGCATCTTTAAAAACCTGTGAATATAAAGTGTCTATGCGCATTGTGTGTTACTCAATCTCCCCCCTCCTCCCCACTTTTAATTTTATGGGCCAATTCCCCTGCTCCCCACACAAATAACACGCACATATAGTAGAAGAAGATACCGCCTGATTAAACACATCAGTTTCAAGAACAAGAGCTTCTGAAGAACTTGCCCCACACCGTAATCCACATTGAAATGGATCTCAGCCACATGGAAGAAACCGGGGTGACGAAGCATCCAAGATGAATCAGGGGCAATAAAGGGAATATTTTAAAGCTTAAAACAAATATGCTGCTAAGTGACAAATGTAAGGTAGGAGGGTAGTGGTTGTGGGGGGAGAGAAGAAGCTAACAGCTGAGACATGGGGCAATAGAGGCAGCTGAGGGAACAGATTACAAAGAAATAAATAGATGATGCCGTGGTCAAACCATTCTGTTTCGTCAAGTGGTCGATTGGCCCCATTTTCCAACGTGAATCAGTCTCCTGCCTACCCTCCTAGTTTTGATCAGCGCTGCCATTCCCTTTTTGTTAAATCCTATTATTCTACAGCAGCCGCCTCTCTCTGTCGTCCCCCCGATGGTCACTTTAAGCCAGTTATTATGCGAGTTCTCAGTAGTTGGCCGCGACTGGCGACTGTTACAGTACCAGTTTAGTCCCGTCAGTAGTGCTTGCAAATTGTCAGTTGAATACCACAAAGCGACTCCCTTGAGGAGCTATTGTCCGTGTTGCGGGGTTTACGAGGTAAGCTTGGAGTAACTTGGTGGAGAGAATCTCCTTCTGAGGTACTTCAATATGTACAGCGGAAGGCAGCTGACAAGAGTGATGACTGTCACCTTCCACAGGAAGGACAAAGTGATGATAAAGTAGACATCTGTAACAGAAAGAACGTGGTGCATCAGTCACAACTTTTATTAGTGTCCGTCCCAAGGGTTTTGTCCCTGTCGATGCAAGCAGATCAAGGTGAGCTACACCACAATGACTGAATACTGGATAAGAAAAAAGTTATATTGTGTTGCTCCTTCTGTGCTCTCTCAAGATGTGGTCACTCAATCCACGACTGTCTGTGGGACACTGCTGTGCACAATTGGCTGCTGCGTTTCGCCCACAGAAACACACAGTCAATCCACTTTACAATGTATTCTGTGAAGAGCATTGAGCTGAGATAAGGTACTGTGTCAAATGCAAGTATTATTATTAAAAAAATGTGTCGAAGGCATCAGCCTGGACATGTCGACAGTGTGACTGACTACTAATATTTATGGTCTGATCAATGGCTGATTAGCTAACTGCCGTTCAGTACATCAGTCAGAAGGAAAATGTCAAATAAAAATAGAAGACAGAATAGGAGGAAAAACAATATTCGAGCGCGAGTAAAAAATGTTTGAAAACCAACATTTGTAATTAATACTGCAACAACAAAGGTGGTGCCCCTCACTGAACACCCACACCTTTCAAGCACACTCCAAAAGACACCTGCAATGAATGTGACACTCAGAATCGCCCACACCTCTCGCTTTCACGCTCACAGTGAGGGATGGGGTGGGGGGGGGGGGGAAGAGAGCACTCTCAGAAGCACCCCAAGCTACAGTTTACCGTTTATTCAGGTATTAATAATAATCCTTGCATTTGATATGTGTATATATAGAGAGAGCCTTATTATGTCTTCGAGACGTCTCAAAGCTCTTCACAGAATATAAAGTGAATTGACTGCATATTTTGTGGGTAGAGAGAATGTTGCTTATCCTGGTAGGCTGTCCTGGTTAATGACCAGTTTAATTGGTTATTCACCTCAACGTTATATGTGGGTCGCTGTGGCTACTCCATTTGGCTACAGTTTACGAAAATAAACATCCTCTTCCTGAGAGGAGGAGTGGAACCTTACTCATTTCAGAACTGCCTTGTGGAAGTGGTGAGGCTGTCAGCTCCCTGCACACCTTCCCACTCTCAAGGCAAATGCATTTCAGCTTAAATCTTCTCGGTCAAATCGCTGCCATTTGTCAAAGATACCGGGCGCACACCTTGATTTTTAATATAATAAATTTCACCCCCAACCGTAACCCGTGATGTAAGCTTCGATTTCCCCGGCGAGACAACAGATCATCACATTTCTCGGCTTGCTTTGCCAGTAAAGCGTGAGAAACAAAACCGCTTCCACTTATGCGAAGAAACAACAAGTGAATGTTTCTGCGAAGTGAAGGGAAATTTCCATTTGTCGCCGTTATTTTGGTTCCCGCAAACACGGCAGTTTTTGACTGCGTGAATAAGCACACAAGCTCTCAGTGCATGCAGTTTATGTTTGCTCCCTATTGCTTTCTGCAGGGCCAGCCTTCTCTTTCCTTTCCCTTGACCTTTGCTGCACTGCTGATGCTATTAACATGACCCGCAAACAAACTGTGCTCGTGAAGGATATTGAACTATCACCCTGTCACAAGTGTGAGTGTCAAAAGGTTAAGAGGCTTTGCACGTTCTACTCTTACACACACTTTGCGACTTGAGGGGCAACAATTGACCATAAATGCAGAATTAAGCTTCCATTTGGCAATCTTGGGGCAAAATAGAAATGCACATTTAGCTTACAGAG
Source organism: Callorhinchus milii (assembly GCF_018977255.1). NCBI lineage: Eukaryota > Metazoa > Chordata > Chondrichthyes > Chimaeriformes > Callorhinchidae > Callorhinchus > Callorhinchus milii. Next base: position 9,853,323 of record NW_024704759.1, on the reverse strand, counting down.
GGCACATTGCAGAGTAATCATAGTGGTGCAGTCTCCTCCAGCACTGTGGTATATCACCCCGTCAATGTATTTAATTAACTTGATAAATGTAAAGGCAATAGAGGGGCAATAAGGGTATAGGAGAGGGGAATATGTGAGGTTAGGGGCTGGTGGCCATTGGTTGTGGCCAGTTTCCGTGCAGTATCACAGAAGAGTAAAAGGCCATCTCTGGGTTCACCCACAAAATACACAGTCAATCCACTTTACTGTATACTGTGTGAAGCGATTTGAGACGTATCAATAAGGCGTTATATCAAATTAAAGTATTATTATTATCATCATCATTATTATTATGTAACTCTATGGAACCCAGATATGGCCAAAGGCCACTTCCCCAGAACTTTGGCAACACCATCTGCCTTTGGTCGCTGTGGTCCAAGCTCTCGCCACAACTAATCAGCGATGAGTTGTACCTGTTGGTTGATTGTGCAGACTTTCCACTGTGACCAGGAGAGAGAAGGTCCTCAGCCAGAAATAAAGCATCTCAATTCACAAATTCAATGCGAAAGTGCAATCACCTTGGTTCTGTGAAACTTCCCTCCTTCCCACCGTGTAAATGAAGCAAACATAACAGAGTGTCTCCCGGGATATTAATTTCTATTACAAGCCACTGAGCAATGCAAGCAGAGACCATAAAATAAGTTTATGACTCAGTTTACGGTGTGGCTCATCAAACCAGCCTCTGCTTTATGATATGAGTCACTCTGAACTTAGCCTCTCTTCTTCCACTGGCTGCTGTCTTAAACCAGAAAAGGCGCAAACTTTCTGCGTCCGAAGGCAGGCTGCGTTGTGTGGTTTCGAGTCGATTCTGGTCTTAGGTTTAAAAACAGAGTTTGCTAAACATTAGAAATCTCTTCAGGAGATTGTACAACTGCAGGACACCCACTATCTTCAATGACATGAACTGCCAAGACTTCAAATGCAAGGCAAGTTGTCCACCACCACCACCACCAGGACAACAACTTCCATTTATGTATGAAAAAAAACGGCTCACACCTCAGAAAGATGTCCTAAGGCTCTGGGTCTAAATCAGCAGCCCGCGTTTCCAAAACTTACCTATAAACTCATGCAAGAAGACGAGAGAGGCGATGTAGGAGCTGAGGCTGAGAAGCTCTGCAACCACCATAAGCCAGTGCCATGTCTGGATTGTGAGCGCTACCATCAGTAACTCAGTGAGAATGAGCGAGGTGAAGGAAATGGCCACCACATGTACAAACTCCGAGTCGAACAGCAGCAGGGCTCCGTACATTATAATGCCACCTGGAGGAGCGAAGCAGAAAAGGATGGAGTTACAGGATATCCATGTTGTACAGGAAAAGAGATTCCCAGGTCCTGGCGGATTCCCCGCCAGCCTTTGAAATGAGGGCGAAGCAAATCAGCCTCTGGATCAAGGCATCGCTTTGGTCGAGGGATTGGCATGAGCCTATGAACCCTGGTGGGGAGAGGCGCGAGTGTGTTAACACAACTCACAGCTCTTCCCCTTCCCCCTTTCCCCTTATGAAAGAGTCTCTCTTTCCCCCTCCCTTCCTCTCCCCCACCATATGGAACAGCCGCCACGTGAGCCTGTACAGTGAGGCTCCCACGGGAAGAAATACAACAGGTTGAGGTGGTGGAGCATTTTAATGAGCTGCAATGGTGGAATACCTTCAGCTGCTCCTCAGCATAAGTTTTTGGAAAGAGAAGGAAACACAGGAGTAAACTGTTTAGGACAAAGTTCTGCTAAAATTGTTTTTGATTGCTTTGGGAGGCAGTAAATTCTGCTTGGTGAAGCAGGTGACCGAAATCACACAGTCTTCTACATAGGTGTAAGCCAACCTGGAATCAAAATTGCCTTCCAGTCATCAATCCTTAAAGATTGAATTATATGGACAGGGCATCAACTATTATTTTGAAACATATCAAAATCAATCTGCTCCTGCTCCTTACTCAGACCTGGGGTGGTGTGTGATCTGTGTGCTAGCATTCCTTCGACCGTTATGAAGGCATCTCACGTATTTGTACCCAATATATGGGTCCTCGGCCACCCCCACTTTTGCTCCCCTCTCTACCCACAGGCTCCGATATTCAACAGCGTAAAATACGCAATTTCCATACCTTGGTATATGCTAATTAAAACCCATATCAAAAAGGTTTTGAAGCAGAGTGGTCGACCCTGAAAGAAAGAAAAGGACAAGGTCACAAGCCTGAAAATTCTATAAGTTGCCTCGGTTCAGTTTAGAGAAGACCTCCTATGATTCAACTTGGGGTCAATTTGCACCATTTGCAAAGTTCCTGCTTGAATTGCGATTTACGGGAATCGACTGTATTTGAGGGTTCCCGATCCGGAAAGCAATAAAGGCTTTTTTATTCTCCGATCTTTTGACGAGCTTTCAGATCTTTTCTCAGCCTGCACACAACCTGAAAACAAAACACTGTCCTCGCGAGTTTTAGCCCAACACAAGATGCAATCACCACAATAAGGTGTCACGCTGTCCACTCCCTGAATTGGTATCAGTTTGTCCGTCTGCAGCAGAACACAGTTTTCTGGGATTAATCCTTCAGCAATTACCAGCAATGATTAGTCTTGCAACCTTATAGCTGTTTTAAATAATCAAATGCAAATGGTAGCCCCATTGAAAAAAATGAGCAAGAAAATTTCTGCACTTGGACAGTGCTTTAATCAGAATTTCACCAAGATACTTGTCTACCACGAAAACACCCTATCTACTGTCCAATCTCAGAAAAACTATGATGAACAGTCCTGATAGTCTGGTAAAGCACCCGTGTGCACAGGTCTGTAAAAGGATGTTCTTCAACAACATGAAACTGTATATTTGATCTTAGCGCAGATTAATTGCAGGATGGTCGCTTCCTCTCTGTGTACCTTAGTAAGATCTTTGTAGAGTTCTGGATACAGCATTGCCACTTCAGACTTGACATCCTTGTCCAGCACCAGAGAGAAGACTGGGAACATTGTATAAATGGTGGAATAGCTGGAAAGATGCAAACAAAACATTAGCTTCCATTTGTCCATCGCACTTTTCTCTGTTAGCGCTCTATCTGCCCTTGGGATGCACTGGATAATTAAGTTTCTAGGAGTAAATCTTAGTCGCTCTTTACTCTTTAACGAACAGCATCTTTACAGTGGATCTGGGTAACTTTAATAAGGATTGAGAACATGCATCAAAACGTACTTAGCTAGACCTACTTACCCAATAACGAGGAATCCTTGGTACAGAGGAATGGATGCAAAATAAAATACTGAAGAGAAAACAGCCTGTGAAAAGATGAAGAGTCAGTCACTGAACTGAAAATAGGACAGTATCGGTTTCAGAGGCAGACTGTTACTCTGCTACTTGATGCAGGACTGCAGTTAGGTCATGTTAGACTGGTATTGGATCTGGACCAGCAACCGAAGGGATACCAGTCTAGGTCTATCGCCAATCATATAACAATACAGGCAATAGACTAGTGCATTGGTGTTTGTGCATTAAAGTTTGGGGCTATTCGATTCACCTATATGCAACACATCTGTCCGAACATATTTGGAGATTATGACTTTAATTCACTGTTAGGTGCGATTCTGATTGAAATATTCTGTGTAGGACTCAGTATATCAAGATCTCCTGCACTCGATGACTGCAATTGTTGCTCAGGATGTTTAAGCAGCACTAATCTGAGTGAACAGCATTTTTGCTCATCCTAAAAATTATACAAAATGTTCCCATAAGCAGCGGAAGGTGCTACCGTTCTATGACATCCAAGGAGCAAGCAGTAGGGGAAGTGTACAACAAAGGAAAGGGACAGCGTTGGCAACTTTTTCCAAAGTTTACATTAATAATCCCAACAGAAAGTGACACTTGTTTACAAAATTTTAAGTTTTTGTAGATAAAAGGTTACATATTTCTCACGATAAGTCAGATCCGATTCTTATATTCTCTGACAAAGGGCATAGAAAACAAAAGGCTGTCATCTGGAACTCAAATATTTGCCAGTGGCCTTTTTTTTAAAATACATACGAAATGTCACTCTGATTTCCTCTCTCACGTAGTGCACATTTGCTGAGTCGCTGCCAAATTTGCAATGAGCCTTGCACTGCCACGCATCTCGACTGTCAAAGGTCATCAATGCAATGATCTGCAGTATGGATTAGTCATGAGCTTTTTTATTGCTTTACACGCAGTAGAACCCAAACTGCCAAAGTGGAAGGAATTCAGAACAAACGCTTGGTACAATAAATCATTGTGCTTCCGTTGACAGTGGTTCCAAGCTAATGTGGGCCCGTTAAGAGCAGGCTCCTGGGTTTCCGAATATTAACCTCCACATGGTCAATTTTACGCTGTTTGGGAAATGCACTAACCTCCAACTCCTTACACATTTTTCCTGTTAGAAGCGCACCCTGTTAAAATGAGTACGTTTACATTTATTGACCGGCAACAAAAAAAAACACACCTCAAAATCCCCATATGAAATTTTTAGACAACCGCTTTTGAAGACAAGTTATTCAGAGCCAATCTGTGGAAAGAAACTAGTTTTTTTTTTGCTCTCTGCTCTAGATTCACTTCCTACGTGATTCTGCATTTTTAGAGATATCGCCTTGGTGTCCCTTGCATGACAAAGAGATGTTAAAGCCTTCTCTATGTGGAACATAAAATGCACCTACATACAGTACTTCACATCTGGTATCACAGGACAGGAACGAGATGCACAGAGCCTGGATTACCTGCATTGTGCTGATACACAGGCTTCTGTGAATCACAAACTGGCTGAGCGCAGCCGACCTCTTGTAGCTGTTGCGTCCATGAACCATCAGTAATCTGCCCAGGTGTTTGAACTGAGTGATGGAGAAATCTGACGCTAGGGAGGCCTGCTTTCCTTCCTGAATGAGAAAAGAGAGAGAGAGAGAGGTGGTAACATATTAATGCCACGTTTTACGGGAATGTCTCGATGTTTCACAATTGGTTCTACTGAACATTATTTCTAAAATGACTTTAGCCCAATTGGTATACAAATGAGGCATTCAAATAATAACGATTTACATAGCGTCGTTAAGAGGGGAGTTCCAAAGCATTTCGCACAGCTGACTGGGATCCTGAGCTGGGAGAGGGGAGGATTGGTGAAAAGTTGGAAAGAGTTTTGAAGGCGGACTTTAGGGGTGTGGAGAGGGGGGCGAGGAGGTCAAAGAATGATCCGTGACTCACTTGCAATGGGAAAGAATGCAAAAAAGTCTTATTGCAGCATTTATTGTCTGCCTCAGAAGAGATGTTAAGAACGACAGCATTCCATTACCCCCAGTGTTGGGAAGCACACACAAGCTGCATCGGATTTGCCCCTGAACAAACTTTACATCTTGGGACAAAAAACCCAAGTCTCACCCTTGTACATTTCTGGATTCTTTTCTGAAAACAAAAGCCATTCCGCCTTCCTTGTGCATAACGGAACATTCACATTTTCAATCACGTCAAACAGATATCTAAAATCTCTTGCAGTCGTTACAATGTCATGGGTTAAGTGCTATATTATTCCCCATGTATTGGACACACGACTTTTTAAAAGATAAAATGAGAAAGAAAAAGAATATACACAGGAGCAGATGATTAGAGGGTTTGTTTTAGTCCAAGGCAGAGACATAGGCAAGAACACAAAAAAACAGACAAGTGACAGCAAGAAGCCAGAGACAACAAGAACAGGCTGCTTCATGTCCCATGTGTGCTCCACCCCACGCTTGATGGGTAAACCTTCAACCCCTCTATCCCCATTCTTTGCAAATTCATCCCCAGAGTCGCCTTCAAACCACTCTCTTCTCCACAATTTGGCCACCTTTCACACACACACACACCTCTCCCCCTCCCCTCCCATATTCAGACTCTAAGTCAGTTGTGTGAAGCACTTTAAGACTTCGTCAACGTGAAAGCTGCTGTAGCTAAATGCTGAAATGCAGATTATAAGATCATCTATGTTTCCAATAAGCCAGTTTCACCCTCTACCATGCAAGCCGACTTGTATAATTGCTAATAAAAACAAAGCACTTCTCAAGATCGTTTGATCCGAGCAGTTTTATTTGAAATCTGTTCTTCGGTCTGTTTCCACAAAGCCTCAGAAGTGACAAAATAACGAAGCACTGAAATTGTTCCAAAGTGACCTTCCTTAGGGCTTTCCTTTGCTTACAAGCTCCTGCCAGGGGAACATTACGCACATCTCCTTTTCTCCTTGAAAAACCACCTTCCTCTGTCCCGGGTTCCTGTATCTTGTCACCCCTCAGCCTCTCTGGACAGTGGCCTTTATCTTTCAAAAACATTTGTCTCTCCTCTTGATTTCTTTCTGTGAAAAACCGGAGTCTCGTACGTGAGAATTGTATTGTGTTCGATCAACTGCATTTCTTGTCCAGCACCAACCATTCAAATTGACATTGGGAGTGAATCAAGTTCAAATCAGCTGGGTTGGATAGCGATTGCAGCTCAGGCTTAAAATTGTTTTCCAGTCAGTCCAGCTTTCACACAGCAGTGCGAACAGGCATTGGAATGTACTCAGAAATGGAACATGCCATCGAGATAATTCCAACACTCCTACCTTGCCTTCAATCCCCACTCCGCAATCAGCCGCCTGGATCATGCTGACGTCATTGCCTCCATCGCCTGCCGGCAAAAAAAAAAGACACACACCTGCGTCAGACCCGCAACTCTTTTTTAAACCCAAGTCATGTCGGTTACTGTACAAAAAGTTATGCGTTTTTCCAGTCTCTGGCAACCTGGCACGTGCTGAGCAAGACTGAATTAGTTTAATTGTCAATAGCAACCCGTCAGCATAACCTTTTACGCACTGCGTGCTCATTCTCAAATTGAACAAATAATTTACAGTGAAGACAGAACGAGCTTAGCGGTAACATCTGTACAATCAAAGACCCCACTGTCCAGGCTCGTGTGTAGAATAGCTGATTTGAGTTCATTTCTAGAGCACAGCCAAGTGCCTGAGGATCCAGTAAATTCAATCTGTGCATTAGAACACCACTGATTCTTGGCTAGCCCATACATCTTGCCCAATATAGCAGAGACACTGAGTGCTTGCTAGCTCAGACATCCTGTCCACTGTAGCAGAGTCACAGAGTAATGGCTAGACCATCCCATCTGCCAATAATTGAATAGTCACTAAATCCTGGCTAATTCGTACACTCTGCCCACCATGGCAGTCACTGAGTGCCAGCTAGCTCATTCATCCTGCCCCCACTATACCAGAGTCACCGAGTGCTGGCGAGACCATACACTTTGCCCATCGGCTGAATACATCTCGATCTCTTGGATACAAGTTGCGCAGAGAAGCAAACGCACACACACACACACACACGACAGAAGCACTTTACAAGCGGGTGACAATTCTTACAAGTGTTGCTCGAATGTTCAGGGTGAGGTTTAAGCCTGGGGGCAGTGGGAGCTAACCCGGCAGTTATAAGTGTTGCTATCTTTGCTCTGTCCGTCAACAACCCCAACATAGGCGAAGGCTATGATCGCTAGTCATACGGCGTGCAATGTTCAGCCTGAAGGGTGACATCGCCATCTAATGGTCGTTAAGAAAACTGTTTCAAAGCAGGCGAGCGATGAGTTTGCGTGCCAGTGCAAAATATTGATCCTAATAGTAGGGCTGTATTTACATGCGAGTGTTGACTAATGTCGGGGTGTGGTTGTGTGGATTGTGGTTGCTCTGTTAGCTGCTTGCCCAATTGCCAATTCACAACTGATCTTAAACACTGTGGAGTCGATCTCACTAAAAATAGTGGATTTTTGCTAAAGTCTTACAATGGAAAATCTCACGCATTAAGCTTGATCTTTTACGAGTTCTTTCTCTCTCTCTCCCCACCCCATCCGCTTCCTAAAGGCAATGATTCATGTAGGGTTACATTCCTCCATCCAGAAATATGGTTCCACCAATGCCAGTCACCATTCAGTATGAGTGACCGTTTCTCTCAAATTTCCTTATGAAGCATAGCAAGGTGTTTTTTTTTACCATGGGGGGGTGATCTCAGCAGAGTCCAATGATGTCCTGTACATGTTCTTTCAAAGAGAGATCGCTGGATGGCGATCAGGAGATGGAACTCCCAAACTACCACCTCTCTAGCACAGAAGCAGAGGTCAATTGTTGCTGACAAGACTGCTGGCCCAGCAGATGTCAGCTAACAGACAGGGCACGAAATCAGAGGAAAGGTCTGTGTAGCTCAGTCTCACACCAACCATTAGATTTACTAAACGATCATGAAGATGCATCTAGAGATGTCCCTCTGGAAACACTTCTGTTCGAACAATTAACAATAAGGTCTGAAATCTTCTGCTGCTCTTAAATGCACATTCACTGCACCGGATAACAACTCACACTTTTTTTTTAAAGAGTCGTTTCAGCATTAAAGTGTCTACCAGATGGAAGCTTAGATTTATTGTGCCCATAATGAGTTCAGTTTATGCCTTACAGTATCTCTTATGCGGTCTCCACAGAATAATAATAATAATAATAATCCTTGCATTTGATATAGCGCTTTTCACGTCGGGAGGACGTCCCAAAGCGCTTCACAGAACACACTGTAAACTGAATTGATTGTATATTTGTGGGCGAACACAATTGAAATTTCATAGCAATGACTGAAGACGCTAAAGTAACTTTGAAACCATCCTCAGAGGGTGTACTATTATTAGAGGTTGTAGCGTTTAGCGGGTTGTAATCTTTGACGAGCGACAAGATTGCCTCATTCCTACGAGGCTGTTTGACATAACCACTAATGCAGCACACAGCAAAACCATTGAACGTAAAGGAGAGAGAGAGAGAGAGAGAGACAGAGAAGCTATATGACTGAATGTTTTCTTATGGTCTGACATTCACTGTCTAAGCATCTAAGCCACAATGGAAAAAAAAGAACAACAGCAGGAGGTTTGTGGTTTCTTACCCACTGCACACGTCAGTTTGCGAGTCCTCTGCTGCAACAACCGAATGATCTGGGCTTTCTGGGTTGGAGCGCATCGACAACAAATGACCGCAGGACACTGGCAGGCCAACTCCATGAACTCGTACTCGTAGAACTTCAGGCACACCTGCAAGAACAAAAAAAAGCACAAGGGGTAAGGGAAGGAGAGGTGCTTACGACAGCAGCTATGACGGTATAGTGCATACCAAGGCTGTGATGCTTCCACACTCAGTCCAGGGCCCTCCTCGGCTTGGCTGGCCTCACTGGTTGAAACTGAAATGCAACCAATTATTTTGCAACAGCCGCGGTCTGTCCCCATTTCACACCCGCAGCCCCTAGCCCCACTTTCAGGTCTTGTACAAACGAACGCAGAGAGTAAGCGTGAAACCCTCCCCCCCCCCCCCCACCCCAAAAAAAAAATCAGACTCATTCTGCTATTCCGAGGGAGGTCCCTAAAAGAACGTATTGTTTGTTTTTAAGCTCTGACGCTTCTTGAGTTTACGCAACAGGGACCTCACCAGACCTCACCGGATCCAGGCGTTATTAACAGTCGATGGCTTAGTAGAACCACACCCCAAACCTCCAAACGCAAACCATCCGAGAGGAAAAAGTATCTCAGCTAAGCTCTCTCTCTCTCTCTCTTTCTCACTCTGCCACTCCACCTCTTCCACCTCAGCTCAGGCTTGGCTTGACATCAAGTTCGCTCCTTCCAGTCAACCACGTGGGCGAATGAACTGGTTCTCTCGCCTTAATTCCCAATAGGAAACAGCCGGGCACGAGATTTCCCAATCCCGGCTACACCTACTCCATGGAATTCAACCCCTGAACTCTCGATCCCAGATCTCTCCCGGTCACCGAGACACGGCTCACAGTTTTAGGTGTGTTTCGGCCTCGCAAGCTCAAATTCTGCTGAACTGAGGAACTGAATTATTAGCCAAAAATACAGTTTGTGAGTTTTGCTTAAAAAAAACCAAAATATACTGCAACGGCAGCAAAATCTCCTTTTAGAAATCTAGTGCAACCCTGTTAAAATACACTTTACTATATCAGTTATAACGAGGTTGGAACAAGGATCGCATTCACAATCCATACTCGCAGCAGGCCTGCTCTCTACCCATGCGCCAACTGGCTTTTCGCATTAAAATGGCCAAGTTCCTGGTCATTAGGTCACCTTTGATGTCACGTCCTGCTTTATTATGCATGCTCGAATCAAGCAAGTGCCATCTACGGCGATCGAATGATCCAGAAGTCGGCCAATCAATTTGAGGGCTTCGGGAACCTCACAGCAGAAGGTGAAGGACCAGTATTCAAACTGATATCTACTGGGAATTAAAACAAACACTCACCTCTAGCGAGTCTCCAGATATTACCAATGCACAATCGTGTTTCCTCCTGAAAGCGTTCAGTTCCAGGTGAGCTTCTCCTCGATTAGTAACCTAAAGTTTAAAGGCATTAACGGATAAATGACTGAACATTTCGTCAAATTAAAACGGCTGACACCAGCAGTTTAGCTCACAGTCAGATCTCGTAGCCTCCTGCTGGCTTCTCATCAACATAACCAGATGGAAGATCTGGTGGGACAGTCAATGGAACCTGTTAATTGAAGACCATTTTCTTTTATCAAATGGGCATCAACTCTCAAAAAAAAATGTTGTTTCGTTTTGCTGGTGACACACGAAGATTTCGGTCTAGAGAAACGGTACATTCCACCTTATAGAAGGCTGTCGGATGCCTTTGTTAATCCAGCTGTCATATCAAAAATCCATGCCAAGGAGAAATAGTGACAATAATGACCATTACACATTGACTATCGGAGGATATCTCAAAGCGCTTCACAGGATATACTGTCGAGTGGGGTGACAGTGTTTTTGTGGGCAAATGCAGCAGTCCACTTTCGCATAGTAATGTCCCGCAAACAGCCATGAAATGACTGAGCAATTTTATTTGCGGGATTGTGGGCCAGGAACGAGGCAATTACAAGCAATACTCACAGTCCGGAAGATGTGGATATCCTGATTCCTGGTCACAAGATGTGCATTCTTTGCCGTACAAGTTGCCGTTTCAAGTTTGTCCCCAGTGAGCATCCACACCTGGAAAGAATGATACATATATTATTTACACACATACACATATTGTGCCTTGATAGAAGACACATAAATGACACCCATCTTCTACATTAGTCTATTAACAGGGAACCGACCGACGCAGGGTGTTTGTGGATTGTGTTTGAACAGTTGGGAATGAGTCTTTAGCTCAACCCTCTTCACAACAACAAGAAATTACAGTTGTACAGCGCCCTTCACGTCAGGAGGACATCCCAAGGCGCTGGACAGTCAGGGCTCCGCACCTGAGCTGGTGGTTGGGATCAGGAGTGGTCGAGGGCGGGGAGGGGAGGGGGCAAGAAGGTGACCGAAGGCTCGGTCGAAGAGGAGGGTCTTGAAGGAGGCACAATGCACATTCTGACGGTCTCTCAGGGCCTGGTTATCCTACCTTTATCCCCGCGTTCCTCAGCATCTCCAGGGTGGGCCTGACGTCAGCCTGCAGCTGGTCCTCCACTCCAGTCAGACAAAGCAGCTCCATCTCCATCTCCAAACTCTCTATCACAGTCGCCACTTTCAACGAGCGGTCGTGTACGCTCAGCTTCGCCTGATTGTAACGGTTCTGGGGGAAAAACATCAAGGAGACTTTTGTTCTTAAGATTTTTTTTACATAGAAAAATCACAAAGCTGCTGGTAAATGGCCAAAAAAAAAACCCCCACCTGTTCGCAAGCACACCTCCACATAACCACGGGAATCGAAGCTCAGCGCAATTTGTTCCCTCCCATTCAACAACAACTTCCATGTATATAGCGTCCTTCACATCAGGAGGACGTCCCAAAGCCCTGGACAGTCAGGGATCTGCATCCGAGCTGGTGGTCGGGATCAGGAGGTGTGGAGGGAGGGAAAGGGGTGACTCAGGCTGGGGGGGGGATTGGGGGTGTGCTTCCACTGGTGCCAGCCGACAAGTCACCAGTTGCTTGTTCTTCAGGTGCAGTTCCAGATGGCCAGCAGGGCATTCGACCTCTGGAGTGGGGAACGGTAAATCACACCGGTCTCGGTGCTCAACACTGTCCGCATGTGCCCTTTACAGCAATGATCATTGGATAGTGGCCAAGCGAGGCACACCACAGCTGAGAGCAGTTAGGTCAAGCCAGAGCAGGAAATGAACCTTGACCTGACATCAGGCCCGCCCTAGGTATAGCTCGGTTTATACACAAAGTGCTGGACTCGTAACCAACCCACAAAGGGTCGTGTAACCCTGACTTCCTGACAGTGGATTCAAATGGAAGTGGAATTACCTCAAAATCCTGATACTGCTCCTCTGTCAGGGACTTCTTGGCCACCACTAGAACTCGGAGACCTTCTCTGGCCATGTTGCCGCACTGCAATCAAACATTAATCAGAAGATTAACGAGAAACTAGCTCTGTAGCGACACACTTTTAGAAACTGCGTACGTCAAAGATTTGCTTTTTGGTGCTGACTGGCCAGTTTCCACATGTGCAGGAAGTGTGACCGGCCACCACTTTTATTTCACTGTACGGAAAGTGTCCCCAATCTACCGAGGCTATCCATGAACTCACGCTATGCAGCAAGTCACATTGCAAGGGTTGAACTGTGCATTTTTTAAATTATAATAATGATATTAACAATAACCCTTACATTTGATACGGCGCCATTCACGTCAGGAGGACGTCTCAAAAGTGCTTCACAGGATATACTATAAAGTGGAGAGACTGTGTGTCTTGTGGGCAAATGTATTTATTTTATTGCTCATCACCCAACTCCATTGTTTCCACTGTGCCAGCAATTCTTGCAGTGAATACTTATCTGTGTGACTTGTGTGCTTAAGGCAGTAATTGATCTTGGTGGGATGACTCAAGATTTGCTACTACGATACAAGGCATTGGTAAAACCTTCAGCCTAATATATTGTCTTTATAGTACGATCACTCTACAGGAATATTACAGAGCAGCAGTTTTAGTAACAGCAGAGAAAGGCTCTTCCACATCCGTGCCATGATCAACTCTACCTTCGCCCACATCTTCTCAAACTTCTGGTATCAATATAGAAGCACTTCAGCAGAACACAAAACAGAAGTATCACGAACATTATGGAGAACGAGGTAGACCGGTAACTCAGCCCGACAAGTATTGGACTTTTTGTCTCTCTGGTTCTGTATTTTCATCACTTCAAGTCACTTTCGTACAGCCATCAGAGAACATAATTTTTTTAAAAAAATTCTGAGAAAAAGTACAGAGCATCATATTTCCAGGAATATTATTATTATTAATATACAAAGCTAAAACCTTGCTGCCGTCTTTGCGTCAATCTTTGTTACGACTAATAACAAATTAGGACACATACCTCTTCTTCAAGCCAGTCATTGTACTGAACAATTCCCATCATCACCACATCAGCTCCCTTCATGTAGAATGTAACCTCTCCCGTTGATTCATCCTAGTCAAGAAACAGGTACAATAACGATGAGGGTGAGGAACTTAGAACAGCCCCACCATTTTGCTCAAGACTGAATACCTCAGTTTCGCAACTTATTATATATAATATTTATATTTGATATAGTGCCTCATCACATCGGCGAGACATCTCAAAGTGTTTCATACAAATTAATGTAAAGTCTCGCGATTGGGATTTGTAGATGAACAAAAGTACTAATTTATTTCTGATTTTCAGATATTTATCTAATTGCCTCTTAAATGGTGATAGGGAATCTGCTTCAACTACAGTTCCAGCTAGGCACACTCCATGTCCTTACAAAAAATATTCTTCTAACCTCTCCCATCTGCTCTTTTGGTAATTGCCTTAAATCTACATGCCATCATGCCAGCTTCTGATAGTACTATAGTACTGTCCCTGTCTGTTGTTGCTAAGTAACAGAATCATTGGCGTGTGTGACTTTTATACCTCTTAAAATCACACCTTGCGCTGCCAAAATTTCACCAGATTGGGATTGGTGCATCGATTCATAGAACAGGTTTTGTAGAAGTTTGGCACAGTAAAAATTCACAGCAGGGAGAGGCATGTGAAAATTTGTCTGGAAGTTAAATAATTCAGCTGAAGTATCAAGTAAGGGCAGAATTATTCCAGTTTTGGTCCAATTACAGAACAGGAAGATAGTCTGTAGCTTGTGCTGAAGCATAGACCCTGCAAAGATTAGCAATCAAACAGCTCATCGGCTGGTTTTTTTTCCACACACCGCAAAGCAGCAATACAGGAAATGATATTGTTCTAAAAATATTAGCTGTATTATGTGAGTTCTGTAAACGTGTGTGTATAAGAGTCAATTACAGGTGCCCTAAAGTATGTAATTAATCAATGTAAAGGATTACAGGGACTTGACACTTGTAAACCTTTTAATTGGTTGTTAATTACACAATTAAGGGCACACAAAAGACAGACACATGGTCTCAAGAGGTGCAAATGTAATCAGCTGCTGTAATACCCTCATTTACGGACAAACAGTAACTGGTTAACCGAATCTGTACGAATTCAACGTTGAATCATTTTCCTTCGCTTACTTTGACAATAATCCCCATCCGCTTGCTCTCGTACGTAAACGGAAACACCTGCAGGATACTAAAATTCAGAATCTGGCCACCAGGCGTCCTCAGCTGCATGGAGGATTGGTCCCGGCCGACCAGAGTCAGGCCAATGCTCTCCGTCCACTGCACCAAGGCCACCTGAAACACACACGAGAGAGGCACAGATCAGCCAGGCGATCGGAATTCAGAGTTCGAAGGTTACTGAGCTGAGCGGGTGGGGGCAGCTCATTGGAAGTAAACGAGTCACCCAATAAACACCAATTGTAACCGGACAGTTCCTTGCAGGATGTCCCCGTATTGTGGGCAAACGGCCTCCCTCGCTCTAACACTGTAATTTCCTGAGGGTGATCTTGAGCCGCAAGTGCAGCCGTTAAACCATTTTCTTACAATTAGCTGCAGAGACGGAGCAGGGTATAGAGCGGCCGCACGTTCACGCGCACATTTTATGTCACTGCGTCCAGCCCGACCTGCTGCAAACAGTGAAAGTTTTTTACGCTTGAGGTTGCAGAGCGAACCGTGGGGAGATCAGAGTCTCAGTTCAATCGATCGTGCAGTAGCCAAACTCAACTCGCCCAACTCAAAAAAGCAAAACTCATAACACACTAATAATACAAATAATATTCCACACTCCAACAATGGAGAGAAGGGGTTCTGGTGAAGGGAATAAACCTCAGCATTATATTCTAAATGATAATTCCTGAGGTAGAATCGAATCTGAGGAATCGAGAAGATTTTAATATTCTATTTCCGCTTCACTGGAGCAGTGATAGCTTACGGCACCATCTTTTTACTGAAATAGTCCAAAGGGATATAGATAAACTGAACCTCACTGCAATTGGTTCTAAAGCAAACCACCGGGTTATAATAGGAAACGACAGCTTCACAAACTGAACGGGCTCCAAGCACAGAAGAGGGAAACAGTTCAACTGCAGCCGCTGTACACACAAAAATGTAAATGGAATGGAGTCAACATTAAAACAGGTACAAAATTATACTACATGTGCCATTTCATATTTTCTTCCATTTGCCAAGCCTCCATTGGCCAGGCAGACTACCAACAACGACAACAAGTTGCACTTATACAGAGCCCCTCACGCAGGGTAACGTCCCAGAGAACTTGACCGTGGCAGAGAATGACTTCTATCACAAGTAGAAGGCTGGGTAATCTGTCAGGTCCTAGACATCCTACAATGACAATAGATGCAGGAGAAGGCTTACATTCTCGAATTCCTTCCTTGTTGTTGGGCAGTGTCAACTCTCTAGATGCTGACAACATGACCATCCATGTACTATAAGCAGGGAGTTATGGGCTGCTATTCGCAAGTCCCAACTGCCCGCAACATATACGCAGTCCAGTTGCATCCATTCATGTTTATTTCCATTGCAATGTTCATCACACACCAAAATACCTCCGTTAAGCCATTTCAATAACGCCAAACTCCTTTCTCAACTTGAGCTTTCCATTCGTAACTGATAGAATGCTGTCAAACATCATGAACAAAGGAGAATGGTTTTGAAGCTAATTTACTAAGAATGGTCTTTGAAATCTGACCACAGCCATCTAAATAGTACCATATCCAGGTTTTCCCAATTGTACAGTAGCTCTGTAACACATGGTAGGAATCCTGAGTGTAGACCTGGAGTTCACGCCTCAGGGAAACTGATCAATCCAGCTTCCTGACCTCAAAGTTGGGTGCATTCTGTCACAGCTCACGACAGAATGGGTAGAGATTGAGATAGACTGACAGAGGGTCATGGACCCGAAACGTTGACCCCACTTTCCTTTCTCCATAGATGCTGCTTGATCTGCTGAGGGTTCCCAGCGATCTTTGTTTTTGTTTGAGATAGACTCGTTCCTTTCATGAAGAGGATACTCACATCGATTCTCTGAATCTCACTACTTCACCAGTGCAGAGCACCAATGAACCTGGTCAAACAGAGACCTGGACAACTTAGGCTACTCCGCGCAGAGAGAAATATTCGTAAAAAATTGTCAGCCGAATGTGCAGTCAACGTGAGCATCAGTCACAGCGTGACATTAATATGGAATAGTCTATACTATCCGGCATCTTCAGCAATTGATGACCACATCAAAGTTCTCTCCCACTCACCCTCTCTTCAAAACCATTTGCATTTGCACCACCCCTTAGGTTTCCAGATGGCAGAGTGAGGACCGTCACTGAAACTCTTAAAACTTCCTTTACTCAAATGAACAACCAGGGTCCAGTTACAGGTCACGGCCACTTTTGTTAATAAATAACATTAGCCCACTTTGCTTACATCTTTGACCTCTCGCCCTACAACCTGACATTTGCCTACCCCAAGATACTACAATGCAATGTCAAGTCAACAAAGGCCATCTTGAATGATTGCGCTGACAGATTAGGTTGCTTACTGGAAGTGTGACTTTAAATAGCAGCTCTCGCATGCAGTCAGCCATGCCTGGTGAATGGTACGTTTGTCTTTCCAACAAGTTGCTGGTCCGCTCTGATATCACTCGCCCAACTCCACGGTGCTTACTTACAGGTGCAAAAAAAACCACGAGTCCAACGAGGAATATTTAATATTATGGTCAACGTTATAGGTTTCAACAATGGAAATAGCCTCACATGGATATCCGCAAACTGTCTAAAGTTCTGAAAAGGTTTAGCACATGGTTTGCATTCTGCAGCAGACAGTTAAGAGTTTGTTAAAGTTGAGTGGGAGAAACACTGGGAGAAAAAGAGAGGGAGGGGGAGGGAATGAAACACTAAATTCTTGAACACACTAATTAAAGACCACATATTGAAAACCACATCCTTCAAAGAAACCATTAAGGAATAAGCGGTACACTGGAATTCAAAGAATCTTTACACGTTCAAAATAAAGTGATCGAACCTCTCAAAAGCTAGAACTGGGGTGCAATTAACCTTTCTTCTTCACTAATTTCCTTTTTTTAAAAAATTTTTGTGCTCAATAAAACGCTGCAGATCCATTCTCCAGCTAATGATAGTATTGAATTACCAAAGGTCAAGCATAGTCTGATGGTACGTACACTCTCCCCCCTCCCCTATTTGTACCACCCAGATTCATCCAAGCTCCAGCTATCGCACAGCTCTCTCTCTCTCTCTACTGTACACATCAGGCATGGTCATTAGTAATGGACCATAAAATGCTCTTTGAATAAGATGGGAAATATGGTAATTTGTGAATAGTTTTGTCCTGTGGATTCTAGATCATATTCAAGCCAAAACCACTGTGCTGGAGTGTTTAGAGTCTTTTTTCAAATCAACAACAACTTGAATTTATATAGCGCCATTCACGCAGAGTAGCGTCCTGGAATACTTGACAGTAGCGAAGTCTGAGCCTTCATTCAAGAGTCACTGCTTCCCTGAAACCCGACTCGGTTAGTAGAGCAAATGGGCCGACTTCCCTCGACAATCTCCCCTGCAGATCAGTAACATCTGTGGCTGAAACATGTCCAACACTGCAGCCGCCCGCCACCTGCATCTACTCAGGTCAGGAGAGTAGGGCAGCTTCTTCTCCCCACAGCCTTCAGCCACTTGCTGTAACCCCCAATGCTTTTTTGTTTGGTAACTATTCAGAGGGGGATGGATAAGGGAATGATTAAAACAAAATAATCTAACAGAAGAGTGTAAATAATGTGCTATCGTACCAAAATGGCTTGGCTCTGTCCATTTTTATTTGCACAAAATATACTTAACGAGTTTTGTGAGGGGTCGATTTATTTCGCTGTCAATTTGCTTTTCATTCCTGTTACCAAATGACGTGAGAGTTACATTCGGCGAAAATACTTGACTCAGTTGGTGAATGTAGGCTGCCTCCCCGTACAATAAATGGACATTATTATTACCAAAATCAAATCTGCAGGTGGTTGCCGGGAAGTAACACACTAGTTAGTAAATATCGGAAATCATGGATGAGTGGTAGAATCGTAGAATGAGTAGCTGCCATCAGTTGAAGAAATACAATCTCTTTAAATAAGAAAAGCCTGAATCATCTCTCCAGTTATAAACGACTAGTATTGCCACATATCAGAACTGTGCACTGTCCACACACTCATTCAGAACATGCTCTATACACAACACGGTGGATACTGCTGCAATACTGAAACAAGGATTGCAATAGGCTTTCAGGTCTTCAGCTCTTAAAATCTGGCCAAGAAAACAAACCCAGTCTCAGTCAGCTGGGCTTTCTTCAGCAGCATCTCGAGGTATTACCGATAAAGACATTAGGTAAGCGTTTAATCAGGAAGCCAAATCGCTTCTCGGAAACATGAAATCATCTCCACACACACTGGTCGCACATTCTGTGTTGCGTTAAATTTTTTCAGACGCTTTTAACTCCCGTTGAGCAAGCCTCCTACAAGATGAAGGACAATTCCATCTTATAAACTGTAGATCACGTCATTGTTCTACAACGATCACCTCGCAAACCCCTGGCCTTGTAGTTATCCTCCTGTTTGGTGTGATAAATACTCAATATCTTAGAAAGTGAGTGAAAGTAAAAATCGTAACAGTAATCTCAAAAGACTTCTTTCGCACACTTCTACTGGCTAATTTCAATGTCATTACAAATTTAGTAAGGTTGCCACCTGCTCATCTCCCTTGATTCGCCCACAAAAATATACAGTCAATTCACTTTGCAGCATACTTTGTGAAGAGTTTCAGACGTCTCAAAGGCGAGGATTATTATTAATATTGATTGGCAATAAGAGCATGGCATGGGATAAGACATCAAGGAGAAAGGGAAGAAAAATCTGAATACCTTGAAGAAGTTTCGCCTGCAAAGTTTCAACCAGAAAACGGATATGTTTTAAAACTCTCTCATCTTTAATATATATATATATATATAAACACACACACACACAGACACACGGGGCTACTTAGCTGGTTTAATGAAGGAGCTGCAAATGTGCTCATTACTGAGACTCATGCAAATCATGGCCTATACAATAATCTTGAATGTAGGTTTATCAGTTTTGCTTCCCGCACAGAAAATGGCCATCTTCTGGGATTAAATTATCATTAAAGATCAAACCCAGCCTTTCACCTTTGACCCTGCGGTGCCAAAGATTTGAAAAGGCACTGAACATTCAGATGACCTTTTACAGTCCAGTTCCTGACCTCTGCACTCCGCAGTCGACTTACACAACTGCTTCCTGCCCCGTCATCCATCACTGAAACCAGGGTATTGAAGCTTTCTCTCTAAATGCGACTCGTGTGTCAAGCAGGAATGGCATTATTATGATTTCACTGTAGTTTAGCCAGAACCCTGAGGAGATATCGTATTTCTGACCTCTGATACCGCCCGCTGATTTAACATGCAAAAGAGGCTCGTTCAGTCATCTCTTTAAACAATGTCATCATCGGTTGTCCATCCTAAAAAAAAAGATATGTACTAATGTCTCTTCTCGTCTTCCTAAACTAACTTACAGCCTCCTCTGACACCAAGCTATTTAAACTTTGTGAACAAATCGACAAAAGCCCCTGTATTTTCTTACGGGCCATTGATGCTACAGTTTGTCATGGCTCAAGGCCATTTTAGAGATCAGCAGATAGTTGTGCGAAACTGGACAGGTGAGATCAAATGGGCTAAGGGGTGATTTATCCAAATCGCTTGTAAAAAGGAGAGGCAGCCGATTAGGAAATGTGCAAAATGGAATACTGTCCAACTCTGAAGTATCCAATCGTTTTGTTATCTTCAGATTTGGGTTTCCACGCTCAATACTGCCAACCCCATACATATATTAATAATATAATAATGCACTTCTGTACACAAATGATTTAATCACCACCTTTAAGATCAAGATAAGAGGTTGATGATCGGAGACTGTCAATTTGTAGTTAATTCTGAAGAGTTTCAGGAGTTAAAGGCACATCACCATCAAAACACATCAGAATCCAGTCCCAATAACTGAAGTCAGGCTGATCACAGGAATTAAGACCAATTGCACTGCATTAACCCTTTGAGTACAGTGCTCATTTCAACCATTACAGTATAACTAAACTAAAAGTGGAACTCTGACCACGAAAAACTCTACGAAGCAGATGTTCTGCATTCGTCAAACGCTACGAACTACCAATCAGAATTAAGAAAGCATTCTCGCCAATATTGTTTTCCCTACAATTAAAAGTACAGTCAGTGGGTTAAAGGGGTTAAACCTGCGGCGTCCTTCAGGGGAAGATGAAAAGGCAGCTGGACCTCTGCACAAAGATTCAGCCGTTAAAACCTTTCAAGGACATGACTGCTATAAAAGGTCACGGTGGACTTTATTGCCATCTTTGATATGTAAATTGGTCAGTCACTTCACAAACACAAACTTCTGTCTTTTCATAAGGTGACTAATGTTGGGGAAGGGCCTCAAAGGGTTGCTAAACCCACCTCCAGTAAAAAGACTCTCTACATAATGGCACAGGGAGTTTGTAGAAAGCCAGGTCTCCTTTAGATACCAAAATGGACTAAACAGATAGAATGGGAGTGTTGCGTTTGCAGAGCTATTGACAACTCCCGATAGAAAATCACAGAAATCCTTCTATCTATCAAATCTGGTGCAAGCACACAAATACAATGCATCTGTGCTAGGAACAGCAGGTTGGGATGTTCCCCCTCTGATTGCAGCTTCCCCTCCCTCTCTGGTCCTTCCGTCTCCTTTCATTTGTTTCTTACAATCTTAACCCCACTGTTAATAAAGTTTCAGCTACGAAGCTGCCAACAGAGGACTCCAGACATGTCACAGCTTGACCACCGGGGACTGCTCCTCAAGTAAGCATACGTTTCATTTGTTGCAATGCACACCGAGATAACATTTTCAGTCCACCCCTACAGTGAAGGTGCTGTTTACAGCAGTGTTATTTATTGAATAATTGCTTCTCTTCTTGTCAAAGTGAGGGTCTGCCAGTCAAAGCAGCGAAGGCTCACTCGATTTGGCCTCCAGCCACCACAGTGGTGCCCCATTTTCATACAGGGACGTAATCCACGTGTATATGACCGGCCACAAGCAGTAACTCTTATTCTTTGAATTAAAAAAAAGTCAAAAATAGAACGGTGATTTTGCCTGTGAATGTGCTGCATCTATTTCAACCATTTGGCCATTGCCAAAGGTTCTGGAAATGTTCCACTGTTCTGACACTAACTTATCTGCACATGGAGGGTGGGGGAGGAATTAAAATCAGACAACAGATGCTCCCATTTCCCACAACCGAAAAGTATTTGTGTCTGAAACGTCCAAGACTCAACAATGCATTCAAGCCAATGTAAAAACACCAGATGATAGAGCTTCAAATGGATTCCCACAGACACACCTTATTAAGTGGGGTCAGGACTCCTTATTAAGTAGAGTTTCCTTTCAGGAATCGGAAGCACATCAAGCAGGAACTCCACTCTAGATAGCTAATGTGGGAGCAGAGTTGCAGTGGATCAGAGTGACCCACTTCTGCTTTCCCCATTAAGGAATTCCGTTACAGACATTTTCGCATGTTGCTCCTCACGGACTCGAGACATGAAATCACCGCCGTACAGTAACAGGAGCAAAAGCTTTTTTTTAAAAAAACAAGTGAAATTATCTTTGAACAAAAAATATGATGTCAATTCTGTTACCTCCACCAGCTGTTTAGATTTGCAGTTCAAAAGAGTTTCTCAAACCTCTTTTCAGTGCATCTAATTTGCTTCGCATTTCTTTTGGAAACGCACTGTGCAGTGTACCAAAAACAAGGTCGTTCACTAGACTCTTAAACCGCATAGTCCATGAATATTTACCACTTTGCTCCATCTTTTATAGTTTAAGAGGTCTGTGCAATGCGCTGAAGTTTACTGGCGTGGCTGTAAATAGCCATTATATGGGCTCTGTCTGTGTAAGCCTGTTTTCTGTGGGTGACATGGGAGGCCACACAGGCAGATTGCTTCCAACATTCAAAAGTTGGCGGCTGGAACAAAAAAAACGCCTGGTTTAAAAACAGGAACTGTAATCAATTATATTTCAGCCCCGTAATTAAAATCAGCATTTCACCGTAGTCTATCGGTTATACACCACCTCATAGAAGTGTGGATCGATTGCATTCACTTAAACAGAACGCTAGTGGCAAGAGACACAGGAACAAGCAGAGGCTGAGTGAGTATTTAACATCTGGCTTTAGAGATATTTAAAAAAAAACAAATAATCTGCACATGTCTGGATTACTTTGTTCTCCTCCATCTCATCAATGCAAATCAATACACTTAGGTTTGAACAATAAGTCTCCAGAGGGGGTGTGGCACTAAGCTGCCTACCAGAACTCACAGTAACTGGTGTCAGCAAAGTACTTTCAAAGGCTGACAGACAAAGTCGTGCACAGCTCGGGATTGCTGTGTTTGCGAAAAAAAAACATCTGCACTATCCGAACGCAACTGCATCAATTATAGCCTTTGTATTGGCTTGTGGGAGGAGGCTTTGCACTCAAAAGAGCGTGACTTGTGTGCACAGGGTTTGTACTCAGTTCACCTACAAAATATACACTCGTCACGCTTTACAACCATCTCTTGTGAAGTGATTCGAGACCTCATCTCGGCATGACAGGCACTATACCAAATGCAGAGATTACGATTTTATTTTCCTCCTGCTGTTGGTATCAAACACTCTCTGGTAAGGCGGTACACTGAACGAGATACAGAGAGATTGAGCCTCCTGTTACATCGGAAAATCAGATGCCTCGGCTCAGAACAGTGCCCCCTTACTGCAACGTAGAACTATAAAGAACACAAAGAGGCCATTCGATCCATCCCTGCCCTCTCTCTCTCTCTCTCTCTCTCTCTCTCGAAGTAATCCATTCAGTCCCACTTTTATCCCAAACCCTTTTGTGTCAAAGAATTCGTCCAATTTCATAGATGTTGCGACAATTCATAGCAAAATAAAGTCCACGGCTTCCACCTCGAGAACAGGGTCATTATCCTCAAAAATTCTAGAGCACATTTCCTTCTAGAGAAGCTGCAAACTGATAATAATAATAATAATAATAATCCTTGCATTTGATATAGCGCTTTTCACGATAAACGAAAGAGATGACTTCGAACAATGAAGGAAAAGGCCTAGATACAAGATCACCACCAACAACAAATTACATTTCTACAGTGCCTTTCACGTCAGGAGGACGTCCCAAGCTGCTGGACAGTCAGGGATCTGCACCCGAGCTGGTGGTTGGGATCAGGAGAGGTGGAGGGCGGGGATGGTAAGGGTAGGATGGTGACCGAAGGCACGGTCGAAGAGAACGGTCTTGAAACGGGTCTTGAAGGAGGCAAGTGAGGGGGCGAGGCAGAGGGACTGTGGGATGCAGCTCCAGAGGGTGGGGGCACAAACAGAACTTGGTGTCAAGACTTGAGAGGGATAAACTGCATAAGGAAATCTCTCTCTCGCACACACACACACACACAGTTAGGTGAAGGAGAACATACCTCATCAGGACTAGCTGCTTGGTAAATACGACAGGCATCTTCGTAGTTTTGTTCAGCTTCAGCTTGGTCGGTGCACTCAGGTCCGTGGGACTCGTAGACGGGGGTGACATTGTGGCAGAGTGCGATGGCTTTCACTGCCTCGTGAACACGCACGCTCACCGTTTTACGGATCTTCGGAGCTGCCGAGGGGGCCTTATCCTGCGATGACACAGGTGGCTGCAAGACCAGAGAAAATTTGTTTTGTCACGTAAACGTAAAGTGTACCATTGCGGCTCACCTCTCTCCTCCTGAGGAGGCTGCAGTTTCACAGGCTCTGCTACCCTGCTCCCAAGCAACTACTGGTCATGTGTTAGCCTTGGCCGCCAGTGTTGGCAGGAGATTGATCGAGCAGAAGGAATTACAGCCAAGCCTGACCTCTCCCCACTTGACTGCCACCCACAAGCACTCCCAGTAGAGGGCGCTTTAGAGGGACCAGAAACAGATACTCTGGTTGGCTTCCCTCTCCCCAACTCCAGCTCCACGTCTCATTAAGCCTCAGCAAACTCAGCATAAACCATCAAGCTCCTGGTCTGTGAGCTGAAGTCTGTATCCACTAACAGTATCAGAGCTATATCACTGCTCTCAAAGGTTCTGGTTTTATTTGACACTGTTTCTATCAACAGGTCATACGACACTAAATAGGAATTCAATTGGATCCCAGATACAACAGCAATCATTACGGTTTCAACAGATGCACAGACCACCTAAGAAAACTAAAATGCAAACAGGTGCCATTCTGTTTCCGAGAGTGGTGTAATACACTGAAAAACGCACATGTAAATAGAGAAAGTTAAAAACCACTTGCTCTGGTTCCCATTTTACTCTGATCTGGGGTACAACGACATGCACACTTCAGTTCATAGAGGTGCAGTCATTTTTGCTTGTTGACCATAGTTTGGTCAAAGTTCTCTGCATAATAAAGAGGTTGAATGCAGTTGAATATCGGGGAACTCTATAGTCATGGAACTGGAACTTCCCAGGGTCTGTTTGGCAGTTTCGCTCTGAGCAGCGGGTTTAAACAAATGAGCCATCAGAAGAGCTGGAAATACCTTTTCCTTATACATAATATAAAAGTAAACTTTCAACACAAATGATGCAGACATTAGAGAAACGATCAGCTAAAGGATTTTTTTCCCCACAAATGCTTTTCGTTTGTTAAAGCCACAGCTTAAGAGTATTGAGGCTTGATCTGCAAACTATGCTTCCTGTCAAATGTGCAGCCATCAGAACCGATATAGACAGCAAATTGGGCAAAAGTTATGAGAGATTGTACCAAGGGCACTGAGTAAACAAGGATCAAATCCGTCTGACTAGCTCAGCAGCTCTCAATTTACAGCATTGTGGCTTGGTACCCTGCAGTATAGTTAACCTGGCAGTAATAGCCGTGGAATCGATTGTTCGGTTTTTATTATACATAAATGTTTTATTCTCTGAGGACGTCATCAATCTGCCCAACAGATGGTGGTGGAGCTCACAGCTGAGGAAAGCTTTAGGCCAGTAAAATTAGAAATTTGCTGTCGGGTTAAGTCAGTCATGGCTAGGAACCTCCTGCACAAGCCACCACTATCCAAGGTGGGTGGGAGGAATGGGTGTGTAAAGATTCACAGTAAACACAAGGTAAACAGCTGATCCACAAACACAGCTGCTTCCTCTTACAGCAATTAGCCGTAATGGGAAATGAAAGCCACCAAACCAGAACTCGTATCTAATGATTGTTTTGATCAATTTAGAAATCAGCTACAGAAACGGAGCCAAGGAGATCTCGCCCAGATGGTGAGTATTGTAGGAATCCTCACAGGGACGTCTGAGCTTGTCGACCCCTGACCAGAGATCATTGGATAGTGATGTCTAAGACGATTCTCCTTCCTTGTCCAGTTATCGTCCACCCCTGCCACGCGAGCGAGTATAAGCAAAAACTGATTCTGGGACCTTCATGCTCTATGTAGTCACAAACCTACACAGTACTTTCCAAGACTGTTTTGAGGTTTGTTGACCCCTTGCAATGCGACAATTTTAACCACAAACCATTCATTAACAAGTTCTCACCTGTGTGTACGCACTAAAAATGTGGCTTTGCACCTCGTCCATGGAGTCCATCCCGTAGGATACGGTGCCGAGGTGAAGCCGCCTGAACACCATCTCATTCTGGGTAAGAGTTCCTGGAGGAACGGAAGAAACTACAGTTAGACTTTCAGCCAACTTTCCCCCACCCATCACCCGGTGAAGCGCTTAGGAGGTGTCTTCCCAATGCAAAAGACATTTCATGATGAAATGCTGTAAATTGTTGTAGAGTGAAATGGAAACGAGTGGATTTTATACCCCGTTTATACTTTAGCACTTCCATCGAGAATCTACTGTTGCAACTCCACTTCAAAACAGCAGAGCTTTCACACTGGTTCCATTCCTCTAAATCTTCAGCAATCCTGCAACCTTTCCTTGTCCCCTCTTATAAAAAAAGCACCTCTTTAGTAGAATATTTTACCCCTGATGTATTTGCTACAAGTGGAAGGGTTTGTTTTTGATTTGCTCATGGCTGGCCTGTTTCCCCCTCAATTGGGAGAGCTCTGGTGAAATGACCCTCTGCACAGTTTGAGTTTTTTTTTAAAAAGTTTAAAAAGCATCGGTTATTAGAACACAGTTTTGGTGATGAAAAGGTTTGTGAATAGAAACCTCTGGAGCCTAGTCTCTCCAGATATTCATCTGCATGCCAAATGCATTCAAGATAAGGCTGTGTGGAATCATATCAGTCAGCACCATTCATACTGCTCTTTCCTTGGGAAATCAGTAATGCGGGTTCTTTCACACAACTGTTCAGTATTGTTTATCTGAACAATAAAGGGCTGGCATCGCAGATCGGGATTTACACACCATTGCACAAACGTATCCTTTTGGTTTTTCGGGGGCACAGAATAATGCTTCAGGGTAACAGGAAGAATGATCCATTCCCTCCCCTACAAATTATTTCCCAAACATAGTACCCACACAATATAATATAATATAATAATCCTCGCATTTGATGCGAATTGACTGTATATTTGTGGGCGAACGCGGCAGCCAATTGCGCACAGCAATGTCCCACAAACAGTCATCGATTGAGTGACTATATTATTTTTTTTTGGGTGGGGAAATAAGCGTATAGAACTCTAGAATGAACGAGTCCTTGGAGAATGGATTCGTTTCCTGAAAGAAAAAAAAATCAAATGTTTTACGGGTGCCATCTCCGAATCCCGAGCCAACATTACCCGTCTTGTCTGTTAGAACATAGGAAATTCTCCCAAGCTGCTCTGGGATGGTGCTGGCACGGACCACTGTGCCAGGAATCTTAGAGTCTCTCCGAATCATCCAACTGTACACCATCTTTCCCATGTCCAGGTTGACACGAATACTGCAGGGGGTCGGGAAGAAATAGAGAAAAATATGGATTAAAAAAAATTGAAAAAAAAGAAAAACATGGACTTCAACTTGGTCATGTAAACAACGGAATGAGCTGAACACAGTCTGGTCACTCGAAATAACATCTGCACCATGTTTCTCTCCAAAGATAATCAAGGGAAGGATTGTTGTAGCACAGTGGAGGAGTGAGATTCTTATTATTTTCATCTCAAAAACCTTTGAGATCGCTCCAACGACAATAAATTAGCAGGATTTATTTGTCCTGATAAATACAAACCCCCTAACTCATCTGCGAGCAAACAATTTTTGGAGCTCAATGGAAGTCCACTCATCACGTCTTTGTGTCCTAACAGAACGTATTTTGCATCTAAATATTTGGACAGCCTGGCTGGGCATGTGAGAGCGACGTGGAGAGAAACCCAAATGAGTCAAGAGTTCTACAGATGTTATTGCAGATGTGCCCAAATGTTTTGATAGATGTATTTAGACTTAATGGAGATTTCTCTAAATATTAAACTGCAAAATGAGTGCAGCTGCCCTGCTCTGCCCTGCCAAAGTCAAATGGCTGGTGACAAAACTGAACCCCTGAACTGATCGCTGGCAATTCATGATCGGTAAATGCAAACATATTTCTGAAACGCTCCTTTAAAGCTTGTAACATTTTAAAATACGCGGAAGAATTTCCTCTCGATGATAAAGGCGTTGAAGGTCTTGCTTGTGCAGACCAGAACGTTCGAAGCAGTTTCGAAAGCCAGCCTGAGAAGAATTGAGGTGATCTCAGCTGGAACACTGAAACACTACAGTGCACTGGGTTGGGAAGAGGGTATGTGAAAAAAAAACAGCCTTGGTTTCCACTCTTTACGAGTGCACTTGTGCAGACAGTGGGTGAAGGCAGCAGGACCGAAGCTGTGATGCTCATCACAGGTGGACAATCTGCCCACAACTGAGGAGTTAGCTCGTGTGTCCGTAGTGCATCTGGCAAATGGGAGCAGAATCATGAATGTGCTGCAATCCTGATGCGTGTACAATTTTACTGAGGTCTGAGCCACCAGAGCCCCTGTTGTACACGTCCCAACACTGGCTCCGAGAACAGCATCGGCACAAACCCTGAGCGAGTTGCCTTGCCGACCTTTTTAATCTTGGCAAACCTTTTGTTTGGCAAAGCTGCCGGGCAGAGGGGGCTGAGGAAGGGAGAGGGGAGGGGGGAAGAGGGGAGCTGGGGAACGGAAGTGGGGAGAGAGAAAGACTTGGGAGGAGGTTATAAAAATCACCTCCACTCGGCACACTGACTGATTTCTGGGAGCCTCCCTACCTGATGGGGACGATATGGGAAAGCAGAAGGATGAAGCGACACAAATGGAGATACCAACGACCCCGGAAATGCTGCAGGGCAACCATTACAAGGGACAGCACCACCAGAGCCACAAACAGGATCTTCATCAAACAGTTCACCTCCAGGTCAAACAGCCCCATCTAGAGAGAGGGGCAAACAAACAAACAAAATAAAATCTCTCTCTGCATTTTACGTCCATGGACTTAAAAGTCAGACACGTCTTATTCATGAAAACGATGGAAATATAACTTAGATTAACGGTTTGGGGGTTTAATGTGTACATAAGCTTCTTACAGCTGTTGGGGATACTTAATAAGACTACACAAGGACTCCCAAGGTAAAGTAATTGAGCACAGGTCACCAGTGAGCCCAAGACATTCCTGGGCTGTGCGTCTCAGACTCCAGGGGATCAATTTACCCATCGGGCGATGGGGGAGCTGTACTGTTCCTTACAAGCAACACCTGCTGTTACCAATAGCAATGTCAAGTTGTATTCAAGACGGAAAGTCAATGGAGTCAGTCATGCACTTCACTGAATGCCTGATTCAAACCCTTCGTCAATAGAATCTTTCTAAAGTGATTTCTACAGGAGGCTTCACTGTTTCAATACATCAAAAATAGCATCGCTGCTCCATGGATGGTTTACCTCAGGAATTTTTGGCTTGCTCGGCAAGAAATTGTACCTATTTAAACTCTAAATCAGAAGTGAGCTATTATTTTCTCATCGCGTACATTATGGGAAGACTCTGAAATATGTGAAATACACTCGGTTAACTTCGCAGTCCTAAACCTAGAATTTTTAAGCCCTTTTTCCAATAGCCCAACATGGAGACAATACTGGCACGCTGCTTTTGTGGCGGATCTTAAATTCCTCTTTAATAATTCCTCTTTCATAAAGTTAAGTGATTGACATATTTGCAGCATTCAGTACACAATGCAGTAACTGATCCAAGATTTGAACCTTGAACCATTAGCTTGGTCACAAATCTCACCAGCTGAGCACAATGGGTTGTTAACTCATGCTCTGTGAAATAACATCGACCTCAATACAGGGAAACATCACTATACAACCAATATCCCACAGACCGCGTTGTTAGTGAGGTGCGCAGGAAGCTGAGGCATTATACGCAGGATGTGCCACTAGAGTCATTTCCTGTCCACTTGTTCACGTATGCTACGCGCAGAAAGTACCACTGACAGCGCTTCCCTCAAAAAATGTGCAGGAAATGATGTCAGCAGTAACCTGACAACCTGAAGTTGGCTTTATTTTAAAAAAAGTGTGGGAAGACAGTGAATCAGCACCGGAAGCCGGGGCACCATGTTTCTGTCGGTAGTGTGGGTCCACAGTAGAGGCAGCAATACATTGAGGGACAAAACAGGATCCCCCTGTAGTTTTATTTCAATAGAGCAATTGCTTAGATTAGCCGTTGCGAAAGTATAATTACATAATTGAAAATGGATCTACGATAGCATGGTAATGAAGCTTTACAGCCCATTATAGCAACATTGAATTTCACCAGCACTGGAATAATGAAGCTATTATTATGGAATAATAATGAACAAAGGTACTGGAACTCATTCCTTTTGAAATTGTACAACAGGGATTGAAGTTCAAAAACACGAGCAAAATTAACTAACTGTTCAAAGGAGTGAGAATTGGGGGTTAAATGCTCATTCCTGGTCGATCGTGTTATCAGATGGGATGAGTATCGTACCTTATTCTTTGGGTTGGAGGTATTCATCACACTCCTCATCTCTTTTCCTGTGTAAATGACAACTCCCACAGCGGTACCTTGGAGAGAGAGAGAGAGAGAGAGAGAAAACACACAAAATGTTAGGGTCAGTGACAGAAAAAAAAATTGAGCATTTGATTTGGGCTTACAAACATCAAGTGAAAAAAATTCAACATACGTAGAATTAAACAAAGTAAATCTCATTATCACCAGGGGCAGCATTTAACTTCCAAGGGTTCGGTTTGAGGGGGCCCTACATTTCAATTATACGATGAGACTAAATACTACCGACTTAATCTGGTGTCAAATCCACATACTTACAAGTGTGAAAGGCATGTTTGCAATAGGTAATATAAAAATAATTGACAAAATAATAACCACAAGAGTAAATGACATCAAACGATAATAAAGGTCTTGAAACACAGATGTTATTTCAGTACATCAGGAAAATCTAAAATCCTTGAACTTATCACCGGATTCGCTCAGGGCCCCTAACGGCGCCCTTGATTATCCCAAATGTTTACAATGCTGTAGCCCCAAATGGCTTAGTGGGTAAAAACCTGCATCTTGTATTTGAAATTGAGCTGGAAAAAGACCTGGAAGGTACAGGTTCAATCTGTGCTGAATTAGTCAGAATGTTACAAGCTTTCCTTTTGCCTTGAGGTAGAGTCCCCATTCCTGATCACTTTCCAGCCACACACACACACACACACAGCACTTAAGACAGAGCTTTCAGGAATGGCTACCGACCTTATTAGTGTATACATGAGAACACTTTGCAACAGACAGGAGAAGGTTTCACATGTGAATGCAGTAATAATAATAAATAATAATAATCCTTGCATTTGATATAGCGCTTTTCACGTCTTCTAGACGTCTCAAAGCGCTTCACAGAATATACTATGAAATGAATTGACTGTATACTTGTGGGCGAAACACGGCAGCCAATTGCACACAGCAGTGTCCCACAAACAGTCGTGGATTGAAGTAATCAATTTATTATTTTTTTCTCTCTTGAAAGATTATTATCTGGCGTGTGTGTGGAGTAAGGAAACTTGCCCAAGGTTTCGCTCTGCCGGGAATCAAACCCAGATCTCTCACTTGTGAGGCGAGTGCTCTAACCACTGAGCTACAGGACTGTAATTTGTGTAACTTCTTTTGTTATTTCCACAAAATCCCACCACGAAACACAGCATTTGCCCAGCAGTGAGTGGTATCAGTGTTGCCCGATACAGAGAAAGATCACAGTTTGTATTTGACCCGATTAACTTTCAGCAAACAAGCATATCAAACTAAAAGGGTATACCGCGATGACTTAGATCATAAAAATAACAATCGGCCAATAAGCCATCAATTTATTCACTTAAATATTTATAACTCAACTAATTCCGTTTATACGATTTTTCCCCCAAAAATTATGAAGCCTCATTCCTCATTGAGCCGCATTGTAACTCACAGTGAGCAGCGAGAGAGGCATCTATAAACAACTGGGAGAAGAGCCAGAGGAAACATGGTAAAATACGTGCTGCAGTATAACTATTTAGATTTAGGGGATCATGATCCTGGCACCACATGTAAACTGGGGAAGGATAACAAATCAGAGAAGATTATGTGTAAAAGTGCACTGAGGTTTAGTGATGCGTAAATAGCTCGAGGTTCTGGAATATGACAAGTGAATAAAGGAAGTTGGAGGCAGGGGAGTTGTCCTTGGGGGGTTCCCATTAGTGCTCGATTTGAGTTTTTTTTTCAGAAAACCCTTTTGACAGTTGACAATTCGCCAAGGAACTCTGAAACCCATATTTGCTGAAGTACTTTGAATTACTAGGGTTTCAGGCATTCAGGAGTGCAAAACTGTTCAAAAAAGTGTTTATTGACGAGGAGATTGAAGTGAACAATGAGATCTAAACCCAGGTCCTCTCGCTTGCGAGGTGAATACTCCAACCAATGGACGAAAGAGCCCGCTGATATTCACTGGGTCTAATAATAATAATCCTTGCATTTGATATAACGCCTTATCACATCTTCGAGACGTCTCAAAGCTCTTCACAGAATATACTGCAAAATGAATTGACTGCATATTTGTGGGTGAAACACGGCAGCCAATTGCGCACAGCAGCGTCCCACAAAACAGTCGTGGATTGAAGTGACCAAATTATTAGTATTTTTTTGAAGGAATTATTACCCCCAGAAAAGCGATCCGCCAATCGACTAACAACTGGGTTCCCACTTACTGCTAGTGTGGAGGCGTATGGAGTAAGGAAACTTGCCCAACATTTCACCCTGCCGGGAATTGAACCTGTCTCTCACTTGCGAAGCGAGTGCTCTAACCACTGAGCGACAGGACTCCATTTTGCGAATCAGTTTTTTTTTGTTAGTTGTTGAGTGAGAAAAGACAGCCTCGTCTTACCAGAAGCAACAACCGTGCTGGCCCAGAGAGTGTTTTCAATGCTTAAGCTCTCATTAACAGGTGGGTCACTGTCCTCCTGACGGAAAAACACAGAAAAATAATTATTCTTCCAAGCAGAATGGAATCACTCGTTCCTGACCACTTGCCGTAGCCCACATCCCAGGCCGCCCATTCCCATTCCCATTCCCTGCTCTTTATTTTGAGTAAAAAAAGAAAACGGTAGCTCACAATCAATCCCTTTAAGACGTACTGATTAAGTACAATGTCTGAACCATTACAGAATTCTAAAGGGAACACATTAACCACATTACATAAGAGTGTATCCAAACCCAACTCACCCGAGTGAAGGTTCCCACAAACCCATGGATATCCAGACTCGGTTCTTCTGCGTAAATGTAAGATCGGATTTGTAGAAGGTCCTGGAGATCAAAATGAGAAGCGAATAAGAAAAGCTGCCAACACTGAGCTCTGCAGAACATCTGGTTTGCAAGCCATAGCCTGAAGCATACTATCAATTGACCACCAAATGTGCAATGTAAAATCGAACCATTCTCCTGACCACACCTGGAGTTGGTTTTCAGGCAGAGAGAGCTTTGCACCTGTGCTGTATAAATGTTCAATTGTAAACTGTACAGGGGCTTGTGGTCATTTGAAAGTTGTCAGCCTAATTGACAGCCAAGAACATTTCACAGGAACAATTTATTTTATTATTATTGCAGAATTACCCACAATTCTCAAATACAATTTTACAGAAGGAACACACAACTTTGGGTGTTCTTTATTCCTCCAACGCCAACCCTTGCTAACAGCTTCTGGCACCAGTAATGGTAAAACTCTCGAGTCAGAAGGTCGTGGGTTCAATCCGCAAGTCGGGATTTTGAACTAACAGACTGGGCTGACACTCCAGTGCAGTGCTGGGGGAACACTGAATTATCGTCAATACACTTCACAGTAAAATTCTGTGAAGGACGTTGAGATGCCTCAACATGATAAGGAGCTGTATCAAACGCAAGAATTATTATTATAGTATTATTATTCTTTATACAGTAAATCTCACACAAGTCTGATCTGTATAAATGATATAATCACCTATGTCTCATGCAAGAGTTTATATTCTATGCAAGTTTGACATAACTCATACTTTGCATAAGTCATATTAAATGGATGGTTCCAACTGATATGATTTATGTGAAGTTTACTGCAGTAATAATAATAATAAAAGTCAAAATATGTCAGCGCATTTTGTGTATCAGAATTTATGAGGCTTATTGCCTCGTGTGGTACTTACTCCCATGATGGGCAATCTCTGTGTACAGCCCACAGGCAGTCGCATCTTCCAGTCAGTCTCTCCATCTAACTGATCTGTGCGGATAAAACAGGAACCTGCAAAACAGGAGGCGTTCATAGAGATAAGAGGTGAAGGCAAAGTTCACAGCTGTGTTAATGCCGTGGCTTGGAATTCAGAAGAAACGCAGCAAGTGCATTTCAAATGCTATATCAAATGCCAGGATGATTATAATAATCCAGTTGTGGAGCTCTGCTTGCACATCTCCTGATGACCTCCTGACAAACCATCTCACCATGTTGGAATTCGTTTTAATTCTCTTCTTACTGCTAGTTTTATAAAATTATCCTTCTCTGGGAAAAACGTATTTCACTGGTAATCGCATGCTTATGTGGCCACATCCAAAATATGGAGATTTTGTTTGTTGCCTTTAATTTGGAATCGTTACCATCTCCACTCTAATATTCAGCAATATTCAAATACACAAAATGTCATCAAATGTCTGAACACAGAGATATTCAACCCAGAAATGGATCATCTTAAACATCACCCAATGGTTACTGCTAGGGTTTAGCTGCTCTGCCCCAGCCCAGTTGGTATCAGAAATACGATGGATGAGACAATTGGCATTAAAATAAAGCATTTCTGTTGGCTTGGACTGTTTATGGTGGGAGGCATTTAGGAGGGAAGCTCCATCAGTTTATGTGAACCACTAGGTGTGTCGCTTACCACTTTTGTCAGATGTTCGGAGGAAGATCATGTCAGCAGGAACCCGCTGGTTCTATGGAAAATAAAATAAAATCACGAAGCCAAGTTGCACAAAAGAACATAAGAACATAAGAATTAGGAGCAGGAGTAGGCCATTCGGCCCCTCGAGCCTGCCCCGCCATTCGATAAGATCATGGCTGATCTTCAGACCTAACTCTAATTACCTGCCCCATCTCCATATCCCCTAATCCCTCTGTTTTTAAAGTAAGCTTCATTGATAACTAGTTTGTCCCTCTGAAAACAAAGCAGTAGAGCAATGCAGAAGATGGATTAATAATTCCTATTACTCATCAAATTGGCCAGGGACTGAAAAATGTTGGGTACAGGCACGTCAGGCATCTTTGTTATTCCAGGGCCGGCTGGTCAGACCACTGGCATTTTTATAACATTAACAAATGGTGCCTTAAACTCACTTGGGACGTCCAAGAACAAAGACCAAATAGATCTACGGCACTGCAGTCAATTTACTATTGAAACTACTTCCTCAGGTTGGTTCTCGGCAGCTGTGCTCCAGGACAACGTACGTTTACACTATGCTGTTCAGCTCCAATCTGTTGTGCTTCCTGCAGCTCACTGATGATCACTAAACCAACTAGTTGTGCAGGAAATTAAATTTGTAAATACATCATCACACTGGATTCATTCTTGAGAAGCACTCTATGAGATTCTAAATCGAGCAAGTTATTTCAACTAACTAGTTGCACGCTTATCTCGATTCCACTTGAAATGTATTTTTAGGTACGCAATTTTCTCACAGGTAGCTCTTATAAAAAGGTTTAAATACAGACATAAGATACAAACCTTATCGACTATAATGAGATCCCCCACTTGAATGTTTGAGCTCTTCACAATCGCAGTACCTGCAGTCACAAAATAAGAAGCATTACCACTATACGTAAGATGCAAATCTAAAACCCAATTTATCCTGGAGTTGCCTGAGCTGTAACCATGTCTCACCTGACACCCACACACAAGGGTTCCTGGACAGCAACCAATACAGCCCCTTACTAGTAAAAAAAAGCCATGAGACTGATTGTACCACTCACACTCTCACCATCTTCATGTTGTGAATGGCTCAGTGATGGATCCAACATGACCACAAGAGGAGCACAAGAATCAACACAAGAGAGTAAAGCTGAATCAATGGAAGGTTACCTGGCACAGTTCAATAGCTACACTACAACTGCTCGGCACATTATTTACATGAACCATCTGCAAAACTACTAAATCTTTCTTCCTCCCTTTTCTCAGTGAACCTGGCAATTTTTGTATGAGCCCCATACAGTGAGTGTTGGCAGACTGTTTAACAGCTTAATACTCCTCAGGTCTCTAAACAGCATCTGCGCACATATGTGCTTGCCAGCAGAAATCACTGGATAGCCACGTTAAGCAGCCAAATAATTTAGATGTAAATAATTTAATAGGACGGCTATGGTGCAACGATTGAACTGCACCAGTAAATCTTCCATTGTGACAGGCTAAATTTCTTTTACTCCCCTTGTCTCATCCAATAGGGCCAAACTTCCAGGTAGCATTTAACCACTGAATTACCAGGAGAGCTCTCACTACAAAACACCTACATCCAGTTGCCAAGATACAGCAAACTGATCCAGGAGAGTGGACATGGAACCATGATGTAGAAATTTAAACACAGGGAAGACATCAAATTGAGAAAGGTGCTGGCCTGAAAACACACTTCCATGGAATCTGTTCTGCACAATATCCTGGAAATGGGCAAATCAATCAGTTAATTACAACCAGATCTTTATTGCAAAGAACAGCTGCCCCAATACAGGCCGTGCAAGGAACGCAATTGGGAATTAACCGGAATCTGCATATACAGTATTTGGATACGACGGTCTTTGCAGATACGTGAATTTGAACGGGAATTGGTCCTTTAAATAATCTTAGCATTAGACGCTAAGGGGGTGCTAATCGTCAGCTAAAAGCATTCTTCATATTAAAGAGGTGCCACATGCTGTAGCAATAGGATGCATCGCGAGAGGACTGGAACTGAAGACTAAAGTCTCCCTCAATGCGGGAGCTTTTATTGGCTCTGTTGCCCTCCGGGTGGATGGACAAGCTAAATGAAAGGAGCACACGCACGATCACTTTAATCCCACAGAGAGGAACATCTGATATTTTTGACAAGCAGCTTTACGGTGCATTTTGATTGGAAGGAACATTGTGCAAGATGCCATGGAGTGGAACCTGAGAGACCAGCTGCAACAGTAATGTGCAATGGATTACATTTATTGCCAGGCGTGCAGCCAGTTCAAGGAGGAAATTAGCAGAAACCACAAGGATCATATTGATTTTATTACTTCAAACACATCATTTACATCTCTTGCAGGATGCAGTTCACGTCACTGCTTCAGATCAACGGTAACCAGTCCATTTCCTTGACAATCCAACAAGTTGCAGCAATTTCCCAACAATTGTGCTTTTTTTATGGTTGGTGTTTTAACAAGGACTCATTATGCCAAATACAGCATCCAAATGCATGGACGAAGAAATTCACACGTCCAGAGAATACACCTTCTCTCTCTAACCACTCCTACCCACGCAACAAATTTATACTTTGAACCTTAACACTTTGTGCTAGCCTTGTCCCTCCGCCCCCACCCCACAGAATCACTACCGAATGGCTCAATTAGTAAAACCACAGTCTAGTGTAAGGTTATCTACAGGGCAGCTCTCTTAGAACTCTTCGCTCAGCGATTGTAAGTCTATTATACGAGAAGCGCTTTATATCTGGCTTCCAGCACCGACTAGCTGCCCTCCCACGCTAATATTCGGCCAATTTCTGAGTGATGTCTCCCTCAGCCGGTTAGCAGAGTACGCTAACTTTGCTGAGGTACCACAGACTCAATTCTCCAGAACGAGTCAGCTCCTTTTGGGGGGGAGGGGGGGGTGGGGGGGGGCCGGAAGAAGTACGGGGCA
Source organism: Callorhinchus milii (assembly GCF_018977255.1). Lineage (NCBI taxonomy): Eukaryota > Metazoa > Chordata > Chondrichthyes > Chimaeriformes > Callorhinchidae > Callorhinchus > Callorhinchus milii. Next base: position 9,815,433 of record NW_024704759.1, on the reverse strand, counting down.
AACTGGCCAATGAAACTGATCTTTCAATAGACTGAGTAAATAATAATAATAATCCTTGCACCCCTGTATTCAAGTCCTTGCACTCCTCTGCACCCCCCAACCTCTCTGACCTCCTCTCTCCTCCGCACAGTACCCGTTGCCTTCGTTCCTCCGGGTCTGGTCTCCTCCTTGTCCCCGAGTCCTCCGCTCCACCCTCGGCGGCCGTGCCTTCAGCCACTGTGCCCTCAGGCTCTGGAACTGCCTTCCTCACTGCCTTCGTCTCGCTCCCTCCCTTCCCATTTTCAGGTCTCTGCTGAAGAACTTTCTTTTCGACCGCTATATAAATCCAAGTTGTTTCATAAAGCGCTTTTCACGTCTTTCGAGACATCTTGAAGCGCTTCACACAGTATACTGTAAAGTGAATTGACTGTATATTTGTGGGTGAAACAGGGCAGCCAATTGCGCACAGCAGCGTCCCACAAACAGTCATGAATTGAGTGACCAAATATTTTTTTCTAAATTTGATTTTTTGGGTGATTATCCCCGGAAAAGCGATTCGCCAATCGACTAACAACTGGGTTCCTAGTCACTGCTAGGTACACTGAGGCGTGTGGAGTAAGGAAACTTGCTCAACATTTTGGCCTGCCAGGAATCGAACCCAGGTCTCTCGCTTGTGAGGCTAGTGCTCTAACCACTGAGCTACAGGACTCCACATCTATGTGAAATCCCTTCTATGTGAATACATGGAACCATTCAAAGTACGCAGCCTCAACAATTTTCAACTCACACTCCACAAGATTTAAAATACCAACCACAGGACTGACCAAAACTTGAATGTTTTACCAATCCTGGCCTGGACACTGAAGTCAATCTCAGGGACAGAACAGATTCTCTGGAAATGTGCCGACTTTCCTACTAAAACCTGATACCGAGTAAAAATCAGGTAGTTAGAAACATCTTGGTGAAATCGGAGTGCAAAGTCTCACTGCCGGGAACTCCAGGAGACATTATTATTCCAACTAGCAGCACAGTTTGTGTGTGTGTGTGTGTTAATACATGCTTAAATCTCCTTCTTTGTAACACTAGGCTGCTTCACCATTGACAGCATCAGCACCATGCATTTTATTAGCAAAGGTTTAGTGACAAAGGGCCCAATCACATGGGCCTTGGGTTCAAAAACTTTCAGGGTAGAAATGCACCGAAGACCTCAAAGGGATGAATGCAAATTAGTAAAAGCAGATTGCGCTCAGTCCTCTAACGCAACCTTGCACTGCATTTCAGATTGGATTAGTTCCACTACATTGAGATTTCATGCCACTATTATGGCCATCAGTCAGGGTTAAACACAGCAGTCATTCAGCTTATAAAAAGAGAGGTCAGTTCTGAGCCCCGTCAGCACTGTATAATCTTTCAACCCGTTTGGCCATTTGTTCGGATCCCTAAATATCTCTGCAGGTGTCCTCAATCCATTCTGTTCGTTACAGGAAGCGAATGGGGGGGCTTCAGTGAGTGAGGTTTACCAAAGCAATGCAAGATTGGGGGCCTTTTACAATCAGAAATAGGGGGGAGGGGAAATAAAAAAATTCTCTGACCAAAGAGGATCTCTGCAAAGACGAACACATGAATCATCCAATTTTTATAACGCTCCAACCAAGTAACATACGCTTCAAATTCATTTGGCGTGTACAATTTTGCATTTGCTATTAATACACATATTCCTCCTTTACTCCATATTGATCCCAATTCTGAGAATTATTTTTATAGGTTTGTGACCGATGTACCAGAATCTCAACCTGACCTGCGCTTAATTGGGAGTGGGGTGGGGGGGGATGGGAAGATTCTACATTCACTTAACTCGCTTCCGTTAAGGAGACATGAAGCAATAAACCTAAACTAAACTCCGGCCTTTAGCCACAGTCTTCCTCTTTCGGTGACACTTTAGCTATGCAAATGGCAAGACGCATCATAAATCTCCAGGAGTGTTCCAAATGGGCCTCGGATCAGAGCCTGTGTAACATTGCACAAGCTACACATATGCTCTCCATGGTGCACAGCCTTTGATTTTAAATGTTGTTCAATTTAGTTAAACCCTACTGTTTTAGCAGCTGGCAACAGGATATAAGAAGCAGGAGCGAGGCCCTAGGTACTGACCTCTAGCTGTGAGCTTGCTGTAGATCTGCGAGTTTACTTCTTTGTCTCGAACATAACATCTGATCTCCTCCACAGCCTCTCGGATGACTGTGACCCCCAAGACAAATCCCTGCAAGTCAAAAAAAGAAAATCAATGCTTTTCACACATCAATAAAACTAAAATACACAGTCACTACGCTTTGCTGTGAAGTGCCTTGAGACGTCTCGAAGACATGATAAGGCACTATCTCAAATGCAAGGATTATTATTATTACTTCATACCTGCAGTGTCCGAACACGGGGAGAAGTTATACATGTTAGATGAAAATATTCTTTGGGAGGGGGGAGGTGCGGGGGGGGGGGGGGGCGCACGTTGAGTTGACCATAATTCTCTTAGTACATCCTGACCATATTCGCTGCAGACTGCGGAGAGCGTGTGTGTCCATGTCTGTTTGTGTAGCTTTAGTAACCTGACTGCACCTGACCTAAGCTTTCAATGCTTATTCTTTTTTCCCCCCTTTTCTCCCCTCCTGAAGGCAGGTACTCTTCCTGGGGTGCAGATCAACAGGAGCTGCCTGCCCTCCCATATCTAGTGCCAACTTATCATTTTTCACGTATATTGAGTCGAGACAGTGAAAGCCAACCGTGTGTTCAATCATAGGGGATGTCACAGCTGAGCCAGTCTTGTCCTGTCCCGATCTGTGAACATGCCCAGGGCTTACTGGGTAGCTATCAAGAGCAGAAACCCAGGCTTATTATCTCCCCTTCTTTGCTTGCTCAGGTGAATTGTAACCCCCCACACCCCCCAACCCAGACCAGACATGTCCACGCAGATTACAACCTGCAACCTCCTCGTCTACGTTACTTGTTGTGACAACAGGTGGTGTCTTTATCTGTTTGGCCATCAGGGGAGCTCCCATTCATTCCTTTTACAGCCACTCAAGCTGGATGAAGACCTCAATGACATATTCATCTTTCAGAAGCCAAGAGGAACCCACCCATCTTAAATTAAAGGGTAAAAAATGTAACCTTCTTGCGACATCTTGATATTGGGAATTTTCTCCTTTAATCAGCATCAAATGGTCTTCTTGAACTTTGCCTGGAGATGCAGTGGTGTTTCTTAAATGTTTTGCACCCTTCCTGGATTATTCCGAGTGATCCTAAGTCAATACTAATACGACCCATTACTTGTCAGTAAGATAGAAGCACTGCTCGCACAGCCTAATGAGGCATTTAGCTGGAATAGTTTTTAGAGCAACTTGCATTTAATAGAGTCCTTCACATGGGACAACTTCTCGGAGCGCTTAGCAGTGGCAGAGCCTGACGCTGAGCTGGGGGGAGGGAGGTGGTGACTGTCAGCATGGATGAAGAGAAAGGTCTTCAGTCATGCTTTAAAAGAGAAGGGGGCAAGGCGGAGGGATTGGGGGAGGGAGTTCCAAAGCTTCGGGGCTTAGTGGCTGAAAACACGGCCATCGACGGTGCAGAGGAGGTAACGAGAGCAAGCAGGAGGCCAGAGCCAGCCGAGCAGAAGCAGCAGGTAGTGGAATGGGGAGAAAGCGGGTCAGAAAGATAGGGAGACGCCAGGGCATGAAGGGATTTGTAGGACAGCAATTAATAAGTGACTGGAAGTTACATTGAAACTCCAATTGTTTGCGATTATTGTGATGACAGATAATCAGCTTGCCTTCCCAGCTATGCTTCCTGTGCGATGTTTCCTGCTCTCTGTGCTATGCATTAGTGCTTTTCATTAACTGCAGTCTCATGCATTTCACACCAAACTAACTCAAACAAATGCACTTCCCCGCAAGACTCACTAAAACTATAAAGAATACATCTTTATTTTAAAAGAAACACAGTAACGCTTCTGGAACCAAAGTGTCCGAAACAAATATTGACGTTTATCCACAAGTAATTAGAAACGTTATTTAAAGGGTATCAATATGTTGCTTGTTGAACAAATTGCATTACAAATCAATGTTGCATTTTACAATCCTCAGTGCAAAGAGTGACGGTTACAAAATGATTCCAATTCCTCCTCACCGACCTGACTCAGTTGTTTCTCAGTGTTGCATTCCCCTGGAGTCAACAGCACGTGGGTTCAGTAAATCTTTTGCCTCTGTCAATTATCCACTGGAGTGAGGGAGGGCAGGGAGAAAGACTACTTCCTCTCCATTGTACCAGGTAATTGACATTACATCATTTCATTGTCCCCACATCCTGATCACATGCACCTTTAATGGCGTTCAATTATAATTCCATAAAACAGTTAAACAGTAATAAAAATACATTTATGAATTTATCATATTATTTATTTATCGTGGAGTCCTGTAGCTCAGTGGTTAGAGCACTCGCTTTGCAAGCGAGAGACCTGAATTCAATTCCAGGCAGAGGGCGAAACCTTGGGCAAGTTTCCTTACTCCACACAGAGCCTAATAATAATCCCTCCAAAACCAAAAACAATAATAAATTGGTCATTTTCAATCTACGACTGTTTGTGGGACATTGCTGTGCGCAATTGGCTGCCGCGTTCGCCCACAAATATACAGTCAATTCACTTTACAGTGTGTTCTGTGAAGCGCTTTGGGACGTCCTCCCGACGTGAAAAGCGCTATATCAAATGCAAGGATTATTATTATTATCGACTCTCTTAGTTGGTGTCGGTGTCTGATAAATAGCAGCGTGCCAATAATTCCATCTATTTTGAATGCTTTAACGCCTGGAATCCTAAAACCTCCCATTATATTCTTACACACCAGTTATATGAAAATAACCCAGAGGAGTTTTTTTTCCTAAAACAAAATTCTCGTCTGGCTCTTTCGGTTCCCACAACCACTTAGTAGTATTCCTCGGGTCTCAAGGAAATGGGCAAGTATCCTGGCACCAGATCTCATAGTAAAAGGGCAGGGAACTGGTACACTGAACTGACTCCATGGCTGACTTGCTGTCAAGTTTTCCATCCCAATATGGAAATGCATGACCTGCATTTTCTCGCAGAACAAGGTCCCAACCTGAGGCTGTGTAGTTCAGGAAAATGTAAGCATGCACCCACAGCTTTCTCGTTCCATGACAAAGCACTTCATCCACAATACCACCCACAAAATACACAATCAATTAACTTTACGGTATATTCTGTGAAGCCCTTTGAGACGTCTCGAAGAGGTGATAAGGTGCTATATCAAATGCAAGGATTATCGTCTGAACCAATGCAATTTCCTATTGTAGACACTCAGCAAAAAAGCCTGCTATATCTAGCAATTAGTTAAGTTAGTCCATCATGTCCAGGTTCATAAACGATAAATAATCACATAGGCAAACACGCATGGGGCTATCGGCTTCCATGTTTGTTCCAGGATACAATGCAAAATTACATTTGTAAAGCAGCTTTCACGCCTGGAGTGTGCATCCATAGATGCTGACGCTGCCAGTGGCTAAGGTGTGTACGCACTGGCGTGAGCCAATCTGGGGAGCCTCAGTCTTGCTGAAGTTCAACTGTAAAAAGTTGGCTCTCATCCAGACAGTCTGTCAGGACAGCAGTGGTCTTGGGGTCAAGGGTGGAGGCAGAGAGATAGAGTTGGGTGTCATCCGTCAAGAAGTTGACCCCATGTCTTTGGATGATGTACAGGTTGAAGAGGAGAGGACCAAGGACAGAGCCTTGAGAAACACTGCACGAGCGGATTAATTCTACCAAATGCTAATTCAAGCTATGTCCCCTCCGAGATGAGCTTCTTTACTCTTCTTCACTCCCTTAGGTTCTTCCTGAATCTTTGCCAGTTTTCTGCCTCTCTTCTGACAGGGAACCACCCCACTTTGATAAATAATTGAAGAGGAAGATGTATCATAGAATCATACAATTCAGAAGGAGGCCATTCGGCCCATCATGTCTGTGCCAGCTCTTTAAAAAGAGCTACCCAAATCAATCCCACACCCCTGACTCTCTTCCCATAGCTCTGCAAACTCATCCTCCCCAAATAATTATCTTCTTCTCTCTTAAAAGTTGTTATCGAATCAGCTTCCATCATCCTTCCAGGCAATGCATTCCAGATCCGAACAACTCGCTGCGTGAAAACATTTCTCCTCACCTCCCCTCTGTTTCTTTTAACAACTATTTTAAAATCGGTGTCCTCGGGTTACCGACCCACCCGCCAGTGGAAATAGTTTCTCCTTGTTCACCCTATCGAATCCCCTCATAATTTTGAAAATTTCTATTAAGATTCAATTAATTAATATTTTAAAATGTAATATTTCTATTGAAAACTTCTCCTCTTAATCTCTGCTCCATGGAAAATAATTCTAGCTTCTCCCGATAACTGAAGTTCCTCATTCCTGGTAAATCTCCTTTGCACCCTCTCCAATGCCTTGACAGCCTTCCTAAAGTGTGGTGCCCAGAACTGAACACAGTCTCTAGCTGAGGCCTAACCAATGTTTTATAAAGGTTCATCATAACTTCCTGACTTTTGTATTCTATGCCCCTATTTATAAAGCCTTGTATCTCGTATGCTTTTTTAAAAAAAAACAGCTTTATCTACCCGTTCTGCCACCTTAATTGCGCTCAGCAATTATTCTGATCCACGTCCCAGTGAAAACATTTGAATTACAAGCTGGGGGATCTAAAACAACTCAAAGCATAATAATAATAACAATAATCCTTGCATTTGATATATGTAGTACCTGATCACGCCATTGAGACGTCTCAAAGCGCTTCACAAAATATATTGTAAAGTGGATTGACTGTGTATTTTGTCGCCGAAACCTGTGAATAAACCATTTACTACCCCCCCACCCCATTTGGAAAATAAATATTAAAAGTAAAAATGAATTCTGAGTGCCTGACTCCAACCGCCGCCCTTCAATTAAGTTATTTTTAGCTAAACAGGAAGCCTTTAGCAAACAACCTGGAAGCCAGAGACCAGCTGTCCCCTGTAAAGAACAACACCCTAAGCTGTTTGATATACGCAAGCAGCAAATCTTACAAACAGATTAGTTTTAGTGCTTTAGGGCTGCAACCTTACATTTTACATGACAGACTGATTACTTTTATTCAGAGCGTGGATAAATGCAATGCAATACATTGCTTAGGTGTAACATTAGGAGCCTGTTGCATACACAGTGATCAATATCCAGCTTCGAAAAACTGTGTCACAAAGGTCTAGGACGTTACATGATAGTTAGATGACTATTACTATACTCACCAGGGTGCCCAATAGGTGTACAGAGCTCCCAGCCTCAACTCTGGTACAAACTGAGAGCATGCCAGCAGCAGGAAGTACAGGTTGAAGAAGTATTTAAACTGGTTAAACAGTACCTGGAGAACAAGGTGGAGGAAAGAATACATTAAATTGTAACTACAGGAATCCTGCTCAGCACACACAAGAAAGATGAGGTCATTTTAGAGCAGTGGAAAATTGACAGAATTTTTTTAAAGCCAGTTTTCAACCGATAAAATAATCTTTGCATTTGATTTTGCATCTTTCATGCCTGGAACACGTCTCAAAGCGCTTTGCAGGATAAATTGCAAAGTGCAGTGACTGTGAGTTTTGGAAGCAAACACAGCAGCCAACTTGCACACAGCAATGGTCACAAACAGCCATGCAGTGAATGGCTTTTATTTAGGGGGATTGTTAGCCAGGACACCGGGAGACACATTCTTCTTTTTTTGAATAGCGCCATGGCAAAAAAAAAAGCCTCTACAGTACACTTTGAATAATTCTAACGTATATAAATAGAATTAAGGTGAGAATCACTCTCAGATTATTATAGATATAAAGTTTAGCACATTACTGGGCAACGAGATGACACTGCCTGTAGCAGCCCTGACAAGCTGTTGCAAAATAACAGAATGGATACCAGTGCCTCACCCAGAAAAGGATCAATAATTTGGTGGGGGAGGGGGAAGGAAATAAAACTTGCAAAACCTTGTTTCACATAGTGTAACGCTGCTTCTAATCCCTGTTATAAGAGAAGCAGAAATTGTGTAGGAAACGGTATTAGGAGATGCAAGAGTAATGGCAGAAACTGCACCAGGGAATATTTTATTATTTAATGTATGGGAGATACAGACAAATTTCGAGAAAGCTGAACCAGCCGAAGCCAACCTATCAACAGCACAAATAACACACTATGGGCTTTAACTTTACTGGTTTTTCTAAATGGGCTTCCATAGTGAGGATTACAGTAAATAGGAATTCAGCTGTTAATCGATTGGCGGGATTGCTTTTCCGGGGCTAATAATTCCTTTTTAAACAAATAATATGGTGATTCAATCCACCACTTTTTTGGGGCACTGCTTTGTGCAATTGGCTGCCGAGTTTCCCGACAAAATATGCAGTCAATTCACTTTACGGTATATCCTGTGAAGCACTTTGAGACTTCTCAAAGATGTGATAAGACCCTACATCAAATGCAAGGATTATTGTTATTTTTATTATAAATTAAACCGCATTATCCCCTGAAAAATGAAGATGTAGTACCCAATGCTCAATTGTGTTGTTGAAATCGGTCTTTAGCAACCAATTTAAATTATTAAAAAAAAACTAGATTATTCATGTCCATGGGATTTCTTGAACACTTACTCCAGGAAGAAAGGAGAAGAAGTTGTATTTCTGATTGTTGATAACATTGCGGGGATATTTCTGCTCTCGTTTCTCCGGGTGTCCAAGCCACACAGTCCGAGGTTTGAAATCCCTTCCTCCACAGCACCACCCACAGCAGCTGCAGAAAAGAAAGATGCACCATATGTTAAGTACTGATACTAGGAAGACAAGTCTTTATTTCCCTTGTCAAAACCACTTTCAAGCCACGTCCTGTTGGTATCAGCATTACTCGTGTTGTAACAGTTGGCGCCCCTATTCCCAAGAAATGCCCTGCCTGCCGTATAGATAGTGTACACGTGAAGACGCCATCAACTAATTAATAGTGCTCTTTTGCTCGTGCAATTTTGATTGCATTGGCCTGAGGAAGAAACTGTCGAGCGTCAGACAATGGGAACCAAACAATACAATACCAGCTACAATAAATGACTGTGTACTTCAGTGATTGTAGCCGTTTAATTCTCCCCTCTTCCCCTCCACCCCCACTCTTGTAGAAACGGACACATTACTGGAGTAAGATTCTTCAGTTCCTTGCCCCATTTAACCATTCAGTGATGGGTTTTGGCAGGTTGATGCACCCCACGTTGAAGGGAGCTATATAAATGCAAATTGTCGTATTTGGGGCATCAGAGTCAAGGTAGACAATAACAACAACTTGCATTTATATAGCGCCCTTCGCGCATTGTAGCAGCCCGGAGAGTTTCACAGCGGCGGAGTCTGACAACGAGCCGGGGGAGAGGGAGGTGAAAGTAAGCACGATCAAAACGGTAGGTCTTCAGGCGGGATTTGAAGGTGGGGAGGGAGGGGGCAAAGGCAGAGAGATCAATGGAGAGTTCCAGAGTTTTGGTGCGTAGTGGCTGAATGCACGGCCACCGATGGGGGAGAGGAGGGGGCGATGGATGAACAGGAGGCCGGAGCCAACTGAACGGAGGCAGCGGATGGTGGAGTGGGGGGTAAGCAGATCGGATACAGCCCTCCAGATACTACAGGTCACTGAGGACAATTGTAGTGCCCCTATCGCATCCCAGGTTCAATCTGACCCTGGTCTGTGCTGAGTTAACCAATCTCAGCCAGGATGGCTCTGAACCAAATCAATGCAAGGATTATTATTATTATTATTCTCACATACTGTATCAGGGCGTAAATGACTGAAAAGGCATTTCACTGTAACATGTATACAGTTATTTTTAACATTATTTCTACTGTGGTTGAACTGGGTATTAAAATCCAGAAGTATAGGAACATTTTGTAACCTTGCACATCTGACAGTTTGTTTATTATTTTTTTTAAAAACGTTTCCTTTTATAGTTTCTTTTCGGACAAGTCGGTTACCTTGTATTCCTGAACGTTATTGACTCGAGCGTGGGAACAGATACAAATGAAGGTTTTTATAAAACGAGTCTTGTTTTGGCGTTTTCTAAAAGCTTTCAGAGCTGTCAACTTTCTTTTAAAAACTGAAATGTCTTTCTGCTACATTTCTTGTTGCGTTCATTCATTCCTGGCTGTTGTTAACCCTGGTCTATCTCAGTGGCACTGGCTTAGGGTGAACGCAGCTGCCTGGATTTGTTCAGCGGAAATAATCTACCCAACAAACTCCATTGCACCTCCGCATAAATAATAAATATACAGTAAAAATGAAAATGTATAAGTTAGGAGGAAAGTGATTTGCCAAGCGAGAATAAATAAACATGTAGCCTCGGCATAAATGCTAGTATCTATTGGCCACACTAGTATCCTAACCAGAGTAAGAGTTCCGTGTTTGCCATCTACACATGGATATCTGAAACGGAAGAGCATAAAGGCACTATACAAGTGTAATTCTGTATTGTGTAACCCAAACAAAGTGCAGCATTAAAAAAAACTGTACTGAAAACCGATCCCAGGAATCAACATGGAGTTACTTGTGCTGAATCTTTGAAGCAGAAATCTGCAGCTTTGTGGTGTGGCCATTCTTCTAAAGCCGCAGTTCGTATTGACTGAGCAAGTGTGCTTATATCTGTCCAGATCCTGCTGTAAGGACACGAGGATCGATGCCAAATGGGAACACGATCAGGCTTAGCTGTGTTGACCAACCAGTTGATTAGCCCTCAAGCACTAACTGCTCACTCATACATGAAGAACGGTCACATGAGCAAGTTACCAGAGAGCCATTTCTGCCCTTTGAGCTCCAACCCATTGTGTCTTTAGAATATAACAGTCAGGATGTGGGAGGGAGAGAGAAGGGGGGAGGCATCTCCTCATTTGCTCCGCAGAGAGACTACACACTCCAGAACTGGTAAATAGAAACTCTGCTTCTGAGAGTTCTCGGTAGCTGGAACTGGAGGTCCTCTTGTGCACAATAAAAGGCTTTCATTCACGACTGGAGTGTTGCAGTTGCCTCAGTACGCCCCCCAACACCCCCCCCCCCCCCCCTCCCCGGTGGGAAAAAAGTAGTCAAGGTTCCCATTCCTGATCACTATGTGAGAAAATGTGTCTGTTTAGACAGGATCTGTCTAAACAATTAGCTGCCTCATTTCGCCCACAAACATACAGTCAATTCACTTTACAGTATATTCTGTGAAGCTCTTTGAGACGTCGCAAAGCCGCGATAAGGCGCCATATCAAATGCAAAGGTTATTATTATCTGGCTTAATGTGTCGCAAAATACAAAGTAAAAATGTTCAAGGTAAATTCAACTGAAGAACCTGGATCAGACAGGTGGAAAATATTCTACGAGTTGAAAAGCATTGCCTCAAACTTACAAGATGGATGCTTTCAGAACTGGGTACTGGGACGCTGACCACATTGTTCTATTAGAAAATAGCCATCTACGTAAATGGCATTTGCGTGTTGCTATTTGACAGGACTAATGTTATTGTGCCTAATAGCTTTCACTCATGCCAAACAATTTCAGGTCAGTGATACATTTCTGCACTGTATCGCTGCTCAGGGATACATTTCTGCACTGAAAGCATTCGAAGACCGTGCCAACTCATTCGGAATGGCAGCCCTTGACGGTGTGATTTGCACCAGTCATTCAGAATCTGCGCGCCAGAGCCAATCCGAAATGCAAGTTAAAAGAGTTGAGGATGCAGAAGTGAGCCACAACTCATATTGGGAATCCAGAGGAAGGCAGATAGCTTAACAACAATTTGAGGTTTCTTAATGCTCGCAAATATGAAAGCTACTCATGCTATTTGCACCTGGGAGCGGACGGTGAAGTGATGTATGGTCCCCTCTCCTAGATTAAAATGGGCAACATCATCTTCGAGTGTCATGTATCAAAATGTCTTGGGACATCCTACCAATCTGAGAGGCGCTACATAAAATGTAAATTTGCATTGTACTGCATTGTAAAACAATTGTCAAACAGGATATTGTCGAAGTCAACAGCATCAGTTCCTCATGATCCAAACTTACCGAATAACTAGATGGAGGACCCACATTCAGCTATTTTTGTGTTGATTCACTTATTTCTGTCTTTGCCATTTTTCTTATGGTATTCGCAGCTCTTAACAACGCACCTCCCCTACATTCCTTACAATTTGCTTGCCCCTAACTTACTCTCTGCATTCCTGCCACCTGTAACTCAGAGATGAAGAGGGTGATGCTGCAAAGTAGCTGCTGAAATGTTAATAGCAAAGAAGTGCTCCTTTTCGAAATTCCCACCAACAGTCAAGAAAATGTCAATGAAACAAAACACAAAATACTGCAGATGCTGGCAATCTGAAAGCAAAAACAGAAGTCGCTGGGAACATTCAGCAGGTCAGGGGGCATCTATGGAGAAAGGAGAGTAAGTCAATGTTTCGAGTCCACCACCTTTCAAAATGTTGACTCACTTTCCTTTCTCCACAGATGCTACCTGACCTGCTGAGGGTTCCCAAGAAAATGTCCAAGATCAGCTCCTTCACATTTGCCTTCCCCATACCTGCGCTTTCACACGAGTGCGTACAGAACTCTTAACACTGACGCCTAAGCAATTGATACGGGAAGTTCTCACACTGAACTGCGTTGACCGTGTTATTTTATATTGAACAAATGTTAGTTCGGCATTTAAAGGGAAAATGAACCTCAGCAAGTTTCCTTGAGATTATCAAGAATAATTTAAACCACAAACAACAGGACATACAATCTACTGAAAGATGATAACAACAACTTGGATTTATATAGTGCCCTTCAAGTGGCGTAGCGTCTCGGAGCATTTATAATCAACTATGGCTGAGCCAGCTGACCGTTCATATCCCTGCAAGTAATCATTATTGATCTGCAAGTGTCCGCAGGCTAAGTAACCATTGGCACAGAGAAGGTTATGTAAATAATGTAGCCAAGCCCAATCCTCTCCTTATCCAATGCGCAAGCACCTTCCAACAGGTATTACTGGGTAATGATGAAGGGCGGGACACACAGCTCATTTTCTCTGCCCTGATCTGTGCAGCTAAAGCTAATTTTAGTGGCTGTGCTATTTCCCAGCTACCATAGAGCCCTGGCTGAAATTCAACAATGTAGGCAGAGATGTGGAGTCATCCTATATGCTAATTCATGGTGTGACTCCCATCACTGCAAAGCACAATCTGGAAACCACAATCTGAATGGCGTGAGGTGGAGCTGACATGCCCAGCGGTAAGCAGAACGCAGGACTCCCTTTGGCTCCACTTCGCCATTGCTTTTTGGAGTCCGCAGACGTAAACTGAACAAGCTCCACCTCTAGACAAGATCGGAAGTGCATCAATTGTTCAGCAGAGGATGGCAGCAAGTCATCTGCTATTATTATTATGAATGGTAACATTTGATACAGCGCCTTATCACGCCTTCAAGACGTCTCAAAGCGTTTCACAGAATATACTAAACGTGAACTGACTGTACCTTTTGTGGGCGAAACGCGGCAGCCAATTGTGCGCAGCAGTGTCCCGCAAACAGTCATGGGTTGAGTGACCAAATTATTAGTATTTTTTAAAATTACATTTTATTTTGCAAGGTAGTATTATTCACCTATAAAACTTTTTTTTTGGGGGGGGGCGGTGGGGTGGGGGGAAGAGGGTTAAAAAATAAATGTGCATTTACCTTCTAGATCTTACAGAGAGTCAGTCCAGGAGTTAAATTTTTGACATTTTAGTCTGCTCCAAATCTATGATATTTTCACAACCCCCTTCTTGGCATTGTTGTGCATTATCCTGTAACCTCTTTCTCTCTCTCTCTCTGTGTGTGTCTCTCTTTCTCTTATCTCTCCACAGCTGAAAATCATCCTCCACCTCAGGTTTCAGATCATTAAACAACCAGCAAACAGAATTGCTCTCCTATTGATTGATCTAAGAAGTGTCTTTAGTTGTTTTTTTTTGTTTTTTTGGGGGGGAAACATGGGATTTTTGCTAATTTCCCAGGGCAAGAGATTTTCTGAATTGCTACAGTGTTTTAAAGGGTGTGTCTCTTGTCCAATGGAGTCAATCAGGAAGAACCTGCAAGGATTTCCTGGTTTTTCTTCACTTGCCACAACAGCACATCACACAAATAAACAAAATAAAACTCTGCTCTCAATCCCCCATCATCACAACTCAGTGTTAGGGGATCAAGTCACCTTTTACCCCCGGGTCTGACGTTACCACACTCTTCCAGAGCCCTGTTTTGATAAAGCAATTCAAATAATAATGATAATAATAAAAAAAAGCAAATCAATAAATATATCCAATCAATCAATCAATCAATCAATCAATCTATCTTTTTGGGGCTTGCTTTTAATTATGCCATTGCTGGCAGGGATTGGCATGGATAAAAGAGGGGATAGGAATGCAAGCTCCTGGCATTCCCAGTTAGTTCCCCAGGAATTGTTTCTGAGTGTGATATGAACACACACACACACTCACTCACTCACTCACACACTCACTCACACATTCACTCACACAACTGCTGTGTGTGTTACAGTGTGTCCCAGTTGTGGGGCTTTGCAATCCACAAGGGTTTCAGCCTTGTGTGATCCCAGTGTCTGTCTCTCTCTCTCTCTCACACACACACCTGTACTAATGGAGGCCTGAGAGAGAGAAGGAATCAGACTCACACAGAGAGAGAGAGAGAGAGAGAGAGACACTTGCAGACAATTGCCAATAAATGTCCCAGTTATTCCCCAGGGAACAGATACCTCGAAGCATCGGATCATTGCAAACATCGTTTTGAAACCAAACATCATTGCACGACCAGAGAGAGCAAAACACACAGTGAAAGCATAAAAAACATCTCTCATGCAAAGCCTCCCCCATTAACACACACACACACACACCACCAGCAGCAGCAGCAAATCCTTCTTTACTCTCAAAACAAATGATCTGAGGATCAAATAAAGCTGATCCCACAAGGCTGGGCTGCATTTATAGACCAGGGTCTGTTTCCCTGTGGCTGAATGGAAAAAAAAAAGATGCCTTACCCACTTCTCTGCTTGGAATCGTGTCGTTTCTTGTGTCTGACAGGCTGCAGAGGGATATTATCCGACATCTTTGCTGCTGTAATCCCTTTCTCCCAAGCAAGGGAGAGGCTGTGTCTGGCTGGGTGGTGCTCTCTACCCAGCAGCCTTCTCTCTGTCTGTCTTGTCTGTCTGTCTGTCTGTCTGGCAGGTCCTTTTAGAAAGGATCTGCCCACAAAAAAGGGTCAAAGGCAAATCATCCTCCAGGCAAAGCAGGTACTGTTGTCCCAAGCTTTTACAGTGGCCGGCACTTTGAATTCAGCCAAGCGATAGCGCGAGACGCTGACGCGACGCTTTACGGGTCGACAATCTGTCCGTTTGGGGGGCTCGCCGCGCGCGGTTCGTCTCTGCTGCAGGTTTATGTCTCCCAGACGCAGACTCCCCGAGGTGCAGGCCGTAGTGGTTAGCGAGCTCGCCTGGCGAAGCCGGAGGACCCGGGTTCGATTCCCGGGCAGGGACGAAACCCAGGGCAGGTTTCCTTGCTCCACGAGCTTCTGTTTACCCAGCAGTAAGTAGGAACGCGGTTGTTAGTCAATTGGTGGTTCGCTTTCCGGGGTTAATAATCCAATAATTCCTCCCCACCCCCCCAAAAAAAAAAATTGGTCACTCAATCCATAGCTGTTTGTGGGACACTGATTGGCTGCCACATTTCGCCCACAAGATACACAGTCAATTCACGTTGCAATATATTTTGTGAAGCGTTTGAGACGTCTCAACAAAGTGTTAAGGTACTTTATCAAATACAAGGATTATCATTAGAAGTACAAGGTTCTAATGGATGGTGTTAATATATATATATATATATACGCTTCATATACAGAAACACATGTGATCACACTTATGGTTGAAGACAGGAAGTGTTGCTGGCTATATGACTATCACTCTGAGAGACTGATCACAGTATAAAAATGCAAGTTGTTGTTGTTGTTGTCTCTAAGGGCATCATAGCCAAGGGTGACCATATGTCCCCGATTTCCAGGGACAATCCCCGGATGAGGTATTGTGTCTCCGTCCAAATTTGCCCCGTCTTGAGTTCAGCAACAAACTCAGCAAGAACACTAAAATTCTAAAACAGATCCACTCAGAGAAATACAGCCATTAACCCAACAAGCTTCTCCAGTACTGCCAGCATCAGGAATTGTGATGAGTCCTTTTTTTCCAAAAAAAAATATAAGGGTCCCTGGATTTGGTTGACAAAATATGGTCACCCAGTGAGATAGACCAGCCCTTTTTCTGAACTTCATCCAACAAATAGTTGGCTGGACTGCTCTCCATGATCGAAGTCTGCCTGTGTTCTTGGTTTGAAGTCTACCCTCTTGGGTGAGATATTGGGATGTGCCAAATGCCTAAATGCCTGTTGATCCCCACAAATAGACAGAGACTTCCATTCCTGATCCCGCATGGGATCATTATCAAAGACGTGATAAGGCACTATATCAAATGCAAGGATTATTATTATTATTATAGAGCATCACAGCCAATTCAGAGACTGGCAACACGAGCATTTTCAGCTGGAATGACTGGAGAATGATCAGGAGTGGGAACTCAAACCGATTCGTTCCCCTTTCCTAACGCAAGCTCTCTTAATCAGATGTAGGTTCTTCAGTTGTAAGCCCAGCCCCCCACCCCCCACCACCTCTGAAGTGTTACAGTGAAGGATGCTATATAAATGTGAGTTGCTGTTTTTAAAGAGATTCTCTTGTGTTCGACTGGCTGACATAACTAGGCACTGACCAGTGGTAAAATATGATACTTTTCTACTGTCCAAAGCTTGGTTACACACTGGTCAGTGACTTTACTATTTGAACCATCAGCAATCTGAAAATGCATTTTCCAGGACCGCAGGAGAAATTACCCTCTCTTTTCATACAGTGCCATGGAATCTTCAACATCGGCCTTAACCTCGGTTTAACGTTCATTCAAACGATAACACCTCCAACCACGCAGGACTCCCCTACCACTGCAATGGAGTGTCAGCCGATACAACAACAAGATTACATTTGTATAGCGCCTTTCATGTCGGGAGGACGTCCCAAGGCACTGGACGGTGTACAGCATCTTAGACCTGAGCTGGGGTCGGGGGGGAGGGGGGGGGGGGAGAAGGGAGGGGAGGGCAAGGTGGGTGGCCGATGGCATGGTTGAAGAGGAGGGTTCTGAGGCGGGACTTCAAGGAGGCTAAGGAGGGGGCGAGGTGCAGTGATTGGAGGATGGAATTCCAGAGGTTGGGGGCAGAGTGGCTGAAGGCTCTCCTGCCAATGGTGGGGCGGGTGGGTCGGGGGACATGGAGCAGGCCAGAGCCGGCTGAGAAGAGGGAGCGGACGGGTTGGTAGGAGGTTGCAGAGGTAGGGTGGGGCGAGGCCATGGAGGGTTTGTAGGTGAGGACCAGGATCTTGAACTGGATCCTTTGAATGATTGGGAAGGCCGACAAGCAGGGCGTTTGCATAGTCGAGCCTGAAGGTATGAACAAGAGTTTCAGCGGCCTGAGGGGTGAGGTAGTGGTGGAGTCGGGTGATGTTAGAGGTGAGGGAAGGCAGAGTGAGCCATGGCTTGGATGTGGGGAAGAAAAGACAGTTGAGGGTCAAACAAGACACCTAGGTTCCTGACTGGCTTGGTGAGTTGTGTGCAACCATGGAGGTTGATGCTGCCAGAGCCTGAGGTGCAGAGGCGCTGGCGCGAGCCATTCAGAAGGGCCTCAGTCTTGTTCACATTCAACTGTGGGAAATTTTCCCTCATACAGGACTTAATGTCCAACAGGCAGTCTGTCAGGACAGCAGTGGTCCTGGAGTTGAGGGCAACTACATGAGTTCAAAGTCCTAACATGGCACCTGAACCCACTAACATTTTGGTTCAGAGGCAAAAATGCTGCCAACTGAACCCAGCTGACACCTAACCCAAGATCGACTCCTGCCTAACGGATCCAATGAGCGATAACATGGCAAGAAAGGTGCTTGGTCCAATATGAATATTGTACACTAGGTGGGAACATGGCTAGCTCTAATGTTACTTCCCTCATTTATGTCTTAATTTATTATTGGCTTTCAATAACAAAGGCACAGCTTTTTTTAACAAAAGGTCCATTTTCCATGTAAACCATATAGGTTCTACGGATTCAGTCACTCTTGCATCAGTCCACGTACATGTCAAAGCACCATAAAAAAACATTGTGAACTGAAGTCAAAGATATTAGAGTGAGTATCCTGGAAGATTGAGATCAAATGGGCCAAAGTACATCAGAATCAATCCTATTGTACTATTAATCTCACTTTCCAGTTATTTCTTCAGACGACTAGTGTTTAAACACATGTATATATTTATCCACTTGCCTTTCATTTGCCTTCAATGGCAAGCTCAGGTTTTAGTTAACTAAACTCAAGCAGTACCAACACAAACCCCCACCCTCAAGCTTTGGTTCTTACCCATCTGCAGCTCATATTCCCTCGACAGTGCCCTCTGTACACTCACTCACAAGACAAGGGAAAGATTAGATCAATGAGAATTTGATTATATAAAAAAATACTGAATCAGGTTTTACTGGTTTTCCTGAAGTTGTTTGCTAGTTTACAACTATGGTTTCAGCAGCTCTCTAATAATAATCCTTGCATTTGATATAGCTCTTTTCACCTTTTCTAGACGTCTCAAAGCACTTCACAGAATGTACTGTGAAGTGAGTTGACTGTATATTTGTGGGCGAAACCCGCCAGCCAATTGCGCACAGCAGCGCCCCACAAACAGTCATGGATTGAAGTGACCAATTTATTATTGATTTTTTTCTTGAGCAATTATTATCAGGCGTGTGGAGTAAGGAAACTTTGTCCAAGGTTTCGCCCTGCCAGGAATCAAACCCAGGTCTTTCATTTGCGAGGCAAGTGCTCTAAGCACTAAGGCATAGGACTTTAGTGCTTCAACCAGATAATAGGTTAGAAACTGACACTCCATGTTAGCCCCTCATCCCAGAATTTCATGCTAGGCTGGACTTTAACCCAAGTCACAGTCAAAAGACTAGCCACTGTACTCCAGTGGAGTTGTGGGTGGAACTGTCCTTCAGAATAGACATTATATTGAGGTCCTGCTTGTCAGTTCAGCTGGAAGTTGATGAGGAAGGACCAAGCTCCTGAGAACCACCCAACCTATATAGTTCAAGACCACGTCATATAGTGAATTTACCAATTGAGAAATCTTGGTCCCTGTGCAGAACTTGCATTCATCTGCACAGCTGTGTAGATTGGCAAACCAGACGAGTAACACCTAGTTAAGTAGCTTCATTGAGCCTTGCATGTAAGAGGTTTGAAATAAAGGACAAAAGACGACAACGATTGACTGTAACAATGTCAACCTGCATTTATTCCCATATGCCAGAAAGAAAAAAAAATCAAGTTTACATTCAGTAGATGCACTAAAGAGAGCCACTAAAACATTCATGAAAGACAGCATACATAATCATGCCATTCAAGGCATCTTTGACATGATGTAACAAAAGAT
This sequence comes from Callorhinchus milii, assembly GCF_018977255.1. Taxonomy (NCBI): domain Eukaryota; kingdom Metazoa; phylum Chordata; class Chondrichthyes; order Chimaeriformes; family Callorhinchidae; genus Callorhinchus; species Callorhinchus milii. The sequence continues at coordinate 9,795,831 of NW_024704759.1, read as the reverse complement.
CCATTTTCCATGTAAACCATATAGGTTCTGCAGATTCACAGTTACCCCTGCATCAGTCCACTTGCATGTCAAAGCACCATGAAAAAACATTGTGAACTAAAGTCAAAGACAAGGCCGATGTGAAGCAGTAATCTCCGAGCATCAAACACTACTGCAAATGGTAGCTTGCTCTCAATTTGGCATTGAAACATCAGCCCAGCTACCGAAAGACCCAAAGTACTGTTAGTAAAGCAAGATGCGGTGTCCGTTTTGTTCAGCACTCCAGTTGTACATTCAGTGTTAAACTATAGCACTCAGAAAAAGAGTCGGAGAATGTGGAACAAAAGTCTATGTGAGGCTCCCAAATCCTTGCGTCAGCGAAACTCTCGATCCGCTACCTGATGCAACCGTCGTCCACCAAAAGCAAGAGAAATGACACCTTCCGACCACGCACGAGGTCAGTTCATGAACAAAAAATGGTCAATAGCCTGGGGGGGGGGGGGGGGGAGGGGAAGGAACCAGCACGACCAAACAACAAAAAAACACAAATGGCAATTTTTTTAAAAAAAAAGTGAGGTAGTTAAACAAAATTACTTCAAGTTCTGGGGCCCACCCTCCCCACTTCCCTCATATGCTACATGTGGGTCTCCTTTGGCCAAAGCACAAATGGTGCACCATCCAGAAATTAAACACATAACCCTGGTTTGAAATCAACCAGGGTGGGCACACGCTCATCAAGAATTCTCTCTTGTTTTTTTTTCTCCCCTGCCCGATGATTTTGCATTGAAAAAAAATGGAGTCAATTACCTCGTTTAAATGCTCTGATCAACTGGTTGCTCGCTCAATTAACTTATTTTTTTTTAAAAAAAATGAGCACTCATTCTCATTTAATTTCTTTTAAAAAGCACAGACCGTGTGCAAGGCACTAAGGTCTCTGTGATAAGAGCTTCCCACCCCACCCCCAAATAATTGGTGACCTAAGCCAAAGTCAAAAGGACAGATGAATCCACAACACAGGCTTTGCGAAGAAATTCCATCTGCGTCTAAATTTACTGTTTATCCAGCATTTCGCAAGTCCACAATTTGGAAAATACGGTCTTAAATTTGAAGCCCACTTTCTGTAAGTTCTTGTAAGACTTCAAAGTTAAGACTGAATTCAATAATTTGCCAAGTTCTGGAAGCTCCAAAACACAAGGGCCAGGTAAAAATTCTCCCCACTGCTGAGATGCTTGGAGCCTAAACACCCAGAAAACTAACAGCCTGATCAGAAATTATATCACAGCCAAATGCTTGGAACATCTGCATTAAAAATGAGTTGCTTTGGCCAAAAACACATTTCTACTGGCCTGGTCGAGGCCAGTTTGATACTTATTTCCATCCAAAATGCAGCTTTTTCTTTGAAGAGACATATAGTCCTACAAATAAATCATTTAACTAGGACTTTTTTTTCCCCATATAAAAAAAAACAAGAGTTCATTCAAGATTTAAGGAATGAATTGTCATCAAAATCTAAACGGATGGCACCAACTGACATTCTAGAATAGTTACCCGCATAAATGGTTTTAATGTATAAACAGTAAATACAAATACACACACATCTTCAAAGACAAAATCTCTATAGTAGTTATGGAAATGATTCATTTCAATTTCTACTAATTATTCCAAAATCTAGCACTCATTACAGAATAGGTTTCAATCTTTGGATTCATAACGATTTTTTGTAGTAAAAAAATTCATGAGAAAGAGGCTGTACACTTCAAAAATATTGTAAACTTAAGTCAACATTGTAAACGCTTCACTTTGCAAGACCCGCTTTATTTTTCTTCTTTAGATAATCCCAGAGTTTTATACACTAAATTTGCAAAGCATTGATTGTACTCGTAACTTAAATTTAGGAGATACCCAGCAATTTTGATATTTAGAGACACAGCTACAGTAAAAATCTATTTTACACTTTTGAGGTTTATTTGAAATTAGTAGCCCATAGTGAGGTTTGTAGTTGTACTTTTTTTCTTCTTCATTTAAAAAAACTAAAGACTAAAATCTAATCTAAACTGCACATTTGCTAAAGAACGTCTCGTTTTTTTTTAATTAACAGCTATTTTACTTTCCTCCACAAAATGGGGGAAGGTTGGTGTTACAATGCCTTCAGGGCTGGCTTTGTCTTCATCAGCCATCACTGGGCTAATAGCAGGTGGGGTTCCCTCAGCTTTGGAGACTGCGGCACTGTTACTCAACACAGAACTCCCCATGACACTAACAGTGAGGGGAGGAATGCCACCATTCTGAATCACGGAGATCTCGTTGGTTTTCATGACTAATCCATTGGTGAGTGAGGTGGTGTAGTGATTCCATAGCGTCGGCTCAACCTTCATCGCAGGAGCCACTAGATCTTTGGGGAACATCTCAGCGAACTTCTTTGGGTCATTGCCTATTAATACCATAGGACCGTCTAACGAAAGACGCCTCCCACGTCTGGCCGAGTTATTCCACATGTGAGTTCCAATATGCACCTACAATACAAAGCAAAATATTTTTTTTTAACATGATTAGTATTATTGTCGTTGAGGCTTCAAGCAAAGTCGCAGATACCAACTCGAGAGGATCACTACATATGCGATTGTCAGCTTCAAGCACTACCTGAACAGACAGTCTGAAGTCGCCACATTTATACTGCAGTGAAGTGGTCTACAGCAACATGAATAGAACGAAGCTGTTGCCTCAACAGGACAAAAACGGTACAACTATTCCCCTCCCTCACCTCTGGGTACAATTGCCACGGTGTTCCTCTCCCTGTGAGCAAGTTCATCTGCAGGCCAGCAATGTTGTTTGAGATTTCCCAGATTGAACCACCTTTGATGTACGCTGCTATGCGGTTTAATAGTTTCCAATGAAATACACCCTTCCAACTCCCAAAGAAATGCCCTTAACACAGACCATACAAGAGTATTTCCTCCACCACTTCCATCACAAACTGCTTCAGTTTACCACTGAAAGAACTCCTCACAACTTTAAAACTCTGAACACACGCCTAGACTGGAGAGTAAAAACACGGGAATAGAACAGTCATTATTGGGCAATCATCTCTGCCTTTGAGATCACAAGTCATGCAGGGGAAAATAACCTCTCCCCTTCCCTACCCCCCTACTCCAGATACCAACTGTATCCTTGGTACAGCTCCCCTTGATAGGATAGTGCTTCCACACAATGGTCATTATTTGCAGGAGAGTTTGGACAGCAAATAACAGCAGTGTGTTTAAATGTCTAGGTGTTGTATGTATGTGATGGAGAGAGAGAAGAAATGAGAGAAAGAAAATCTGCAACCACAAGACAAGCGTAATTTCAACAGCCATTGGACATTGATCATGAATAGGAATCCTGCCTCCATTTCCCCTTTCCCTCTCTCTCCATCACCTGGGACATGGACGTCAGTTGCAGATGCCTCTATTGAGATCAGCTAAATGAGCACAGACCAAGAATCAAACCTGGAAGCTTCCTGTCTGTACGGCTCAGTATCCTACAAGGCAACCAGAGTCGATAGAGAAGCTATCTAAGGCGCTTAGATCTAAGGCGCCAAGTAAAACAAGTCCGCTTCACTTGCAAGCTAGTTCTTATTGGAGCTATCTGTCATTGCTTTTTTAAAAAAAAATCAAAAGAATTTTAGACCAGTACACAACTGTAGTATTTTCTCAATCTGAACCAGTTACCTTGAGGTTTCCTTTGGTTGTAAAAGCTCTTCCACAGATGGTGCACGCAAATGGCTTTTCACCAGAGTGCGTGCGTTCATGAATCTGCAGAGCACTCGCGGAGGAGAAGGACTTTCCACAGGTAGGGCAGTTGTGTTGTTTAGGTGTGCGGCGGGGTGGAGGTGCCAAAATGGGTGGCAAGATTGGAGCCACGCTTGACGGGGAAAGAAATTGTGCAGTGGTGCTTACTGGACGTTCTCCATGGCCACTCGCTTCCACTTTAATCAGAGCGGGAGGAATCCTGGCAAAGGAACCTGCAGGAACTTGGACAGCACCTGAAAACATACAACAGTTTGACTGTTTAGTCTACCGTGGGCCACTCAAGGGACCCCTTCTTATAATGGGTTTTTGTTCACTCTACCAAATGTCGCTAATTCAGCAACCAAATGCAACAGATTTGCTAACTGCTCCGTGCAATCTGTCCCCAGATGCCTTTAAATGTACCTTAAAAGCAAAAGGCTCAACAATAAAGGACCACGTCTTTTCTTAATCATTTCTTTTGTACAACACAAGCCAATGCAAAATGCAATCTACGTTGAGAAAAATTGTGCTCACTGTCCTTACAGATCAACACCCTGCCTTTAAATTGATGTTATCTTCATTGTTACTCATCAAGCCAAGTAACAGACAATGAAACACATCCAGTCCTAGCATCATATCTCATCAAGCATCCAGCAAACCATAAATATCTCTACTCTGTCCAACCACAGACTTGAACGCAGTCTCAGAAAAGCCCCAACTGTATCAGTACGAGTTTTCCGTGTCTCATAACAGTCACCTTATAAACTGTAAGTGAGACTACCAAATTAGTGCTTGACGTGCTACATTAGACCAATTAGCTAAAGTGACCTGAACACATTTCGGTTCAGACCCTCATTCCAGAACTTCGCCCTTGACTGGACTTGAACCCAGATCCCAGAGTCAAAAGAACAGCTACTAACTTCTTCACCACAGCGCTGGACTGTTTGAAGTTTCCTGTGTAATTCTTATTAACCCTTGCTGCTTCCACATTCACTGATAGCCTCACGAGAAAAGACAACTGTATAGCACCAAGCTATCCTTTCTAGCCGGTCTTAAATTTAATTCCCAGTCTGTGCTGAGTCAACTGATCAATAGAGTACTAATGGGTAAGGATTAGGAGACTTAAAAAAAATAAGGTTCCATTGGTTTAGTTTAGGCGTGTGTGCACGTACTGTATATTGGCACTCATGGAAGCATACATAGAACTCAAGACATTTCAGCAGATGAAAATTAACAGAAACCCCCATTAAGAATTGTAATTTGACGGTATAAAGTCTACTCCTGCGGTTTCCCCTCCCCCCCCCCCCCGAAATCCAACAACAGCAGACAACACCCAAGCTTCCAACTGCTACCCTAGCTGAAGTGAACTAATTTAACACAACCCAAAGATCCACAGATCTCTCTGGCCAAGTTGGGGGGGAATCAGAGAGAGCACACAATGGGAATAATACAAGGCCAGTCTGACAAACCCCGAGCAAAGTTCTCTCACAACTATCTTTGCTCCGCAAGTCACTTCAAATATAGGTCTTACATAAGTACTACTTTCTGGTGGAGGTGATTTAACTGGTCAGAATACAGAACACTGCTGGGGTTGTGCAACAACAAGATATCTGCACGGTAATGGCAGTGTAGTAGTCTGTGGTGAGCGCATTGAGCATTGCAGGCTGTAAAGCAAGAGCAGAAGCAATGGCTGTGCAGTGTTAGCTGGTGTGAGCTGCAGTAGATGTGCAAGGTTTCCCTTTGGGAGCAGAAGAGAAGAAACAAAGAGAATTTTGGCTTCAAAGTTCATTTCATTTGCAGTTTCATCAGATAATATGTTGATCTGTCACGTGATTCATTTGTCTTCACCGGTCAGGAAACACTGAGAATCTGCTTGAATGAAGACAATCGGCCTGAAATTCCATCTCGCCTCAGTTTGTAAGACCATTTTGCGTTTAAAATTTAAGACTGCGCAGAAATTGTGGAAAAAACTCTTTACGTTCTTTATTTGGATTTAAGAACTGTGGAAAATCAGCTTTCAAATTAAGTCCTAATTGAAGAATTTTTCACAATTCTGCATCATCCTAAATTTCACACAAAAATAAACATGTGAGACACATGTAACTATTCCAGGTGCAATGTGTCTTACCAACTAATTGTGTTCAGTTTCTATTCTGTTACTCGGTTATAATCTTTCCACCCCACACCCACCCCCAACTTTTGTCATCTCACTTCGAGAGAGCAGAAATACACCCAGGTCTGTTGCCAATGTCACAAAGGGAGAATAAATTCACTTGGCTCATTTAAATATCGTTTGAGCTCAATGTTCACTGCAATGTAACAAGAGAGCAGCTTTCATCTTTGGGAGCTTGGTTTAAATCCAACCTGGACAGATGGCACGGCATTCTCTACCAGCCTGAAACACTACATAACATGTGGACACCTAACCCAGTTGACCACTGGCCAACCCGTATTTGCCCAGTATTCAGTAGCTCACACAGCAATGAGCAATTCACACCAGTGAGGTGGGGTAGGGAATATTCCTCATGGGGCAGAACAAGGCAGAACTCTGGATTTCATCTCTGCTGGAGCAGGCCGGGAGGGCTTGATGGGGCAAGGAATGCCAATTAGGAAAAGTGTCCCATTTCTCAACATTGGCTTCCTTCTCCTTGAAGGAAAGCTCAATCCATTGGGAATCGGATGGAGAACAAGGACTAAGGTATTCACAACTTGAAAAGAGCAAACAAATTCCTACCAGGAGGGCAAACACAGGCGACGTAGGAAATGGAATTTACTGCTAGACACAAATTCTACGTTTGGAGCCCAGTTTCTCAGCATTACAGAAGTGGTTTACATCACACCATTGATTTTAAGTTGCATCATTTATCTAATCCAAGCTCAAAGGAGATTGTCTTTCTATCTTGGTACCACACCCATCATCCCTTAAAATCTGGATCCATTTTATTTTTCAGGTAAAGAAATCTTAAACCAAAAAGTCTATCATCGCATCAGGGCCCATTTTAAGCAAGAGCAACACACCATTATTCTGGAGACTACAATGGAAAATTAAAATGGAATTAATCCATGTTGATGTGATCTGCCAGGAAGGAGTAAGTTGCAGTGGCTGCAATCTGTTACTTACTGCAGTCCCCATTTGTAAATGGAACGCTAGGTGCTTCTTCCTTAACTTTGCGATATATATTGCCAGAGGTTAAATCCAGTGCCCCGTCATTTGCCCCATCAGAGGTCTCGGCAGGCTCGGTGTTGGTTCTGGAAGCTTCACAGATGGTGAGGAATCCCGGCGACTTAGACTGGTGTTTGTCATTGTAGTTAACAGGAGATGAAGCGAGGACCAAAGCAGAGTCGGAGGCACTTGGGCTTCGTGCAATTGGATATTCCTGATCCCCAGCTGCCGAGAAGGAATCATTCGTCATAACTTCACTTTCTGGAGAACCGTTTTCACTCGATTTCAGACTGGACTTTCGCTGCAAATCCACATCCGAGTTGATCATTTTCATCTGACTCTCTAAAGCAGCAATACTTGAGAAGACCAACAAAGGGGAGTTGGATGGCAAGTCACTATAAGGCAAAACTGGTTTGGAATCCTCAGCCGGAGGCACCTTTGTACCCTTGTCGCCCTCCAACTCCGATTCATCCATGTTTTCGTCGGTGAAACTGCTGTCGAAATCAAGATTTTCGTCGAGCAGAAGAGGCTCTGGGTCAGAGCCGTCGTAATAGCCCTCGGGTAAAGGCGTGTTGGGGATCTGCCCTCCCATGTGCATTCGAATGTGTTGCTGAAGGACTACGGCATTGGTGAAGCGCTTATGGCAGATGGGGCATGAATGTTGCACTCGCAAAGGTGGCTTTGCCCTGTGAACCCCGTAGTGAGTCTTGAGGTTGCCTTTGGTCGAGAAAGCCCTGCCACAGATTTTACATTTGAACGGCCTTTCCCCAGTGTGGGTGCGGTAATGCATTTTGAGCGAGCTCTGGCAGCTCAGTATACGGTGGCACACGGCACATTCATTCGGGTCGTTTGTCATTTTGTCTATGTTCTCCACCAACTGCTGCAACTTGGAGGTCTCAGACGCTTGGCCGTTCTCGTCGAACACGTTACCAAGAGACGGCTTAGCCTTCAGTGATTCGGATGTGGATGCGGCCAGATTAAGGGCGTTGCCGTTTTCGGCGGTGGGCTTGCTGGGCTGGACATCCAGGTTAACCTCGTAGTTGCTGACATTGGACGACATGGAGGCAGATTCACTAACCGTCGGTGACTGTCGTTGCAGAAAGTCACTGACGGGAGCTTTGTCGGATGTTTCCTCAAAACCGCTGGATAGGTTCAACCCCACGGAATTCGACAATGTTTGCAAGACGGGCTTGGTGTCCACCCAATTTGCTGAACTCTCGGGCGGTATGGACATGCCGTAGGGAATGCCGCTGCTGGTGGGAACATTGTCCAGGTGTTCAGGAACGGGATAGGGGTTCATCCGGATGTGAGGGTACTTCTCCTTGTGGCGCTGGAAGTGGACCTTCAGGTTTCCTTTGGTGGTGAAGCGATTGCCACAGATGTTACATTTGTACGGTCTTTCCCCGGTGTGCGAGCGGATGTGAATCTGCAGAGCGCTGTCGTTTCCAAACACCTTGCCGCAAAACTTGCACTTGTGTTTGAAAAAGGACTCCTCGGAACTGGACTTGGTCTCAAACACGGCGACATTGGGAGGCTTACCTTTCTGGTTCCGGGCAGCGGACGCCGCCGACAGGCCCGACAGCGAGTTGTGGAACGACACGGCGTTTGGCGACTGAGGTAGCAGCGGGTTCGGGAATCGGATGGCCGAGCCGGGTTTCAGCCCCACTTCGGAGCGCGAGATGGGATCGGGCTTGGAGGTTAGCGAGGACAGCAGGCCGACAGTCTGCAGAGAGCCTGACTCGGACAGGTGCAAACCTTTGGCGAAAGGCGTTGGGATGACGCCAACCGAAGAACGAGGTAGTTGAACTGGTTTGAACCCTTCCAGGGTAAAGCTTTGGTTCCCGACTTTCTGCCCAATTAAAGCAGCGGCAGCAGAAAGCTGTTGCGACAGGTGGGTCCCCAGGGCTTTGAGCGGATCTGCGGCTGCCACAATCGAGGGGTGCAGGGAATGAGGAGCCATCATCGCCACTTGGATGCGGATTTGTTCAGTGAGCTGGATCTGCTGGAGCTGTTGCTGCTGCAAGCAGACCAGTTGCTCGAGCAGGATGGGAATGACGTTCACACTTCCGGTCGCGTTGGAATTGTTGGAAGGCACGTGGTCAGGAACGTGCTGAGTCACTGCCACGCTAGTGTTCTGAATGGTCTCTAATGTGACGTTAGTGTTGGGGATTTTGGATTGGGGCACGGTGCTCACGTCAGAGGACTGATGTAAACTGGCGGTGGCGGCAGCAGCATTTGAGGCACATGCGTTCTGAGATTCTACGTTATTATGATCAGTATCCATCTCAGCAGGTTCGCTCTCTTCGTCCATCCTCCCGTCAGAGCTACCACTGCTCTTGGACTGATCACTCGAGGTCTGACCTTCCATTTGGTTGCTGGTAAAGGTTTCCGGACAGGATTCTGGGCAGTCTTTTGGAGGCATTCCTCTCTCGCCTTCATTCATAATCAAAACGGGTGGGTTTTTAGTGCAATTTTTCCTGTGCTCGAGGAACTTGGACAGATCGAAGAACTCAGCACAGCATTTCTTACAGACGTTGGTGTCTTCGGTTCGACATTTCTTGGCGCTCACTTCATGATCTCCATCATCCTGGCATTCTCGAGAACCTCCTAACGGAACGAAAACGGGAAAAAAAAGTTATCCGTTTGTATGAAGAAGAACTCTCGTCATGCTCTTTGCAAAATAACTTCCAACGAATTACTGTACAAATCTCTTTGCTCCCCCATGTGGTTCTCTCCTGCAAGGCACCTTCCCAAACACAAAGCTGGTGCCAGGTTCCTAGTGTCGCGATTGTTAGGCTCTTAGTACGAATTAGCAATCGTATCATTGCGCTTAATTCCCCATAGGATGAGATGGTGTTAATAAGTCGCAGAGGTAGGGAGTAGCACAACTGTGGAGGGTTTTAAAGGTGAGGACGAGGATTTTAACCTAAAGAACAGTCAACAGCCATCATTCTCAAACTGATAGCTTTCTCCTCACCCCTCCTGAAGGCATTTGTGTAGCATCTTTCAAGTCGGGAGGACATTTCAAAGCGCAGGACAGTCAGGGATTGGGACAGCGAGTAGCATTCCACAGACCATCTCTGTGATCATTCTGGATACTGAGTGACTACATTTGACTACAAAAGCCCACAACGCACCCCTTTTCCAGGTCCCTGTCTAGAGGACAGTTAGCAGGACCCTCGCCAACCTTTCCTGACTAGCCCAGAGACACTGACAACAATTTGAGCAGTTCCATCACCATCCCAGCAAGCAGTGTTGATTAAACTGCCCTCATGGTTGTCTACCATAGCTTTAGAAGTCAGGCTGAAACAAACTGGGTCCCTTCCCTGCAGCCACGTTAAAAACACAAGCAGAGAAAGCTGAGGGAACAGCAGTAAAATTCTATTAAATGGCCGGTCGGGTCTCTGTCACTGTTAATTGAGGGCTTGGAACCCACCAAAATTGTAAGGACAGGAACTCTGCACTTAGTTTGCAATAAAGCCAACGTTATTTTCCATTTCAGCTGCCGTCTGCCACAATAAACGAGGCATCAAATGCCAGTCTGCAAGTCTCACACAGCCCCACACACTTACATGCTTGTTACGCAGGAGACACAACAGTACATTCCAGTGCCAACATTACGTCTGCTTTTTTTAAAAAAAATGCTCTCTCTCTCCTCGAAGTGCCAACCAATGCTGCGGAGTGCCCTCTGGTTACTTCACCCAACTGGTAATTTCACGTGCGTCTCAGCTGGCAGCACGTTAGTCAAACCTGTTCTGTTGGTCCAGCCACCCACACACCTTCCTTCGATCAAGGCTCCACTGGACAGTGATCAGCAGCAGGAAGCATGGCTGATTTGAACTTCCCCCAATTCAAGCCAACGAGATCGATTATAGCATTTGTACTATCAGGACACCAGCAAGCCACTCATGGACCGTACTTTAATCCAGAACCTCTAAAGCCGACTAAAATTCCCCTTCATCCCAGCTAAGATCATCCAACTGCACAAATTTCAGCAAAACCTGGGATCTTGTGGGTCTGTGCAATTCCATGCCATGGCAAGTAGCAGCAACTTAACCTAACCACTGACTGTTCATTGACAGCTTAAAAGGCATATACGATTGCACACATGCACTGGAAAACAATTTACAACTTATAACATCCAAATAAACGACAGTCAGTTTTATTAGTTACAAATTCCTAAATGTATATAATCTTGAGAGGGATTCCACAATTAAATCAAAGGTTTTACTAGCGGTGGCTGTTTCGAACTTTAACAACATGTTTGGAATGTTACCAAAGAAAAGACTGTGTGCCTTCAATGAAAGAAACATTTTTTTTAAAAATAAATGACAAACAGATCAGTTTAATTACTGCCAGTTAAGTCCATTAGGAAATGCCTGAAGGTATTGTCAGCAACACTAAATATTGCTAAACACACATGTGCATTTAAAACACCCTGGAATGGAGAATTAACAGTGCCCCTTAGACCTTCTCTCTCCGCCCCACCCCCGCACAGACACACACACAGATGCAGACACACACACACAAATTTCTTTCCCACAAATCCTACTTGCGGAAAAAAATTAACATTGAGAAACACTGATGAGATATTTTGTGCGACGTTTAAAAAGTTTTATAATCTTTGAAACTTTTAGTTCCTACACACACACTTCAGAAAAGTAGAGCTAAGGTCTGATGCTCATTCTCCCCCTCCACCCCCCACCCAACCCCTCTGTGCCAACATTGATGGCCGTGCCTTCAGCCACTACACCCCTAACCTCTGGAACTGCCTGCCTCAATTCCTCCACCTCTTTATCTATCTTTAAATCCCACCTTAAGACCCAGTCTCTTTGAACGTGCCAATGGTCCCATCCCCCTTTGCTCCGTGTCCAACTCTGCCACTGTACAGTGCTCAGATTCGCTTTACTGAGTAACAGAAGCTACGTAAATACAAGTCGTAGCTGTTATGTCAATATCAAAAGTTGTAAAAGTAGTGAACTGCAAAGAAAGTTGCACCCAAAAAGCGACATTTTGTACCCTCCCCTGCTCGGTCTCTCTCCCCTCTTCCAGTTCTAGCTCAAGGCAATTTATAATCATCTTGCAAGTGATATTGCTGGAGTTTTGTACAGCAAGGTTCCATGTTGGCCATATACTGTAGAGGGAGCTCTATACTCATTGGTTAAGCTGTGCTGCTGCTTAAAGCCCTCAACTTTTTTTTGTGGGAGTGGGGGTCATCTGGGTGTCTGACACATGCTTAAAGAGTATCCAAACCATTCCAGATGTACAGGTGCAGCACCCTATCTGTACATTTCTCCACGCCCCCCCCCCAACCATAATTTAACATGAACTAAGAGAAATGTCACAGCCAAACGATGCTTTGGTTAACCCAAATCAATATGAGTGATCTTACGGCAGGAGGCACTCAATAATGCTACGGCATCTTCCCTAAAAACACCACATCCGAGGCATGTGGACAGGAAACAGTACGTGTGGGAGTGGGTGGAGGAAGAAAGAGAAACACTTTCACTTGGATGTTTCATTGAGAAAACTCAGTGCTGGAGGACCACTGGCATCCGTGTAACATGCTGCACAAAATCACAGCCTGCAGGAGACGAGGGGGCAGGGAACAGGAAGGGAGAGAACCGAATGAGCAAACCACACAATGCTCTGCAATTTGAATATGGGTTCATGCTGCACAATTCTACAGGGAGAGGCCAGATATCCATCCTGGCCAACAAGCCCAACTAAAATTGGTCACTCCCGAAACATTGCTAAGCGCAATTGAGCTGCCACATCCCCCTACAAATACACAGTCACTAAACAGTATACCCTGTGAGGCACTGTGACAGGAACTCCTGACATGAAAGGCACGACAACAAGTGAAAGGCTGTACCAAATGCAAGGATTATGATGATTATTTTGATTGCATTTTTTGGAGAGCACATTCAAAGTACTGATTCACAATCATCTCCTTCCTTCTCGTTCCCCGCTCAATAGACCTGTAGTTCTCCTCTCCCTTTCCCTCCCCTCTGTAATTCCAAACATACCCCAAGGGCAAGTTTCATGTCTCCTGGAAGTATGCATGCCTTCAGGCATGTAAATAGGAATTTGAAATCCTATGCAGAGATTGTAAAACAAGGTAAAACAAGCATAGCATAACTCAAGGTTTTTTTTGCTAACCTTTCTATAACAAGCCTTCGTTTTAAGATAATCTGTGGTTATCAATCAGCTTGGATATAGTTAATCATTTTCTCCTCTTCAAGAAAATATTTCTGAAGAAGATACTGGAGATATTTTGTTTTTTCTGGAAGCTTACATGGGAGCAAAATAAAAATCTGTTGCTGGGACGAGTAAGGGACAAATTTAAAAGTGGCCACAAAAATATTAGAAGGCTAGAAGTATTGCCAGGTTCTTCGTATGTAGCAGTACAGTATCTTGAAAGCTACAAACTGACCCGATAATCGAACACTGCGTGGATGGTGATGGGATAGTTTCTGGGGATTGTTGTGTGTAGGAAGGCATCGAGAGGCATGTTCACGAGCAAGATCATCAACTTGGCTCTTGAGGAGTTGTTCCAGTTGAGCACTACCCTGCTCAAGCCAATGTCTTGAAGCTGCTAGAATGGTATGGGCCTCTGGAAGGTCACTGCTGCTGTGTCTTAATGGAGGGAAGAAGAAAGGCCCAGACCGTCAGTAAAGTTCAGGCCTCTCACTCCTAGTAGCTAGTCAGCGATGTGACGGGTGTGTCATAGATGCCCGGCAATCTGAAGGGATTGCTGGATTGGCAGAACATGGCCATCGAATGGTCCAGTTTTATTTTACATGAACTTACACGATCGGCCCAAGTTTCTATGGTCACACACGAAAAAAAAATCTAGAAATGAACGGAAGAAATGGATATTCATCCTTTCAAAAACCGAAGGGTTTGCTTATGAGTGTACAAGATGAACTAGGAACCACAGCAGGAGAATCAGTTCAGGTTTCCGTTTGCTTTTGAAAAATGTTTCACAAGAATATAATTTGATCAAATTATGCAAACACCAGTCGAGTCTTTTTTTTAAAAAAAGTCACCAAAAAGAATCAGATTTAAATTGTTTGCGCCTATCAGTTATAAAGACACATTTCCATATGATTAGGCGTATAAAAAGGGCTTTAGTTCTGCAAAACATCTCGTTCGACCCAACTTACCTCCGCCCCAACATGCTGCCATGCTATATGTCCATAGAGTTTCAAAATACTGCAATATTCAATCGAGAGCTTCCAGGAAGATTCCTTACAGCTCACACAGTGACACAATGTCTTGTGCAAATGCTGCACTGTGTGTGGGGGAAGCAGTGAGCTTCTGCGTATGTAGGGATCAAAGGTTTGACCAGTAGAAGTCATTGCACAATTGTGATTACATTCTTGAAAATAACTGTCGAACTTCTTAGGTATTACCACACACACATACTAGCAACACCTTCTCATCCAGGAGACGAACACACACAAGTCACCCACTTGCCACAATATGTATTTCAGGGGGAAGCTTCAGCAGAAGTCAGAATTAGCAGTGTTTCAGTTTAGCTCACAAGTCACCTTATTGTGTCATATCACAAAACATGTTAGTTACCACAGGCTGCACTGCAAGCCACTAAATTAACAGCTGAATGACAGCCACCTGCTAATCCAGTCACTAGAATACTGTACTTTACCACATTATTCAAAGCATTTGTTGAATGATTGGAAGGAGGGAAGAAAACAAACAGGGACTGCAATTGCTACCTCTGATTTTGTGCATCAGTTTTGACTATTCTGCCCTGCGCCTTCTGAATCATGACAGATTGTCTGATTTGCTGGTATCTGAATTCATTGTAACTGTTCAGGATGTGGTGAGGAGCAAGTGTGCTCGAACAGGTTACGAATGATCTTCCATTGAACTAATCAACACTTTCAGAACTTGCATTTTTATAGCACCTGACCACATCAAAAAGTCTCGAGGCGCTTTGCGGGAATACTAATGTGTAGGATCTGTATGGTAAGGGATAGGAACACTGGAAGGAGAGGCTTTGAGGTATATTGGGCATTCAGTTACAACGGCAACAGCATCTGATCATTTGGTTTGATTGTCAGGGGCGGGGCGGGAAAACAGCTTACAAATCTGTATCAAAGTGAGATGTACTGCAGAAAATAGAAGGAATAATAATAATCACAATCCTTGCATTTGATATAGCACTTTTTCACGTCTTCTAGATGTCTCAAAGTGCTTCACATAATATACTGTAAAGTGAATTTACTGTATATTTTGTGGGTGAAACGCGGCAGCCAATTGCGCACAGCAGTGTCCCACAAACAGTCGTGGATGGAAGTGACCAATCTATTATTGTTTGTTTTCTTGAGGGATTATTATCAGGTATATGGAGTAAGGAAACAAAAGGAAAGATTTTGCGCTGCTTGGAATCGAACCCAGGCCTCTCGCTTACAAGGCGAGTGCTCTAACCACTGAGCAACATAACTCCCACAGGAATCTTGTACTTCAGGAGTTTAAAGGTGAGCTGGATTAAATTCCACATTAAAGAAAAGAGCCTCTTTTTGGGTCATCGATCAGATATACAATAACCTGTAACTTTTGCTCACGTGTGAATATCATGAATGAGAAATTAGGAGGAGAAAAATAAGACGAATGCCTGAATTTGGCACGGTTTCTGCCAAATTTTTACCAAATAACCGTGCATTTTTAAAAAAAATAAAATAAAACAGATCCTAAATGCAAGGAGGAGGTGGCAGCTGCACATTCTCAGCCACTTGGCTTGAAGTAGTTTCTCCTTACAACATGCGGTGCAGTGACAGGACACTGCAGGCTAAAAGTAACATGCTTCTGGTAGCCTTGGGTGATTTGTTCATTATGGGGAGAGTACAACTCAATTTCTAAAATACAATCTGCCTTTCCAAAACCACATCCTTTCCGTTTTCTGCAAAGAGTTTGTTAATTTAATCCTAAAAGGGAACTTACACTTGCAGTCACATTATTTCTTTCCTTTTTGTGGATCAGTTTAGTTTTCAATAATAAGTAATAATCCTTGCATTTGATCTAGCGCCTTATCACGTCGTGGAGACGTCTCAACGCGCTTTAAAGGATATCCTGTAGAATGGATTGACATTGTATTTTGTGGGCGAAACATCCACAAGATACAGTCAATCCACTTAACAGGATCCACAAACAAATTCACACCTCCTGGAATCAAAAATATGGCTCAAGAGAAACAGGCAAGACTTTCTTCTGACCGAAAGTTTCAGTGCCACCAATTGTACTTTGAAATAACTTTTTGATATCCAGAAAAAAAGTCCAGATTGCATTTACACAGGAGGGCGCCCACAATGGACTAAAGTAAAGACTTGCATTTTTCCCACAAAATTTGCAGTCATATCACAGTATATTCTGTGAAGCGCTTTGAGACGTCTCGAAGACGTGATAAGCCACAATATCAAATGCAAGGATTATTATTTTTATTACATAGCGCCGTTCCATAGAGCAATGACGTACAGCACTAATGAGCTAATGTAAGTAACTAAAGAACACAGTTTAACTTCAGGCAGGAGACGGTACCTATTGCACCGATTTCACAAACCATAGCCTGAAAGATGAGCCAGCTGACACAGGTATTTAAGTAAAAGGTTCACACCTGACATGCGCTCCTTCTACTTTTAGAGGTTTTCTAGTTTTCAGCATCTGACTTTTTTTTTCTTTTTACCTCTGCTGTTAACAAAGAGGACTCCCAGTCTAAATGGTTAAGTCATGTCCTGCAGAGCATCAACACCATTCATAAGAATGGACTGTGCACCATCCATAGATAATAATAATCCTTGCATTTGATATAGCGCTTTTCATGTTTTCTAGACGTCCCAAAGCCCTTCAAAGAATATACTGTAAAGTGAATTGACTGCACATTTGTGGGCGAACGCGGCAGCCAAATGCACACAGCAGTGTCCCACAAACAATCGTAGATTGAAAATGACCAATTTATTATTGTTTTGTTTTGGAGGGATTATTATTAGGCTCTGTGTGGAGTAAGGAAACTTGCCCAAGGTTTCGCCCTCTGCCTGGAATTGAACTCAGGTCTCTCACTTGCAAAGGTTTATCATAATTTCCTGACTTTTGTATGCCCCTATTTATAAAGCCTAGTACCCCGTATGTTTTTTTTAACAGCTTTATCTCCCTGTCCTGCCACCTTCAAAGATTTACTTATATGAACCCCCAGGTCTCTCTGTTCCTTCACCCCTTTAAGATTGTACCATCAGCTTATATTGCCTCTCCTCATTCTTCCTCCCAAAGTGCATCACTTTGCATTTCTCCACATTAAACTTCATCTGCCACATGTCTGCCCATTTTACCAGTCTGTCTATGTCCTCTTGCAGACTGCTGCGATCCTCCTCGCTGTTTACTACTTTTTCCAGCTTAGCATCATCTGCAAACTTGGAAATTGTACTCCCTGTACCTAAGTCCAGGTTATTTATATAGATTAAAAACAGCAGCGTTATCAATACTGACCCCTGGGGGATACCTCCAATCAGACACCTTCCCTCCAGTCAGAAAAACAACCGTTCACCACCGCTCTCTTTCTCTACCCTCTCCTCCGATACTGTGGCATTGGCTGCATCCTCTTCTTTTGTGAAGACAGGTGTAAAGTACTCATTCTGTATACGTCAGCCATGCCCTCTACCTCCACAAGGAGATTTCCTCTTTGGTCCCTAATTGGACCCACCCTACCTGACTAACCTTTTATTCTTTATATGCTTATAAAATACCTTAGGGTTCCCTTTTATATTACCCGCTAATCTTTTCTCATACAATCTCTTTACCCCTCTTATTTCCTTCTTCAGTTCTCCTCTGTACCTTCTATGTTGTATTTGATTTCTTCTGTATTTTGAACCTGTCATTTATCATAAACCTCCTTTCTCTGTGTTATTCTAATCCCAATTTCCTTATTCATCCTTGGAGATTGGATGGCCTATCTTTCCCCTTTGTGGGAATGTATTTGTTCTGTCCCCAAACTATCTCTTGCTTGAAGGCTTCCCGGTGCTCGTTAGCTGTTTTAACTGCCAATCTTTCTTTCCAGTCTACGTTAGCTAGGTCCCTTTTCCCAGACATTATTTAAATATAGCTATTATATATTTTATAATTATACACCTCTTTCCCACTCTGCACCGAATTCCCGCTCTCACCAAAATTCCTTAACAGAATTCCCACTCTCACCAAATTCCTTAACAGAATTCTTACTCTGTTCCATCTCACTCAGTTCCCTCCTCATACTGCTGGGGTCTCTGCTCAAGTCTACATTTATATGTAAAATAATGCAGCTGCAACTATGCCAGCATTCCTTAACCTCTTTGACCCCTTCCCAATGTCTCCCAATATTGACAGAAGTGCTGCACCATTCAAGTTAACAAGAGAACTAGCCCATTGCTAGACACCCCCGCATTGCTGGACACCCCACTCTTATATGCACAGCAGAAGTTGCCCACCTCCCTTGAAATCTCCTGTAATAAGACAGTGTAGTTAGACCTTCAGCTCCCTGTATACTAACTGCTACACAAATAAGGAGTCAAAAGGAATGCAGTTGAACACTGTAAGCCAGTTAAAAGCCTGAGAAGAAACAGTTGTCTTTGCCTCATTAGTGAGGCTCTCTGGACTTCCTGTAGATTGCAATCAGTGTTTTACCCTCACTGAAGGCCACTGGTCATGTCCCTGTTGGCTCCGATTTCTCAGATAAGGTCAAATAAATTAAAGCAATTCATTGATTCGGAAACTGTTAAGTAGAACAGACAGATATTCTGGCTTGTACAGTAACTAGCAATCCACCACATGCAGTCACACAGATCGATTTATACTCACTAGACTAGAGTTTGAATTTAATAAAAAATAAATACCAATAATTTGGCCATTCAATCCACGACTGTTTGTGGGACACTGCTGTGCACAATTGGCTGCCGCATTTCACCCACAAAATATAGTCAATTCACTTTACAGTATATTCTGTGAAGTGCTTTTGAGACGTCTCAACAACGTGATAAGGCATTATTATTTTTATTATTCATTATTAGTTTTATTATTATTATAATAACTATTATTATAATAATCAAAACCCAAGTCAGTGCTGTGATCAAGATAAAACAAGGAAATGCTGCAATTTAAAAAAGAGTTGCTTATTTTTCATTAAAAAAATTGAAGTGAATAATTCAGAACACCAGTGCCCAAACAGAGTGGAAGGTAAACACTATTTAGCTTTTGTACAAATGATCTAACAAACAATATCTAAATTCCCACATTGGGTCACAGTCGCGAACAAGAGTAGCTGTGGAGCAACGGCTCAAGACTTAGAAAAAAATCCTTGGCGACATCTACCTATCTCATTCAAGCCAGCAATTAAAAATATCCCACAACTGGATGGAACACTCGGCGCAGTTATAAAAGGAGAGGTTTTGTATGATTGAGAACAGCAGAGACAGCACCCACTGATGAGTGTTTCATGCTCCGCCAAACACAAAGGTCAAACATCCTCTAATAATACAGGTTGCTTTCAGAAACTTGAAGAGCATACCTATCTTTAAACAATGAACCCACACTGCAGATTACTAACAATAAAGAAACACTTATGGTTTTAAGATCATTTTTTTTAAAAAAAACAGTGCTAAATCGGCCTATCTCACGCCAAAAGTGCTGAATCTGACCACATAAGGTAGAAACCACATGGTGACACTCCAAGTCATTGTTTTTGTTTAAAAAAACTTTTCAACCTCATTGTCTCCCTCCCCCCCCCATTCTTTTATCTAGATCCTAGAATTCCAAGAATGTAATCTCCAACCATCCTGTAATCCAATAAATGTTGAGAATGCACCCAGCTCAGCAGGGAATTGAGATCCAACTGTTGCCAAATGGTATTGAGACAAAAAAAAAGAAAGCATTACTGCTTTCAACGGGGGGAAATCACACAATGAGAAGGGGGAGGCATTACACTCGGTGGACTCACAAGACAATTAAAAATGATGTTCAAATCAACAGTGTTGAAACCCCTTGTGATAGCACAAACCTGCAATTTAAAAGAATTGGAGCAGAATGCACAAGAAAGTTGCCTTGGTATATCTTTGGGGGGAATGGGGGTGTGGGGGGGAGTTCAGAACAAAAGTGGGGTGTTGGGATAGCAAAAAAACACTATATAAAATGTACATAAATCAGACTTTTTAAATTTATCAATCAAATATTTTAATTAACGATGTTTAGTGCACAGATACTGACTCTCCCAAGTCTTTTGAGAACCGGTTAACATTGGAAACTGTACATTTACTGTGAGATACAGTATCACTCAGCATTATGATCATCTATGATTCAGAATTCTAACAAGATCAAGGAGGTTGTTAAGTAGTAAGATAATAAAGCAAAGTCAAAATCCCTTAACGGAACAGGGTTATATATTTGATGCATGAAAGCAGCTGCAATTCCCACTGAAACATGCCAGAAGAAAGCCATAGCCTCTCCCCCTCCCCCAATCTAAATAACCCATAACCTTTTGCTTTAGATTAGCTGGGTGGCAATTAACTGAACCCTAACCGCCTTATAAAAATAAAAAGACACTATTTCACCTCCCGTTCCATCACCCTAAACTTTACCTTTTAACACTAAAGATGGAATCAGCAGCTTGTCTCAGTGCAACTGTATTTCAAGTTGAAATTGAGGTAGGAATCAGTTTGTTTCTCTCATAAGCTGATAAAACTACTGAACCCAGTGATCATGTAGTCTGACAAGACTCACACTGGAACAATAGTCACTTCGTACCATACCTCTGTAGAGGGGGGGGGGGAGGGGAGCCAAACATCTTCAGAGAAGGAAAGAAGTTCCAGCACGGAGGGGGAGGGAATACAGCATGGAGATGGGTTGCTATGACACCTCATAAAACCTTTTCTTTCCACTTGCAATTGAACAAAAGCAATTGAAATTGAAGAGGAAAGTCACCCCCAAAAAACATACCAGTTAAAAAAATATTTGGGGTTTTATAGCCGTATCCTACGTAAAAAACAGGGTTTTAATAATATTGCATTAAAGACTGATTAGTGCAGCAGAGAGAAAGAGTGAATGGTCAGAGACCATTGGAAAAAAGCCAAGAGCCACTTCAGGCAAACTTAATATAAAATGTAAGGAACTTGAATCTGAAACCTTCACTCTGTTCACAATATCCTTTTACCTTGAAGTCGTCCCAATTCCATCCACAATATCTCTGGACTCAGAATGACAAGGAACAGTTCGTGCAAAACTGGTTAAACACTGAAGTACAGTGCCATTTAGTTTACAGATTATAAAATCATTGAATGTGCCACTTACCGAACCCGGTCCAGCGCGTAAAGCTGATTAATTACTAAAAATGGCCAAATCTTGCATTAAAAAAAATGTGATCATTAAATTGTAAGATGGTTAAAAATGTGGAAGCATGCTAACAAATAGCATGACTAAAATCCTCTTAAGCAGACAGACTGAATTACCTGCTGGGGGCAGAATGCTGAAAGCTATCATACTGATAAACATCTGTTTCATGGGAGTACCAGCTACGTAATGACTGCAACGAGAAAGATTAAACACAGGAGGGCACTCAAGTCAAGCGAACACCACAAAAGTGTTCACAGGTAAGGCAGGCACTGCCGATGTGGGAACAACACTCAAATCACACAAAAAAAGACACACACACAAAAAAATGAGGTACTACCCATAAAAATCTAAATTTGATACAGTGGTGCTTTGAGAAGGATGAAATAGTGCAAACGGAAGAATGAGGCTTCAAGTTAAAAAATAAGTTAGAAATGTGTTTGCACACCAGTTGCTGTTTTCACAAACCATTTGTACCATGGAGCTTATTCCTTTGAAAATATTTCTACCAGGGATTTACCAAAAAACAACTATTTCACTCACCACAACAAAAAAAGGAAACAAGAAACAAAATCCCTAAACTATTGTATTCCCACATACTCCAAGCACAGAAGTATAAGGTCATACGTACAAGCACTAATGTGCGGGAATGTTAAGAATACATACCACACCGTTAGACAAGTACAACACTTAATTCCCCCTCCCCCATTCCCTTCAACTTACAATAGTTCACATGAACGGCTGGAAGATGTATTTGGATTTCCTTCACAAGTGAAGTTAACAACACACATTTATCCAAGACTCAACGTGCAGTATCAGTTTGTATCTTAAGGTGTTTATTGGAAGTAAAACGGGTACTTGGCTGCTCATGTGTTGAAGCTAAAAACCTCAATGTTTTTGCAAAAGAATGGATTATCACACATACCACATGTAATACGATTCTAAAATATTGAGAAAACCTATCCAACCACATCCTTTTATCCCTAATATTCTGGAAAAGGCCTCAACAAAGCACATCTGATCTTTGCAAAGAAATATTCTACTACAGTCCTTGAGAGGTTAAAAATTAAAGTTGTTGCATTTCTCACACTTTTTAATCTTGGGGGGTAAGGTCTAAAACTCATCTCGCTCTTTGGTTGTCCTGTGCAGTTTGCATAATCCCAATTTAAACTATATGTCCTTGGTGCAAGTTAATGATACATCAGCAAAAATTACAATAATGCAGCTCATCTGTGCAAAACTCTTGATAGAGAGTTAGCTTTAAGAGCGAAGCTTGATGAAAACAACCAGCATTCTCTCTCAAGTCTACCAAGAACTAATGCCGAAAGAGGTTAAACAGCAGCCTAGAAAATGAAACTTCAAAAGGGAATCAGAGAGACAATGGAAGCCTTATACATTTCCCATTCTGGTCTTCCCAAGAAAAAGTACCCAAGGTTAATCCAACGACAGAAATTGCACACTAACGGGAAACACTGCCAGTGCCCATACACATCTTCTAATAAGCTTTGGTTGGTAAAACAGGCTACTCCAAGTCATGTTTAACACTACCTCGGTGTTAACAGTAAACTAAACAACGCAAAACCCTGCTGCCAAGGTCAATTGCTCGGGAGCCCTAATTGTTAGCTTGACATCAACTTGCCACCCAGCGGGCCCAAGAAGGCAAAGGTTACATCAGCAGTTTCATGACAACGTGAGTGCCCTGGCCAACACTGTGGAGGGGGTGGGGGTTGGGGCGGGGGCAGTGAAACAGTGGCAGTGGGTCAGAAACAAAAGCCAGTCAAGCAAGAAAATAAGGCAACCACATGGGAGGTTTTGCCTGGCGAGATTTTCTTGCAATACTGTAGATGCAAATCAAACAAATGCCAATGCAGTTTCACCCCATTAAACACTAGCTGGCGGGACTGGGCATTTACAGTTCAGACCAAGCTTAAGATCCAGGCCACATAAATATCTTTCAAAAGAAAGGTTTCCAGATCTTCTTTTGGGAATTTTCCAATTCCAACAATTGGAATTTACAGCTTTTGTCCCAATTAATGGACTATGTAATAATAATCCTTGCAATTGATACAGCGCCTTATCACGTCGTCGAGAACACATAAAATGTATGCAGGATGCATAAAAATATTCATGAAGCCCACATCAATTTTGCATTAAAATACAGAGAAAGCAACCGTCTTGAGGATTGTACAGTCAGCCAGTTTAGGAAAAAGTACCAAGTAAGGCAAACAGACACTGGATCAATCCATGCAGCTTCCTCCTTTCATCCGCAGAAGATCGATACAATGTTTTGCACGGTCAACAATTTAACATCTTGAAAACTGAGCTCTCTTGACTTTGAAAATACTGTAGTGCTCAATTCTTTTAAACACCCGCATTCACTACGGCTACAATCACACTGTTCGCTGATCCAATTAGGAAATCAAGGTTTTCTTGAGCTGTTTTACATGCAGCCCTCAAAAGTATAATAATACTTGCATTTGATATAGCGCCTTATCACATCTTCGAGACATCTCAAAGCATTCACAGAATATACTGTAAAGTGAATCGACTGTATATTTGTGGGTGAAACACGGCAGCCAATTGCGCACAGCAGTGTCCCACAAACAGTCGTGGATTGAGCGACCAATTTTTTTTTGAAGAGATTTCCATCTCTCAGAAAAGCAATCTGTCAATCGACTAACAACCAAGTTCCTACTTACTGCAAGTTAAACAGAGGAGTTTGGGGTAAGGAAATACGTTCAACATTTCTCCCTGCCCGGGAAACGAACCCAGGTCCTCTGACATGCGAGACGAGTGCTCTAACCACTGGGCTACAGGATTTCACGAGGAAGGTTGCGATGTGGAAAGCAGACCCGAGGAACCTTACATTAGGGGACAAAGAAAAATCATCCTCAACAAGACTGCTGGGGTATTCGATATAAATAAGAAATTAAGAACAGGAAATGCTGGATACTTATGAGTCAGCTCGCTCGCTGCTCTTGGAAGCTACTTCCTGCCAGTTACAAAGACGGCAATCACTGAGGAACACAGTAAATTTTACAACATGCACATACCATCCTCGGTCCAGCCCCGATGGTGTGATATTATTGAGCCCTGCAAAGCAGGACATTTCCCGTTCAATCTCGATCAGGTCAGTGTGTTAGTTAACCTCAAGAGTGGTAGAGAAAAAAAATCTGAATTCTTCCCCAGCTCAGTGCTGAGTGCGGGAGGGAAAAAAGAAAGAGAAACAACTGAGGTACCACTGATCACTACCCCGTTTATACTGCT
This sequence comes from Callorhinchus milii, assembly GCF_018977255.1. Taxonomy (NCBI): domain Eukaryota; kingdom Metazoa; phylum Chordata; class Chondrichthyes; order Chimaeriformes; family Callorhinchidae; genus Callorhinchus; species Callorhinchus milii. Next base: position 9,771,285 of record NW_024704759.1, on the reverse strand, counting down.
TACAAGCTGGTGTGCCAATAGATTTGAGCTCAAATTGCCTGAGCAAGTCCGCACTTGCCCACGGCTACTTTAGTTGAGACACTGCAGGCCCATTTGCACCCTCGGACCATACACCAGCCCGAGTGAGCTCTTCAGCGGAGCAGGGTAGGAGAAATGTAAACATTTCATTCTAAATCTACATTAGAAATGTAATTTAGTTACCATCCCCTGCTAGGATGCTCTATTTGGTAACATAGTACCAGACACTGAAGCTTTACCACCATATAGAACAAGGCATGTACTTAATGTGGTTTTAATACACAACATGGTTTGGATTTGAGGCAAAAATTTAGTCCCAAGACACAGATAAACGCAAACCGTGGGGTTGGTTATTGCCATTGGAAACTTTACAAACCCAGGATCTTTTTAGAAAAACATTTGCACTTCACATTTCCCAGCATCTCTTCGTTTCACTGAACCAGTTAGAAGCGTGAAAGACTGAAATACAGTCTGTTTATAATCGTTCTTTATTCCCAACCACACCAGATTGCTAACAAATTTAACTGATCGGTTTCTTAAAAATTACAAATATCTATCAAAAATTTCCCAGATGCTCTTAGATATTTGTTCTCCACTGCTTTTTTTCAGAGATAGGACAAATGGTTTAAAAAAAAGTACAGGCGTCCTTCAGAAGTTAATTTGCACAGCATTAGAGAATTTCAAAGTAGATTTGGGTGTAATACAAGGGAAACCTTTTATTCAATCTAATCTTCTCGAGTTCTTCACTTCTCATAAGAAAGTCTAGGAGCTGACGTCAGATGTCAACGTGTTTTTTAAAAAAAGATTTACACTTAATCTGTTTACAGTTCCATGTTGTGGAATCTTTTACAATCATTTCGAATTCTTAAGACTTTCAAAGACTCAGGATAGCTTATACGTTGCTCTTTATCCCCGACCTCCAGAGAGATTCCCTTATTTTGCTTTTTAAAAAAAATGGGGTTTCATTCATGATGGTTTCGTAATTAAATAAGCCCTTGCCTGCACAGAGCAAGCACAAGGTTACAGGTTGAAACCCTATTCTAGGCTCAGTTAGTTAGCTGATCCCACCCAGGTCAGCAGTGGAGGGAAGTGGAAAAAGTTACAATTGTTTTAAGATTATCTAGGTTATACAGATTGGGGGGGCAGCTCGAGAGGTTTCTGCTCCTGTTCGCTACCCAGATATGCCTCCTGGAAAGGAACTTGGGGTTGGCAAGGGTGAGGCTCAGCTGTGATGCCCAACAATTAGAAGTGCCTGCCAACACACGCTCCTGACACCACACTGGCATATTACAGGACACATGGAACCATACTGCAGCCAAAACGGGAATGACACTAGCAAAAAAAAAAAATCAGCCATAATAATAATCCTTGCATTTGATACAGAGCCTTACCACGTCATTGAGACATCTCCAGACATTTCGCAGAATATATCGCAAAGTGGACTGACTGTGTATTTTGTGGGCGAAACGTTTAAAAATGTCTAACGTGTAATATAGGACTCGCTGCCTAACAACATCATTGTCATCCCCCCTTTGGTCACTGCAGAGCTGCTAATTGCCCTCCAGGTGAAAAAGGAATTGATTGCAAATAACATTGTGTTGTTGGGCGGGTCCACAAAATGCTTCTTTATACACATTACCTGCATAATCTGGAGAAACTGCTTCTTTTTTAAAAAAAGAATAGCACTGCATTGGAAATCAGAATTAACAAGAGGTCAAAAAGCACAATACAAATGAGGGGGAGGGGAGGGAGTGGTGTCATTACTGATAATCCCCCTTAAAAAAAAGACATCACCCTCTCATCACACGCCCATGAGAGCAAGTCAGTCACTAGTTTTGATGAAGTGATCGAAACTTGTAGGATGGATTTCCATTTTCAGTTTCAATTCTTTCTATTTTGAAGAATCTCTACTACTATTACTAATGTCTCAAGTCTATTTACTACACAGACAACTTAAACTAACAGTCGAGGTTAATAAAGTCATGGGTAAGCACAAAGCAATGTGTGACAGAGGGTCTGTAAACCAACAATGAGAATTTTTTTTAATAAATCAAGAGCAATCAAAAAGCAATGAAAAAATTCCTCCTCATCAAGTCTAACACATGCAGATCTTCAGTTATTCCACTTGCAGCATTTCAACGTTAGGCTGATGCTAAATAATAGCTTCAATATATTAAATGCAAAAGATTATTATTAACACAGAGCTGCATTATCAGAGGTGTCGGAGTTTGGTTAAGACGTTATGCCAAGGTCCAGTCTACTTGTTCGGGTGGATATTCAAAAATCCCAGGGTGTGAGTTGAAAGAGAGGGAAGTTTCTCCTGTTGACCTGGTTTTTTACATTCCCCAGATTTAAAAAAAATTGTCATTTACATACTGTTTATGCAACATTTCTGTGTTGAAACTCACTGCCAAATTTTCCTACAAATATAGTCGCTACACTTTCTCAATGAAACATTTTAACATGATAAGCCTCTATATCAAATGCAAGGATTATTCTAATCCTTAAATTACCAACGGATAGATTCACGTGCCTGGAAGAATAACTCCACGAGTGAATCATTGCCACAAGATCTGCTACTGAGTAGAGTATGCTCATTCAAAGCTTTAGTTTCCGAGTTGCAATGTGAAATTCACATCAGGAGCTGCCTGGCAGATCTACAATGCAGTCCTGTTAATGACTGTGCTTTTCACAAAGCACTATTTTTAGGAAGTAAAATATTTGGAAAATGAGAAAAAGTTCAGTAAAAGCTGTTCAAAGTCCAGAAAAGCTTTATTAGTTAAAGATCCATCATTGCAATGTTCGTAATTATTCCCCATCACAGTGCTTGAGCTGAAATTGAATTGAACCACAATATTTCTTGTGACCCATTAAAAGCCTGGAGAGAGTGGGGTAAGCGCCAGCAATTTGATCAAATGACAATAGCAAGAATCACATATGTACATAACTAATAAAATGCACATTATTGAGGTGTGCTATATGTGACTATAGTACTTTTGAGGTTACTTATGTTCTTTTCTTTCATAATTTCAATTACCCTATTTGGAATAAATGTAACTCTAGCAAATAAAATATTCATATTCAGTTTACTCACAAAATCCTCAACCAACAGCGACAGATCTCAATCCACAACTTGCAATTCATTTTTGTTTAAACCACTCAGCGGCAGTATTGAGTATTTTTAAGCAATTTTATGGGTTGAAATTCCATCTGTGTCTGGATTAACAGTAGCATTTCCGACTGTGCAGAGTTTGACAGCTTATTGAATTCAGTAATCATTTCAAAGCCCAGCCTATAGTCCTTCAAATAACTCAATTTTGAACTTACTAATTTGTATTTAAAAGGTTTGACAAATTTTGGACAAGTTGAAACGCTATGTCATTAAGAATAAATCTAGAGCCAAGTAGAATTTCTTCCTGCCAACGTCCAGTACTGAAGTCAAATGTCACAAATTTGTTCAAGTCAAATCTGCAGGTACCACAGCAGAAGTCTTTGATAAATTCTTTTGTGACCCAACTTTCCCTTCCCCTCCCCCCGCCCCCCCCCCCACCACCCCAAGCCCCCACCACCCTGGGGGCAAAGCACAGGGTGAGATGATTCCAGAATGAAAAAGAATCTGAACGTGCTAACATCTGGGAATGCCCAACAGTAAAACTGAGTCATGCATTTAAGCAATTTTTTTTCCCAAAAAAGCTACGGCTAAGATGGTAAAAGCAAAATGTTTAACAAGACACCACAGCTGTTACATTCACCTCACAAGTTGAGACCCTTGGGCAATGATGTAAAACTCAATTGAACTCAATTGAAATTGAAAGATTAACATTGTCGCAAGGATATGTTGCATCTTATAATGGTAAGAATCTACAGCGAACCTGCCCATAACTAGCGATGTTTTGGCATCAGCTGTTGTTTAAAAAAAACTTTCAGAGCAATGTTAAAATGTAGCAGTTCTGAGCAAGCCAAACTGGCCCCAGTGAAGTTGATATTCACCCCATTTGCACTAATAAAGACTTTCAAAGAAACTCGAGATAATCAGTTCAATCTGTGCTGCAAACCCCGATCCTCCAAATGAATAAATGGATTTTAAAGTAAACTTGGCAGAAGATCTCCAGGATGGGGGCTGTGTGATGCCCTTTCACGTCTAAATGTTGGCAGGTTCCTAACCCAACCCGAGATGAACCTCAGCTATGACAGTACACTAGTGACGCAGTATGTTGTCCAACGACTTGTGGCGTAAACCTCATCTTCCAAGTTTAATGTATTGGCACCCAGTTAGTCCATGTGTGTGTCTTAAGCAGGCTCTCTCTCACATTGCAGCCATTTTGAGAGCTGTGGCTACCATCTTTGTTAGATTGGCCACTGTAACTATACTCGAAGATCATTCGCGAGCACGGCAAATGGAAGTTGAACATCCAGCCAGGTTCAAAAAGGGGGGATTTTTTCCTCCAGGTAGTCGTCACAATGACTACCTGCCAACGATCCAAAACCAAACACCTCCTGCTGTAAATGCAATGTAACTGACCCAGCTTTAAAAGCCTCCAGATCACAGTGTCATTCAAGGAACGCTTACAAAGAAACTACACCAGGTAATTGTGAAAAGGGGAATGAACCATCGGCATTAGAATTTTTTTCTGAAACCTGCAAGCTTTGATTTATCTTGCCCTCCCTCAATACATTTCAAAAAGTCTTGTAATCCACCGGAAGGATGAGTTTTGTTGGCTCACATTTTGGGAGTTTTCTTGACCGCGGTTTTGATCTTAAGATTGTAAATGTCAATCGGTTGCAAACAAGATATAAATTTGCATATTTCAAAAAAATTAATCAAATATAAACCACAAGCATTTACCAGGGGAGAGGCAGCAAAAGGTGTAGTAAATCACCTGAACAAGAAGCTTATGCCAATTTTTCCTTGATTTGCATTGAAAGGATACTCGTTCTTACATTGAAACAGTAATCTCCTCCCCCAAAAGTTCTGTACAGTACGAAAGAGTATCCGGCCAGCTATGTGCAGCAAGTGATGTATTTCCATTTTTTCGTAACTCGCATGTGAGTAAACACGTTTCTTTCAAACACGATGATCCTCAGCACACATTGAAGTACAGGCGCTTTAGCCTATGATAAAAATAATCCTTGCATTTGACACAGCGCCTTGTCGCATTTTCGAGACGTCTCAAAGCGCTTTACGGCATGCGCTAGAAAGTGAATTGCGTGTAGATTTTGCGGGCGAAACAGCTTGCACAAGACAGCAATGTTACAACATGGAGGAACGGTCCTTTCGAGAGTATGTGTGTGTGTGAGGGGGTTGTGGTGTGTGTGTGGTGTGTGGGGGTTGTGTGGTGTGTGGTGTGTGTGTGTGTGTGAGGGGGTTGTGGGGTGTGGGGGGTTGGTTGGTGTGGTTGGTTGGGTGGTGTGTGTGTGTGTGTGTGAGGGGGTTGTGGTTGGTTGGTTGGTTGGGTGTGTGTGTGTGTGTGTGAGGGGGGGGTTGGTTGGTTGGTGTGTGTGTGGGGTGTGTGTGTGGGGGTTGGTTGGATGGGGTGTGTGTGTGTGTGTGTGGTGGTGGGTTGGTTGGTTGGGTGTGTGTGTGAGGGGTTGGGTGTGTGTGTGTGTGTGTGTGAGGGGGTGGGTTGGTTGGTTGGGTGTGTGTGTGAGGGGTTGGGTGTGTGTGTGTGAGGGGGTGTGTGAGGGGGGTGTGGTTGGTTGGTTGGGTGTGTGTGTGTGTGGGGGGGTTGGTTGGTTGGGTGTGTGTGTGTGGGGGGTTGGTTGGTTGGTTGGGTGGTGTGTGTGTGTGTGTGTGAGGGGGTTGTGGTGTGGTTGGTTGGTTGGTTGGGTGTGTGTGTGTGTGGGGGGGTTGGTTGGTTGGTTGGTTGGTTGGGGACAGGGAGATGCTCCCAACGTGTGTGCGACGAGTGGTGGTTTGGCTGTGTTTTTTAAAAAAAAGGGGCCACTGGACTGAGTGCAGTGCAGTGCAGTGCAGTGTCCAGTGACTACAGTGCCCGCCCCTCCCCGCACTGCCCCGCCCCGCCCTGCACTGCCCCGCCCCTCCCCGCACTGCCCTGGTCAGGGGAGGATGTGATGGGTGATGGTGATGGTAATGATGGGTGTTTCCCCCCTCTCCCCCCCCCCCCCCCCCCCATGTCAGCTGATTTGAATACGGTGAGGGAAGGATCTTGGCTGAGGGCCAATGGGCAGTCAGGGGTGGGGGCTGTGGGTGGGGGGTGTGGGTGGGGGGGTGGGGGCTATGGGTGGGGGGTGGGGGGGGCGATGATAAATCGCAATGCATTATTGATAATCATAATTACCATCACACATGCGCACTCCACTCCCCGCAGTAATTTGGCAACTCCACCAGAATTTGTTTGAAATTTTTTTTTTTGGGGGGTTTTATTTGTTACTGATGCATCTGCCATGTCGCGTCGCAAGCAGCCGAACCCCCAGCACATCCACTCCGAGCAGCAGCTAAAAGTGGCGAACGGTGAGCAAGTGAGAGAGAGAGAGGGGAGAGGGAGTGAGTGAGGGAGAGTGTGTGAGTGAGGGAGAGACGGAGAGTGTGAGAGAGAGTGTGAGAGTGAGTGAGAGACAGAGAGTGTGAGAGAGAGTGTGTGCGAGTGAGAGTGAGTGAGAGACAGAGAGTGTGAGAGAGAGTGTGTGCGAGTGAGAGTGAGAGAGAGACAGAGAGTGGTGGGAGAGAGAGTGTGTGAGTGAGAGTGAGAGAGAGACACAGAGAGTGGGAGAGAGAGTGTGTGTGAGTGAGGGAGTGAGAGAGAGACAGAGAGTGTGAGAGAGAGTGTGTGCGAGTGAGTGAGAGAGAGACAGAGAGTGTGAGAGAGAGACGCAGAGAGTGGGAGAGAGAGACACAGAGTGTGTGAGAGAGAGACACAGAGAGTGGGAGAGAGTGTGTGCGAGTGAGAGTGAGACACAGAGAGTGTGAGAGAGAGACACAGAGAGTGTGAGAGAGAGAGACGCAGAGAGTGTGAGAGGGAGTGTGAGAGAGACAGAGTGTGAGAGAGAGACACAGAGAGTGGGAGAGAGAGTGTGTGAGTGAGAGTGAGAGAGAGACACAGAGTGTGAGAGAGTGTGTGCGAGTGAGAGAGAGAGAGACAGAGAGTGTGAGAGAGAGACGCAGAGAGTGTGAGAGGGAGTGTGAGAGACAGAGAGTGTGAGAGAGTCTGTGAGTGAGAGTGAGAGAGAGTGTGTGAGAGAGAGACACAGAGAGTGTGAGAGAGTGTGTGTGAGTGAGTCTTGTGTCTCTCTCTACTCTTTCTCTCCCTTCCCAACGTTGCTTTTTTTTGTTAAATAACATTGCTGTTGTGGGTAGTTGTGTGTGTGTGTGTTTTTTTTGGGGGGGTGGGGGTTGTGGGGGTTATGGGTTTGATTGATCTAATAGTTCCAGAGGAGGAGTGTGGGGTGGTGGGGTGCATGTGCATGGGGGGGGGTAGAGAGAGAGAGAGACGATAAAGTGATTTAATTAAACTGGTGTGAGTGTGAGAGAGAGTGTGTTAGACTTTGCTGTAGATTGTAACCTCTTTTGAACTGACCATCAGAGAAAGAGATAGAGAGAGAGAGAGAGTTAGAGATAGAGAGAGAGACACACACACACACACAACCCAGGAGGGGTGGAGAGCAATATCTCAAAAAGAGATGGCGTTGGTTTACTTTAAAAGAGAAATTGTTTCTGAAGGTATTATCTTGAAGATGAACATTTCTTTTGAAGGAAAAGGAGTGAGAAGGAAGGGGGGGGAGAGAGAGAAGGGAGGGAGGGGGTGGGTGGGAGGGGGGAACTGATGTGGATCAATTTTGTTTGAATGGTAAAAGTTGTGGGGGGGAGAGTGAGAGAGAGAGTGTGTGTGGGGAGAAGGTGGAAGGAAGGAAGGAAGGAAAGAAAGAAAGAGAGAAGAAAAATGACCCAAGGCTCAAGCGCTTGTAATGTCCTTGTGGTGGTCAGAGAAAGAGAGGGGAGAGAGCAAGACCTGAGCTATTGACCACTGCCCTCTCTCTCTCTCTCTCTATATATATATATAGATATAAATATAAAATATATATATATATTTTTAAAAAAAAACCTCGAATGAAAGCAAATCACCGGCTCTAAATGATACCCCGTGTTCACGATCGATGCTCTCTGGTGTTTTCTGCCAAACTTCGATTTTGTGGTGGTTTTGTGGGGGTTACATTTGGGCTGAAAAAGCAGAGGAAAAGGGGAGAGCTGGAGGAGCGCACGTTTCAGAGCCTAAATCTCTCTCTCTCTCTCCCTCTCCTCTCTCCCCCTTTTTTTATTGATCGAGAGTGTCGGTATAAATAGTTTGCAACATGTCACACAAAGAAAGAATTATCTCTCTCTTTTTTATATATATATATCTGTGCCACACGCTCTGCGCTGTGTTCGCACTGTGTATTTCAGCTCTGGTCTCTGGGGGTTTTTTTTTTAACCTGTTTTTCGCGATGCATTCGCAGAGGAGCAAAGCTTTGGGGGGTGGGGGGTAATCTTTTTTAAAAATATATGTATTTGTATCTCTCTTTTATCTCTCTCTCTCTCTCCTGTATCTCTCTACTTTAGTTGATGTTCCAACTTGTGTATGTGTGTGTGTGTGTGTGTGTCCAAAAAATGTGTGTGTGGGGGGAGTGAGTGTGTTTGGCAATAAAAATGTGTGTTTTTTTGTCCCAAGTTTTGTTTTGTTGGTAAACAAGTCGAAAAAAAACACTTGACCCCCTTTTGCATCCCTGGGTGTGGGGGTGTGTGTGGTGGGGGGGGGGGGGAGAGAAGAGAGAGAGAGAGGGAGAGAAAAGTTTTTCCATCTCATGTTTTTATTTGGACCACTTTTTTTTTGGTGGTGGGGGGGGGGGGAGAGAGAGAGGAAAGGTTTCTGTGGTTGTTGTCTTTCCTTTTATTTGGAAGGTGCTGTTGTGTGTTGCCTTATTGTGTGTGTGTGTGTGTGTGTGGAGCTGAGAGAGGGCGAGATGCTGATCCCCTGTACCCCTGAAGCCATGACCTCCAGCCATCTTTGATTTCCTACTTCCTACAGCCACTCACTCAATGGTCGCAGTTGTTCTTTATATACACACACACACATATATAATATATAGTATAATATATTGGGTCTTTTACATATATTAGGTATATTTTCTCTCCTTTCCCCACCAGCCCCTTCCTCCTCTTTTTCTTCCCCTTTTTTTCCCCTCTCTCTCTCTCTCTCTCTCTCTCTCTCTCCTTTTTAAAAACACATATCGAAATTTCTTCTCCTCCAACTTGCAGTTGCCAAAAGGGGGGAAAAAAAAGCAGTTCCCTCTTATCCGTTCGATTCATCTGAGAGAGAATGCGAGAGAGAGAGAGAGAGAAAGAAAAGAGGAGAAAAAAAAGTCTGTGTGATCAGCAAATTGCAGTGCAGTATTGGGAAGTTTAATTCCCCCCCTCCACCACCACCAATAAATAATAATAATAATAATAATTCCCTCCCTCCCTCTTATACAATCGATATTGGAAGCAGATCAAACTGCAGTGAACAGCTATTTAGTGATTCCCTCACCAACAGCTTTTTTTTAATATAGATGTGTGTGTGTGTGTGTATATATATATATATATATTTAAAGCAATCTCAATTGTTTTGGACCTCTTTCAGCACCAAAACTAACGAGGTCATCGTGCAATTCATCACCGATGATTTAATATTGATCAAACGTGTTTTGCATTAGCATTTACAGAAATCGTAACTGCAGATTTATCTTTTTTGGGGGAAAAAGAATGGGTTGCATCACAATTCATGAATGATTGATGGGGAGGGGATGGGAGTGTGTGTGTGTGTGTGTGGGGGGGGGGTCTAATATGAAGCACGTGGTAGTACTTGTATTACTAGATATCTTGAGCATTAAACCCTTTTGCCCACGTTTAACATTAATTATCTGAATGGCACCACTCTGGTGGTGAAGTGTTCACAGACAGCTTCTCTCTCTTCCCCTCCTCCACCCCATTGCCCATCCCCTTCCAAATCCCCACAGGATCAGGTTGCATCTTAGTTGATTCCCCCTCCTCCTTTATCAGCTGAAGATTTTTGTGTTGCCTCCCTCTCTCCTACAGCAAGGGGGGTATTTATATCTGTAATGTATTGCAGCTGGTGCCCATTAGTGTAGCAGTTAATTGCAGTTGAGTGCAAGAAGTGAGGATGGCCAGAATCGTCAACACTTTTATCATTTGCTTGTAAAATGAAATTCACCAGGGTTACTTGCACACCAGTTTGGGCTTGGCTGGTAGGAGCTCCTACACCCCCCCCCCCCCCCCCCCAACAACATTTGTTGTTCTTGCAGTGCATGACTATCTTGCATCCTACCCATTGTTTGCAATGGCGAATGCCTCAAAGAACTATTTATTGAATGTTAACA